>NC_062290.1:80473014-80774393 GCF_902655055.1 Lutra lutra
TGCCATTTCTCATCAATTGGTATATAGTTTTAACTCAATTTCTGTAAAAATCTCCCCAAAGTTATTCTGTAGATATATAAGATTATTCTAAAATTCTGAAAAAGAAGAATAAAATGGTAGGAATCAGTCTACCTGATCTTCAGACTAACGGTAATAAGCTACATTAGTTAAGATGCTGTGGTATTGGCACAAAGATAGATACATAGATCAATGGAACAGAATAGAGGACCCAGAAGAAGGGCATGACCTGCTGATTTTTGGCAAAGTTGTTATTTTAAGCCACTAGGTTTGTTGTAATTTGTTATGCCAGAAAGTAAAAATTAATACAGGGTCCTCACTAATTATTAAAAATATATAAATGAGTCCTGAGGCCAAAAATTTGAGGACCAGTCTCCTGTGATCCTGGGAAAATATTTTAAATTTTTATGAGCCCCCATTTCTACATCTGTGAAGTAAAGATAACAATTTTCTCCAAATAATAGGGCTTTCTGAGTCTCAAATGAGATCATTCATTTAAAGTAGATAGCAAAATCCTTGGCATTTGGTTAGTGCTAATATGTGTTAGCTATTATTATTGACAGAACTATAGTCGGGTAGATCAGAGTCACAGAGGAAAAAGGAAGGTAAAGAAAAGTACTAAAAATGAATAAACACAGTAAATAAAAGTCCTAAAAGTATCTTTTTCTTTAATGAACCAGATTTGACTGCAATAAAAATAAACTCAGTTAAGTGACCCTTCTTTTGAATCACTTTTTATTGTTGTGAAAATATTGATCTCTTGAAGCAGCTTACCCTCAAAGTTTATAAAATACCATAATTCTTAAAAACAACAACAGCAAATCTCATACCAAAATTCTTACGGATTTGAGGTACAATGGCTGAACTTACATTTTTAATTTTATTTCATTTCTGCATATCTTGGTCAATTGCTTTTGTAAGAGAGGGCTGGCATTTCCACAAATTATCTTGGTGCTTAAGAGCACATTTTTTTCCGAGCCTAATCTACTGCCATACCTTAGAAAGGATGAACATGAAAATGTCTCCTTTCTTCACATGACTGGGGAGATCAGCTGTCATAATCTGTAGGAGCAGGGATGAGCACCTTCTTGTACAGAGACCAAATTGTACCTTACAACCCCAAAAGCAAAAGCACTAACAAGAAACAATTAAATCTTTAGCCTTCCATTACACCTTTCAGTCTCAAATCCAAGCTTCACGGAGGGTTGCTGTTTGTCGTTCACATGTCCAACCATTAAATATATATTGAACAGGTACCATGCATAAGATACTTTTCAAGTCCCTGGGAATATGCTTCTTGCTTGAATAGGTCTACAGTTGAATGTTCACTACAGTCCAATCCTTATGACCGCACCAGAAACTCAGCTGAATACTCCATATAGCACTTTGTACCACCAACCCCCTAAGAGCCTAATGCCCTGATCTACGTCTGCCATAGTCAGTGCTCAGAACACATTTGAGTGCATGGATAAGGGAATCATTAACCAAACAGTCTCACTTCTATTGGTCTGGAAATTTACTGTCCAATATGATGGCCACACGTGGTGGTTAAGTACTTGAAACGTGACTAATTCAGAGTGAGACATGCTGTAAGTAGAAAATGAACATCGAATTCCAATGACCTGGTCAAAAAAATTTGTAAAAGATTGCAATAATAATTCTTGTGTTGATTCTATGTTGAAATGATAATATTTTGAATATATTAGATTAAAATATTAAATACTTTAAAAGTTAATTCTGCTTCTTTCCCACCTTTTAGAGCATGGCTAGCAGAAAATGTAAAACTTCATATGCAGATCACTTTTGTGGCTCTCATTATATCTCCATTGGACAACACTGGTCTACAATGACAACCATGAACAACAAATTGCAAGAAATACAGAGATGTGGATAGGTTAATTAATACCAGGGCCCAGGAGAAGAAGGAAGCACTTGGAATAATAAATTCAGATTCTGTCTCTAGGCAGCTCAGGAGAGAGATCATTCCAAATTAAAATTAAAAGAGGTGACACCCCCATGTCCAGCGAGGTGTTTAGTAGGAGCTAGGTGCCACATCCACACATTGGGAAGAAGTAGATGAGGAGCAAGTCTGCCACAACCACATTCCAGACCTCCTCGGAAACCGCATCCCTCCCCTTGATGTGTGACCCAAATGCTATCAGGATGTTGGGCAACGATTAATGGTGACAGGTTTATGAGCACAGTGGTGCATAGGGATACAGACAAGGAGCTCCCCAGCCGCTCAGGAGGGACTTTTAAAGGCCATTAAATCAATGCTATGATATTTTATGTTTCACTCCAACCGTCCTGGCTTCAGAAGGGCCAATTCAGAGAGGGATCCGCGTATGCATGCGTGAAGCTTCTTTAGAATTGCAGTTGAGAGCTTTGATAGCAGGCTGGTTCTGCTTTGCTTTGGAAAACAGCCCAGGTGAGGAGCCTTGTCTTACGTGGTTTTTCCCAGTGGGGAGAGGCTGTTTTTTTGTTCGGGGTTCTTGATCTTTTTTTTTTTTTTCCTTTGGATACTTCAAGTATGTGGATGTCAAGAAAGCCAAGGATGGCTTTGATTGGTATGATTCCAAGACTTTTTCTGACCAGTGTTTTTGAGCCATAGTGAGGAACAAAATTTCCCATGGTAGAAACAGCTGCCAGTACAGATGCTCACTTCTGTTTCCAGTCTGGGGCTCTGGAATTCTGACGCTGATGGTCTAAGTAATTCACAGTGATTTGGGGTATTTGCCTGATAGGATAGATGAGGAAATGGAGGTTCCCGTAAGGAAAAGAGCTTGTTGGAATCTCCATTGAACTCTAACTTCTGGGGATGTTGACATCATGTTCTTAATGGCTCACTGAGACAAACCATGGTTGAGCTTTGGCAAAATTGTTAAACTAAATATTTGGGGGTGGTTGGTTGGTGGCACTTTATAATCGTCAGTGCATTCCTTGACTTGGAGCCTGATCCCGCTCCTATCCTATGCTCAATTGTCTGCCAGAATAGAAGTTCCTTCTATAACCTCCCATCCCTCAAAACGTGTGAAATGGAACGTTAAATGATGCTTCCAGGAGACCGAGTTCAAGGGTAAAATTAGATTTGGAAACCAGGTCTTTGTTTCTTCATACGTACTTTTTGTTTACTTACAGCAGGGCTTATCAGAGCCTTTAATATATTCATGCCATACAATTTATTTAACCACAGAAATCTCACAAAACTCTAGGTGGGGAAACAGTAAGATCTCTAGACTATTAAATGTTACAGTCTTTTAATATTAGTTCTGTGACCTCTTTCATGTGAGGGAACGGTCATAGTAATGACTTAACCCCAGTTAATGGTTGAGGGAAACTAAGGCACAAGGGGTTAAGTCAGTTACGCAAAAACACAGAACTAGTAAGTGAGGAAGCCTTTTCTTAAACTCAGGTCTTCAGCCACAATATCTAGGACTTTTTCCCATTATTTTTTGTGTTGGTTTAATGGGAAATTAAGGAGCCTTATTTAGGAAACAATTTCTATTTTGTACTTTTCTTGTACTTTTCTCCAAATTACTTTGCACTTTTTTTTTCTCCCAGAACCAAGTAGAAGCCTGCAAACAAAAACATGCCAGTTTCCATACCTCAGATGTGACATCTGTGAATGAATTGGTTTGCCACCAACCTGCTCTCAACCCTTCACCACTAACTGTGGGTCCCGTGCTTTCTTGATTGCTAATTAGTATTTAACATAAAAACAAAACCACACACACACACACACACTCTCTCTCTCTCTTAACAACAACAACAACAAAAAAATAGAACATGGAAAGTGCATGATGACTTTAATTCTCACATGACTTCCAAGGATGGAATAAATTCAGGAATGAAGGGGCCCTTGTCAGTGACCAACCCAAGCCCCAGTCCTTTCCATTCCTGTGAGATTGGTAGGCTCCCCACCTTCCAAATTTAGTCCCATGAGAGTCAGATTTGATCAAGAAAGTCTTTTTGGAGCTTACCAATGAGGAGCACCCAGGATCAAGCATGAGTTTCTAAAAGTGGGTTAACAAACACCAGCCTCTTCGTGATAATGTGTGATGTTGGATGGTCTCCTCCCCAACTCTCTAACCATGGTGGCCTCCACATTTCTGGCAGCTGCACCATATGATGGAGTTCCCAATTTTTCATCCCCCGCGTACACCAACACCTCTGCCTGGTGGGCCTGAGTGTCGTGAGCCTCAGAACTTGGCAGTCTCTCTGAACTGAGATTACACTTTTCTTTTTTATAGATTTCTATTTCTTTTTACTCTTGTGTTTTTTTCTCTGTGTGTGCATGTGTGCCTTGAGTATATGGGAGTGTGCATGTGCATGTGCAGGTGTGTGTGTACGGGCCCCCACTGAGTGCATCGACAGGAGGCAAAGGCATTTCTTAGTTCCTTAACGCTATATTATAAACTCGTGTTCTCTCTATCTAAACACATTTCTGCAAATGACAAATGCAGTCATTAATTATTCAAGACCACAGCTATCCTGGCATCCACCACTGTGGAAACCCTTGTAGAAGAAAGTGACAGACTTGCACAGGGGAAGCAGGACCCAGGGATATTCCCAAACACCCCCCACAATATGTCTTCCACTTCTACATCAAAGCAATCCACCACATGCTAAAACTACAAGTTAGTGGTTGGTAGCACCACAGCTTCGACACCCCTTGTGATGAAGAACTCGCTACCTTAGCAGAGTTCCTGCTACCATTTCAGGATGGAAATGATTCTCTGTAACAGCTTCTAAGGTCTTCTAAGTTCCTGCTACGATTTCAGGGTGGAAATGATTCTCTGTAACAGGTCCTAAGTGGCTCTGTAGAGCTTTAAGGAGATAACCTGTCCCTTCTTCTACTTCATGGCATTTTATATCTTTCCTCAGCACCCTAAAAGAAGGAAAAAAAAACAAAATTGAGTTTTAGAATATTTTTTTAAAGAGATTTTATTTATTTATTTGACAGAGAGAGATCACAAGTAGACAGAAAGGTAGGCAGAGAGAGAGAGAGAGAGGGGGAAGCAGGCTCCCTGCTGAGCAGAGAGCCCGATGCGGGACTCGATCCCAGGACCCTGAGATCATGACCTGAGCCGAAAGCAGCGGCTTAACCCACTGAGCCACCCAGGCGCCCCGAGTTTTAGAATATTAATAGACAACACCACTTTTCCTTTACAACAGTTAGAACTTATTAAGAAATAAGATTCAAGGGGCACCTGGGTGGCTCAGTCGGTTAAGTGTCTGACTTCAGCTCAGTTCATGATCCCCAGGTCCTGGGGTGGAGCCCTGCATCGTGTTCCCTGCTCAGAGGGGAGTCTGCTTCTCTCTCTCTCCCTCCCTCTGCCCCTCACCACAGCTCGTTCTCTCTCTCTCTCTCTTTCTAAATAAAATCTTAAAAAGAAAAAAAAGTAATGAGATTCAAGAAACACACCAATGAAAATAAAACACCCCAGATTTGTTACTGACAAAAGCTTATGTAGAAGATAAATCGGGTCAGCATCATTAAGGGCTTTATTTTACCTCATCTCTGAACTAAATGTACCGACCCGCATAGGTAGTACTGGGTCACTGCTGAGCTCTCCCCAGGTCCTGACCTCAGTCTGAGCAGAGACTGCCTCTATAAACAAACCCTTGGGAAAATGCAGATGTGTAGGTCCTGTGGATACAGTTGGCTCTGAAAGAGGTTAGCTCTGGAGGGGCTGAGATGAGTCAGGCCAGTTTTTTTGTTTTTTGTTTTTTGTGTTTTTTTCCCCCCTTCTCAAACAGCAATCATGTAAGTGAATATTCATCCTCTGGGGAAGAGAGAAAGTAAAACCAGAGAAAAACAGTAAGTCTCTTCCCCTCTTTTGCAGTGGAGTAGGATTTCCTTCCCTCCGTGGATACTTGAGTTATGGAGCAGGGCGTCACCCCTCCCCTTCCCTAGCAATTGTTATCTCTCGTTCAGCAGTCCTCATTAACTCATAATCCTGGTTGACCTTCTCTAAAAGTCACTTGTGGTTCACATTTCCCTTTTACCCAGGAGTCTGAAAGTAGATAAACCATGATGTCTAGGCAGAGAAGAGTCCAGTTGAGGAAACTGAGGTCCAGCGTGATTAAGGGGCTCCTTCAAGATCATACACTTGCAAATCAAACCCATGCCTCTTCCTCATTGGGGTTTTTTTTGCCACAGCACCTCTGGCCGCCATGCTGCCTCCCCAGCTGAGGACCATTAGCAGAGCAAGCTATTGTTACAGTGTTATCTGTCAAATGAAATAATGATTCTGAGACTCTGGCAGCCTGAGCCAGATGAAAATTGGCAGCCCCAGGAGGAGAGAGCATTTGACTCAGCACAGTCCCTTAATCCATCCTGCCTTCTACTTCCCCCTCACAGGGCATGGGGAGAGGCGTAATCTGTCTCTATTGCCTTAGCAGATAAGCAGATGTGGAAAGCAGGCTGAGAGCAGAGGACCAGAAAAGAAGGCAAAATGGAGGATCTGTTTTTTAAAAGAAGCTTTTGATCGAAGGGGAGAAAAATGAGAACAAAGGGAGAAAAATGAGACAGAATGGTTAAAGGGAGGGGAAAAGTTTCATTGTGCCAGAGCCCGAAAATAAGAAAATAGGGAAAGGTATTCAGCCCTCATTAATGGAATCCCACGCCTTGCACACTCTTGGTGGTGACATCCATGAGAATCTTGTTCAATTGGCTTGGTTTTGCAGCCAATCGGAAGTGTAGCACTAAACGTGATCTATTTTAAATGGATTGCAGCTGAATTATTTAATTCGAAATTTAGCTGGTGCCACAGGCACTGGAGCGGGAGCAAGAAGAATGAACAAAATTATTTCATTGGAAAACGGTTTAATTTTTAATTACGAGATGGAGCACTTCGGGGGGATGAGGTGATTGGTCCATGAAAGCTCTGTCTCCTGGATTCATGTGGTGTCATAACAGGTACATCAGCATATTTAATTATCCTGTCCTGGTGTCTGTCCACTGATTCTAGGAATTAACATGGAGAAGGAGTGCAAACAGCATCATTATAATAATAACAATGGTAATTGCAACTCGTGTTTGTGCAGAAGAAATTTCCATTGATTTTCTTCATTGTTATAGATACCATAAGGTAACCTTGAAGTCTTTTTGTCTTTTCTTATAAAAAGAGGAAAGGGTACAAAGCTCTTTGGGATAGTAGGAAATGCACTCAAACTGGGAATGAGCAACACAGGGTTCTGTCTTTGTGGTTGCTACCATAACTATAATCATGCCACCTTGAACAAGTCACTTTACCTCCCTGTGCCTCAACTTCCTTAATATATAAGGAGACCATTCGGGTCTGGGGACCTTTGTGATCCCTTCCAACTTTAAAATGTACCACTCATATATGATTCTAAACCAAGTTCTCTGTAGGTGAAGCTCTTTGGGAATCCAAAGAAACATTTCATTCTACTAAATACCATTCTTATAATGCATCATATAACTCTTTACTGAGCAGTCCTACACTGTGGTCCAAATGACCACTCAGAGTCAGGCAGACTAGGATTTGAATTCAGGTTACAGTAGTTCATAGCCTGTGAGTCGGGTTAGTTATTTCTCTGAGCTGTGTCTTCCTAAAATGGGGAGAATGGTAGTATTGGTGACTATTGAACAATGCAGGGGTTGGGGTGTCAATGCTCCATGCAGTTGAAAATCCACATATAATTTTTGACTCCCCCTAAATTCAACTACTAATAGCTTGTTGTGACCAGAAGTCTTACTAATAACATGAACAGTCAATTAACACATTATTTTATATGTTCTATGTATTATATACTGTATTCTTACAATAAAATAGAGGAACACAGTTATTAAGAGAATCATAAGGAAGACAAACTACGTATAAATTACTGTAAGGTATTTATTAAAAAGTTCATATAATCAAGAAACTGACAACCTACTGAATGGGAGAAGGTATTTGCAAATGACATATCCAATGAAGGGTTAGTATCTGAAATATATAAGGAACTTATGAAACTCAATACCAATCATCATCATCATCAAAAACATCATCTAATTAAAATGCAGGCAGAAGACATGAATGGACATTTCTCCAAAGAAGACATACAGGTGGCCAACAGACACATGAAAAGATGCTCAACATCACCAGTCATTAGGGAAATGCAAATCAAAACTACAATGAGATAGCACTTCACACCTGTTAGCATGGCTAAGATAAAAATACAAGAAACAATAAGTATTGATGTGGATGTGGAGAAATAGGAACCCTCTTCTTGTACTGTTAGTGGGAATGCAAACTGGTGCAACCATTCTGGAAAACAGTATGTAGGCTCATCAAAAAATTAAAAATAAAATAACCATGTGATCCATTAATTCCTTTACTAGGAATTTACCCAACGGATACAAAACAATACTTGGAAAAGATTTTTGAACTTCTGTATTTATTGCAGCATTATTTACAATAGCCTAATTATGGGAGCAGTTCCAGTGTCTGTCAATAGATAAATGGACAAAGAAGATGTGATATATGTACACAATGTAACGTTTTCTGGTCAAATAAAAATCCAGTGAAACCTTGCCATTTGTGACACCCTGGATGCATCTAGAGGAAGTAATACTAAGTGAAATAAGCCAGTCAGAGAAAGACAAATGCCGTATGATTTCACTCATATGTGGAATTTAAGAAACAAAGCAAATGAACAAAGGAAAAAAAGAGAGACAAACAAAAAATGGACTGTTTACAATAGAGAACAAACTGATGGTCACCAGAGGGGAGGGGGGTGGGGGGATGGGCGAAATAGGTGAAGGGGATGAAGACCACCGTGATGAGCACTGAGTGATGTATAAGATTATTGAATCACTGCATGTACACCTGAAATTAATATAACACTGTATGTTAATTATACTGGAATTAATTTTTTAAAATTGTATTTAAGTGGATGTGTGCAACTCAATCTCATGTTGTTTAAGGGTCAATTGTACTTACTTCAAGGTTTGTGGTAAAAATCAAATGAAGTGGTCCATGTAAAGTGTTTAAAAGTCCTATTTGATAAATACTAGCTCCATGTGTCAGCAGTAGAATCATTGTTGTCATCATCACTGTCCTCCTCCTCATCACCTTCATCAGCATCACCATCATAACATGCTGGGCTCTCTCATAGATATTAGGAATATGGAGCTAAATAAACTGTAACTCCTATTATCAAAGGGACATTAATGTTCTAAGGAAAACAGACAGAAACCATAAATGTTGTCATTCAGGTTTGAACAAGGAGCTCTGAAACTATAGGGAAAAAAAAGGGACGCCCAGGCCCATGAAGATCACATGACTTGCCCAAGATCATCCAGTGCGTTATCCATAGTATCGGAGCAAGAAGCCCAGTGTTCTCTCCTCTGTCTCATTAAAAACAAACACACAAAGAAACACAACCCAAAAAAGCCTTACAAGAAGATATTTCAAGAAACTAAATAAAATTAATATCCTGAGTCTAACCCCTGCAAATCGTCCACTTGCCTCTTCTATTTTCCTATACCTCGGGGACTGTCGAGTCAAGAGTTTTACTGTTTTCTGTTCGCAACTCAATTTGGAATCAATAATAAATGGTGCAAAATCGATACATTCATACACATCTGTGTAAGTTCGTGTGAGTGTGTAAGCACAAACGTGTAGAAATACGTGCACCGTAGTCACATGTAGCTGTACGTAGTAGTATATACTTGATCCCTCAGCACAAGCATTAGTGGATGCTGGAGCACATGCACACGCCCATGTGCACGTCCATATGTGGCCATGCATATATTTATACACAGGCATGCATGTGTTCAAACATACAGCTACACAGATACATATGCACAGAGGGTGTTTTGACAACACTGTGAACAGCTCCAGCAGCAAACACCGTGGAGGTTCCTCTAATTTAATTCAGCAATTGTCAGTAAACTTTGGTTCTGGTTCAGGAAGGGCTGGGATCTCCAGCTGCACTGAGGCCCTAGCTCTTAATCATCTTAAGTTAATTAAAACAATGTTTTAAAACATCAGTTTTCTGTCTTAACTGTATAACCTAAAATAGTTGGTACTTCTTTTCAAGTAAATCAGAGAATGCTAGGTTAAGAATAGAACTTGACAATGGGTCTCAAACTTCAGTGCTCTAACAGCTACAGGGGCGTGCTTAAGATGCCAATCCTTTATCCTCAGTTTGAAATTCTAAGTCTGAGCCCAGGGATCTGCAGTTTACATCATCTGTGACTTACGTGTTGGTAGTTCATGGACTATCTTTTGAGAAGGGCTCAACTTGAGATTATCTAAAACTCTTCATTTTGCAAACGTAAATAGAGATCCCAAATGGTGAAGTGACCTTGCAGAGTTCCACCACAGTTAATGGCAGGATGGACCTTGGAGCATAGACCTTGTGCCTGTTTCTCAACAATTTGGTGTGTGACATTATTATTTAGCCTGTATGAATCTCTTATCTTCCAACAGGATTTTAAGCTTCCTAGGGTAACTTCATTCTCCTAGTTCTCTCTCTCTCTCTCTTTTGAAGTAGGTTCCATGCTCAACATGGGGCTTGAACTCACAACCCTGAGATCCAGACCTGTGATCAAGAGTTGGAAGTTCCATGGAATGAGCCACCCATTCACATCTCACCTCCCCTTCCCCTGCAAATTCTCTCCCTCTCTTTCTATCCCTGTCTCCAGTTCTATCTCCATTATTGGAATACACATGATACACGAGGTGAAGAGAGCAAACAGTAAAGAAATGCACAAGAAACATATTTTGATGGGAAAATATCTTCAGTGGACTGGATTAGGAAGAGAGTGAATAGTTACTGAGTTCCTATTTTGAGATAGGTAGTATTTTAGAGCTGTAACTGGCTGCACATAACAGAAAACCTAACTAGAGTGGCTCAGACTAATAGAAGTTTATTTTTCTGGTCAAATAAAAATCCAGAGTGAGGGCTTGTGTTGACAACTTGACAATATTGAGACTGGTATCTGTATATTAATCGTTGTCTTTGCCATGTCCTTACTTTGATTACCTTGTGATTGCAAGATGGTTGTTGCAGTTCCAGACATCACATTTGAAACCAAGGCAAAAAGAAAGCTGGGGAAACACACCAGTTTCACTTTTCCCTTTTATTGAGGAATAAAAGTTGTCCTAGAAGATTTCATCAGGCTTTGGCTTATGTATAACTGGGAAAGTATTTAGCTAGAAATTTGCTCTCAGAAATAAAATGGCTTATTTGTCTTCAGCAAAGATGAGGAGGGAATGGCTTTGGGATATTTTGCATCTTCACACTTTTATCATGATGGAGAAGGGAAGGAATGATCCATGTGGTATAAAGACAAAACAGTAGGCCCTTCTTTGCCAATATTTTGTAGGTGATGATAGGAAAATTGTGTTTTCATCCAGCAGGCAGTATTCCAAGCTTCCCTTGTATACCAAGAACTGAAGTAGGTGCTGTAAACATAAGATAGAAATAGGCATGGTTCAAGTAATGGTTACAGTTAAGGACACAACCATGAGAGCAACCTTGAAATTCAATATCATATGGGATACAGTGGAAACAGAGTGTTCTATTTTTGCATGTCATTTCCATGTCCTTTTAAGTATTGATTTGCTCTCTGTATGTCTTAGGATAAAGAACTAAAACCTACAAAGCTCAATATGATGAAAACTTTCCTCATACTGTGCATTCATTTATCACAACATTTCTTTAATTACCGTAGAGGGTCTAGTTTCTTCCTACTTCAGGCCCTTTGCACATACTACTCCCTCTGTCTAGAATGATGTTTTATCCATCTCCTCAACACACTTCACCTATAAATCCTGGCTCCTTATTCAGATCTCACTTCTCATATGATATCTAGCCTCTTAGACGAGGACATATCCCACCCTCTTAGCATTCATAGTGCCCATCACATTTTACAAATATATGCTTGTATAACAATTTGCTTAATATATATTTCTTACTCTATACTTTAGATTCTGTGAGGGAGGAGGCTACATATACTTGGATAACCATCTTACCTCCATCACCTAGCACATAGTAGGTACTCAGTAAACATCTATGAAATTGATGGACATATGACTGGGTAGGATGAAGCCACAGGTTCTACTTAGGCTTCATAAGGGATATGGTATTTGAACTTGTCCTCCTCAATCCTTGATTTTCCCATCTCTCAAATGGGTAGGCCACAATGATGATTGCTCAGGGCTTTTACAGCATTTTTCTTTTCACTGAGACCCACTCCTGAGCTCTGACCGCAATGCTGCCTTTCTGTGTGACAATGGGTGACATGCTTGACCACTCTCAGCCTCAGTCTCTTTCTCTGTGAAAGGAGTAGAGATGATCTATAACGCTCCTCCCAAGCCTGAACCATCAGTGAGTTTTTGAAACTCCAGAAGGAACATGAAAACCACAGGACGAGAGCCGGAGGGATTCTGCTGAGTTGTGGGTTTTGCAGGTGTATCTCAGCAGGTTCCCAGGAGCCATTCTTGAAGGGACTCAGCGTGTTATCTGGACTAATTTATAAAGGAAATGAAAAGGAAATGGACTCATTATAATGAACACCATTAATTCACCGCTCTAGACTTCACTGTTTGAACAGCAAGTATCAAGCCATTCAATTGTCATCTGTCGATTGAATTCTGCTATTTTGCCTGTTGGAAATGACCAGCCAACACAACAGTGTGCAGACGACGACATGACTACTAATCAGCATATATATTGTTTGTCCTGGTATAAATTTATGGCAAACAGAAATATTTTACACTCCAGTAAAGTTAATAAATGAAGCTTTGGGCTATAAAAATTTCATGTTCTTTTGTGCAAAGGTCAATTATAAATAGTTAAGCACATATTCATTCAAAAGTGTGAGGCCTTGCAGCCAGGAGAATGAAATATATTCTGGTCAATTTACACTCTGGCTGGACTTGTCTTTCATTTTATAGCTTTGATGACATCCCTTCTTGCTGGTCCTCACTGTCTGGTTCCTAAAGAACTCCCCTGGCTGGAGGGACTGAATGGAATGAGTATGTGCATGTTCTTAGGTCTGGTTTGACACCAAGAGTGTGTTTAAGAAATGTTGACTTAAAGTGAAGGGGACAGCCCACATGAGAAAGGGGGAAGGGATCCAAAATAACTCCTAAATCCCATTCTTTGCTTATCACAAGGACACTGGGCTAGAGTCAGAGATATGGGTTCTTGTCCTAGTTCTTCTATGAACCAGCTAAGAGACCTTAGCATGACTATTCGCCTCTCTAGACCTTGGTTTTCCCATCTGAAAAGATGGGGGGAAAAGGGGACAGGGGGATTACATCAGTATGCCAGTAATCCCTTGCTGCATAACAGAATATCCAAATGTAGATTGGTTTGTTGTTTTAAAACTGTAATCATTTTATTACATCTCATGATTTTGTGGGTGAGGAAATGAGGATGGGCTCCATAGCAAACCTTCCTTTTTTGTCTCAGTGGCTGTCCCTCAGCAGTGCTTACCTGGCAGATAGGCTGGTCTGAGGAGTGCAAGATACCTTCTCTCACTTGTTTGGTGCCTCGGGGGTATGGCTGGAAGGCTGTGCTCTGCTGAGACTGCTGACTAAGGCATCTGCGTGTGCTCACATCTCCAGCATGGCATTGTCAGGATAATCAGACTTTGTATACGGCAGCTCAGGGGTCTAAGGAAGTTTTCCAAGGGGCAGGAGGGAAATGCTGCCAGCTTCCTACAGTCTGCATCCAGAAACTGGTACAGCACCATTTCTGCCACATTTTCTCATACCAGGCAATCACAGGGACTCCCAGAAATCAAGTAGAGGCAACATAGATCCCACCTCTTGAGAAGAGCAAGCTCAGAGCTCTTTCAGCCACCTTTAATCTGCCACTATCCGTGCTTTTGATCTTTTTTTCCATATTAAAAAGTGTTGCATGGAAAAGGATTAGCCTGACACGTACATTTGAGGACTAATGGGTCAGAAATTTGAGCAATTTTTTTAAACTACTAGACACCTCAGAGCTTCTTACTTCTTCCTTCATTCTCTCAACACTTATGTTTACTTGTGAGGCTACAGAAATGTAGCAGTGAACAAAATGGGACTTACTTTCTATTGGGGAGGCAGGATTAAGCAATAACAAAAGAAATGCATAATGTCCAGTCCTGATGTGTATTATGAAAGCCACAGCGACATGGAATAGCAAGATTTACATTTTCAGATGGGCAGGCAGAGGGTTGAGAAAAGCATATGTCAGCAGGTGGCTGAACAGTGAGAAGGCCAGCCATCCAGAGAGTCTGCACGAGAGCAACAGCAGGCTCCAAGGCCCTCCGAGTGGGTGCATTTTTGGCCAAAATGGCTGGAATGGAGTGAAGGGGAACCTAAGTGCATAATGCTGAGTCAGAGAAGCAGGCAGGGCCCTGGGAGTTCTGAAAGACTTTAAAATCTATTGAAGGTGTAATGGAAAACCACTGGAGCCTCATGGGTAGAGGTGGGATGCAATTTGACTTTCAAAAGATCTCTCTGCCTGCTCTATAGAGAGTAAACAACAAGGAATAAACAGGATGGGGACTAGTTAAGAAGTCATTGCAGTATTCCAAGGGAGAGATGATAATGTTGGCATTACCAGTGATTGAAATGGAAGTGGAGAAAGGCATTTGGACTTGGAAGATGTTGTGGAGATAGAGTCAACAGGATTTGTTGATGGATGGAAGGTGGGGTGTGGGGAAAGAGACCAGTGAGAAGTGCCTTCTAAGATTTAGGTCTATGCAGCTGTAGAACTTCAAGTTCTACTTCAAGTTCAACTTCAAGGGAAGTAGACTTCAAGAAGTGAGTGTCTGCTATGACTATCAAGGCGAACACTTCCAGACAAATTCTGAGGACCAGAGTTCCAAAGGACACAAATCATTAAACACTGATGAAACCAAAGGATGGAGGTTAAACAATGGGGTGAGCTTCTGGAAAAGCGCTGGAGGATGATTTGGGAAGGGGGTTGCAGGTCAGTGTAAGCCTTCTGTGCTTGCTAATTGGGCATCTGCTGAAATCAGACAATGACCCTCCCAGAGACTAGGAAATAGGGGCACTATCTCCGTAGATGAGCATTTTGAAGGGATGGCTCCCAGGCCCTTGAAAAAGACATTCTTGGGTTGTAAACCTTGCAAAAGTCTAGGAGAAGATTTACATCTCAAAGGGACAGGAGGAATTTAAGACTGGAAGTTTTCTGAAGTAAATGCTCTAAGAAAAGGGACATCATGCTCAGAAAGAAACCCATCTATGGTTCAGTTAGACCGAGGGCAATGTTAAGATTTTCCTGGTCATGCCATCATCTGATGCTTCCAGGTTTGAAGATTCCAGCGCTCTAGATGGCATCCTAGCACCCTGGATCTGTTCTGCCACAGACTGTCTGCATGACCCTGCACTGCTATACTAGATTACCTCTGTCTCCACCTTTTTTTTTTTCTCTCCATTTTTTTAAAATTAATTTTTTATTTTTTCAGCATAACAGTATTCATTATTTTTGCACCACACCCAGTGCTCCATGCAATCCGTGCCCTCTACAATACCCACCACCTGGTGCCCCCAACCTCCCACCCCCCACCCCTTCAAAATTCTCAGATCGTTTTTCAGAGTCCATAGTCTCTCATGGTTCACCTCCCCTTCCAATTTCCCTCAACTCCCTTCTCCTCTCCATCTCCCCTTGTCCTCCATGCTATTTGTTATGCTCCACAAATAAGTGAAACCATAGGATAATTGACTCTCTCTGCTTGACTTATTTCACTCAGCATAATCTCTTCCAGTCCCGTCCATGTTGCTACAAAACTTGGGTATTCGTCCTTTCTTTTTTCTTTTTTTTTTTTTTTTTACAGCTTTATAAACATATATTTTTATCCCCAGGGGTACAGGTCTGCGAATCACCAGGTTTACACACTGCACAGCACTCACCATAGCACATACCCTCCCCAATATCCATAACCCCACCCCCCTCTCCCAACCCCCTCCCCCAATCAACCCTCAGTTTGTTTTGTGAGATTAAGAGTCACTTATAGTTTGTCTCCCTCCCAATCCCATCTTGTTTCATTTACTCTTCTCCTACCCCCTCAACCCCCCATGTTGAATCTCCTCTCCCTCATATCAGGGAGATCATATGATAGTTGTCTTTCTCCGATTGACTTATTTCGCTAAGCATGATACCCTCTAGTTCCATCCACGTCGTCGCAAATGGCAAGATTTCATTTCTTTTGATGGCTGCATAGTATTCCATTGTGTATATAGACCACATCTTCTTTATCCATTCGTCTGTTGATGGACATCTAGGTTCTTTCCATAGTTTGGCTATTGTACACATTGCTGCTATAAACATTCGGGTGCACGTGCCCCTGCGGATCACTACGTTTGTATCTATAGGGTAAATACCCAGCAGTGCAATTGCAGGGTCATATGGTAGTTCTATTTTCAACATTTTGAGGAACCTCCATGCTGTTTTCCAGAGTGGTTGCACCAGCTTGCATTCCCACCAACAGTGTAGGAGGGTTCCCCTTTCTCCGCATCCTCACCAGCATCTGTCATTTCCTGACTTGTTAATTTTAGCCATTCTGACTGGTGTGAGGTGATATCTCATGGTGGTTTTGATTTGTATTTCCCTGATGCCGAGTGATATGGAGCACTTTTTCATGTGTCTGTTGGCCATCTGGATGACTTCTTTGCAGAAATGTCTGTTCATGTCCTCTGCCCATTTCTTGATTGGATTATTTGTTCTTTGGGTGTTGAGTTTGCTAAGTTCTTTATAGATTTTGGACACTAGCCCTTTATCTGATATGTCATTTGCAAATATCTTCTCCCATTCTGTCAGTTGTCTTTTGGTTTTGTTAACTGTTTCCTTTGCTGTGCAAAAGCTTTTGATCTTGATAAAATCCCAAAAGTTCATTTTTGCCCTTGCTTCCCTTGCCTTTGGTGATGTTCCTAGGAAGATGTTGCTGCGTCTGAGGTCGAAGAGGTTGCTGCCTGTGTTCTCCTCGAGGATTTTGATGGATTCCTTTCTCACATTGAGATCCTTCATCCATTTTGAGTCTATTTTCGTGTGTGGTGTAAGGAAATGATCCAATTTCATTTTTCTGCATGTGGCTGTCCAATTTTCCCAACACCATTTATTGAAGAGGCTGTCTTTTTTCCATTGGACATTCTTTCCTGCTTTGTCGAAGATGAGTTGACCATAGAGTTGAGGGTCCATTTCTGGGCTCTCTATTCTGTTCCATTGATCTATGTGTCTGTTTTTGTGCCAGTACCATGCTGTCTTGATGATGACAGCTTTGTAATAGAGCTTGAAGTCCGGAATTGTGATGCCACCAACTTTGGCTCTCTTTTTCAATATTCCTTTGGCTATTCGAGGTCTTTTCTGGTTCCACATAAATTTTAGGATTATTTGTTCCATTTCTTTGAAAAAAATGGATGGTACTTTGATAGGAATTGCATTAAATGTGTAGATTGCTTTAGGTAGCATAGACATTTTCACAGTATTTGTTCTTCCAATCCAGGAGCATGGAACATTTTTCCATTTCTTTGTGTCTTCCTCAATTTCTTTCATGAGTACTTTATAGTTTTCTGAGTATAGATTCTTAGTCTCTTTGGTTAGGTTTATTCCTAGGTATCTTATAGTTTTGGGTGCAATTGTAAATGGGATGGACTCCTTAATTTCTCTTTCTTCTGTCTTGTTGTTGGTGTAGAGAAATGCAACTGATTTCTGTGCATTGATTTTATATCCTGACACTTTACTGAATTCCTGTACAAGTTCTAGCAGTTTTGGAGTGGAGTCTTTTGGGTTTTCCACATAGAGTATCATATCATCTGCAAAGAGTGATAGTTTGACTTCTTCTTTGCCGATTTGGATGCCTTTAATTTCCTTTTGTTGTCTGATTGCTGAGGCTAGGACTTCTAGTACTATGTTGAATAGCAGTGGTGATAACGGACATCCCTGCCGTGTTCCTGACCTTAGCGGAAAAGCTTTCAGTTTTTCTCCATTGAGAATGATATTTGCGGTGGGTTTTTCATAGATGGCTTTGATAATATTGAGGTATGTGCCGTCTATCCCTACACTTTGAAGAGTTTTGATCAGGAAGGGATGCCGTACTTTGTCAAATGCTTTTTCAGCATCTATGGAGAGTATCATATGGTTCTTGTTCTTTCTTTTATTAATGTGTTGTATCACATTGATTGATTTGCGGATGTTGAACCAGCCTTGCAGCCCTGGAATAAATCCCACTTGGTCGTGGTGAATAAACCTTTTAATGTACTGTTGAATCCTATTGGCTAGTATTTTGGCGAGAATTTTTGCATCTGTGTTCATCAAGGATATTGGTCTGTAGTTCTCTTTTTTGATGGGATCCTTGTCTGGTTTTGGGATCAAGGTGATGCTGGCCTCATAAAATGAGTTTGGAAGTTTTCCTTCTATTGCTATTTTTTGGAACAGTTTCAGGAGAATAGGAATTAGTTCTTCTTTAAATGTTTGGTAGAATTCCCCCGGGAAGCCGTCTGGCCCTGGGCTTTTGTTTGTTTGGAGCTTTTTGATGACTGTTTCAATCTCCTTACTGGTTATGGGTCTGTTCAGGCTTTCTATTTCTTCCTGGTTCAGTTGTGGTAGTTTATATGTCTCTAGGAATGCATCCATTTCTTCCAGATTGTCAAATTTGTTGGCGTAGAGTTGCTCATAGTATGTTCTTATAATTGTCTGTATTTCTTTGGTGTTCATTGTGATCTCTCCTCTTTCATTCATGATTTTATTTATTTGGGTCCTTTATCTTTTCTTTTGGATAAGTCTGGCCAGGGGTTTATCAATCTTATTAATTCTTTCAAAGAACCAGCTCCTAGTTTCGTTGATTTGTTCTATTGTTTTTTTGGTTTCTATTTCATTGATTTCTGCTCTGATCTTTATGATTTCTCTTCTCCTGCTGGGTTTAGGGTTTCTTTCTTGTTCTTTCTCCAGCTCCTTTAGGTGTAGGGTTAGGTTGTGTACCTGAGACCTTTCTTGTTTCTTGAGAAAGGCTTGTACCGCTATATGTTTTCCTCTCAGGTCTGCCTTTGTTGTGTCCCACAGATTCTGAACCGTTGTGTTTTCGTTATCATTTGTTTCCATAAATTTTTTCAATTCTTCTTTAATTTCCTGGTTGACCCATTCATTCTTTAGAAGGATGCTGTTTAGTCTCCATGTATTTGGGTTCTTTCCAAATTTCCTCTTGCTATTGAGTTCTAGCTTTAGAGCATTGTGGTCTGAAAATATGCAGGGAATGATCCCAATCTTTTGATACCGGTTGAGACTTGATTTAGGACCAAGAATGTGATCTATTCTGGAGAATGTTCCATGTGCACTAGAGAAGAATGTGTATTCTGTTGCTTTGGGATGAAATGTTCTGAATATATCTGTGATGTCCATCTGGTCCAGTGTGTCATTTAAGGCCTTGATTTCCTTGTTGATCTTTTGCTTGGATGATCTGTCCATTTCAGTGAGGGGAGTGTTAAAATCCCCTACTATTATTGTATTCTTGTCGATGTGTTTCTTTGATTTTGTTATTAATTGGTTTATATAGTTGGCTGCTCCCATGTTCGGGGCATAGATATTTAAAATTGTTAGATCTTCTTGTTGGACAGTTCCTTTGAGTATGATATAGTGTCCTTCCTCATCTCTTATTATAGTCTTTGGCTTAAAATCTAATTGATCTGCTATAAGGATTGCCACTCCTGCTTTCTTCTGATGTCCATTAGCATGGTAAATTCTTTTCCACCCCCTCACTTTAAACCTGGAGGTGTCTTCGGGTTTAAGATGAGTTTCTTGTAGGCAACATATAGATGGTTTTTGTTTTTTGATCCATTCTGATACCCTGTGTCTTTTGATTGGGGCATTTAGCCCATTAACATTCAGGGTAAGTATTGAGAGATATGAATTTAGTGCCATTGTATTGCCTGTAAGGTGACTGTTATTGTATATTGTCTCTGTTTCTTTCTGATCTACTACTTTTAGGGTCTCTCTTTGCTTAGAGGACCCCTTTCAATATTTCCTGTAGAGCTGGTTTGGTATTTGCAAATTCTTTCAGTTTTTGTTTGTCCTGGAAGCTTTTAATCTCTCCTTCTATTTTCAATGATAGCCTAGCTGGATATAGTATTCTTGGCTGCATGTTTTTCTCATTTAGTACTCTGAATATATCATGCCAGCTCTTTCTGGCCTGCCAGGTCTCTGTGGATAAGTCTGCTGCCAATCTAATATTTTTACCATTGTACGTTACAGACTTCTTTTCCCGGGCTGCTTTCAGGATCTTTTCTTTGTCACTAAGACTTGTAAATTTTACTATTAGGTGACGGGGTGTGGACCTATTCTTATTGATTTTGAGGGGGGTTCTCTGAACCTCTTGAATTTTGATGCCTGTTCCCTTTGGCATATTGGGGAAATTCTCTCCAATAATTCTCTCCAATATACCTTCTGCTCCCCTCTCTGTTTCCTCTTCTTCTGGAATCCCAATTATTCTAATGTTGTTTCGTCTTATGGTGTCACTTATCTCTCGAATTCTCCCCTCGTGGTCCAGTAGCTGTTTGTCCCTCTTTTGCTCAGCTTCTTTATTCTCTGTCATTTGGTCTTCTATATCGCTAATTCTTTCTTCTGCCTCATTTATCCTAGCAGTGAGAGCCTCCATTTTTGATTGCACCTCATTAATAGCTTTTTTGATTTCAACTTGGTTAGATTTTAGTTCTTTTATTTCTCCAGAAAGGGCTTTTATATCTCCCGAGAGGGTTGCTTTAATATCTTCCATGCCTTTTTCAAGCCCGGCTAGAACCTTGAGAATCGTCATTCTGAACTCTAGATCTGACATATTACCAATGTCTGTATTGATTAGGTCCCTAGCCTTTGGTACTGCCTCTTGTTCTTTTTTTTGTTGTGAATTTTTCCGCCTTGTCATTTTGTCCAGATAAGAGTTTATGAAGGAGCAAGTAAAATACTAAAAGTGTGGCAACAACCCCAGGAAAATATGCTTTAGCCAAATCAGAAGAGATCCCAAATCGTGAGGGGGAGAAAGGGGATAAAAATGGGTTCAAAAAGAAAAAAAAAAAAGAAACTATTTTAAAAAAGAAAGCTGATAAAGAAAAAATATAAAAAGAGGAAAAAATATATATATATATTAAACTATTTAAAAAAAACGTTAAAAAAGAAAACGGTAAAAGTTAAAAAAAATTTTAGCAGAAGAAGAGAAAAAGAAGAAAAAAAAATTGAAAAAGAAAAAAAATTAACTGCAAGGCTAAAAAATCATGGGGAGAAAGCCATGAGTTCTGTGCTTTGCTTTCTTCTCCTCTGGAATTCTGCCGCTCTCCTTGGTATTGAAACAGCACTCCTGGGTAGGTGAACTTGGTCCTGGCTGGGTTTCCCGTTGATCTTCTGGGGGAGGGGCCTGTTGTAGTGATTCTCAAGCATCTTTGCCCCAGGCGGAGTTGCACCGCCCTTACCCGGGGCCCCGCTGAGTAATCCGCTCGGGTTCGCTTTCGGGAGCTTTTGTTCCCTGAGCGCTTTCCGTAGAGTCTGGAGGACGGGAATGAAGATGGCGGCCTCCCGGTCTCTGGCCCGGAGGAGCCGATAGCCCAGGGCCCCACTCCTCAGTGAGCCCTCAGAGAACAGCGCCCAATGACTCCCGTCACCCTGGCCTCCGGCCGCGCTCTGAGCTGACCGAGCCTGCGATGGGTTCAAGGCAACCCCGAGCTGAGAGTCACTCCTCGGCTCTGTCTCTGCAGCCAGCTTCCCCGTTCTAATACCGGTAAGCTCTGCGACACTCAGACACCCCCGATCCTTCTGCGACCCTGCGGGAGCTGAGGCCGCGCTGACCCCGCCTGGGCTTCACCCCAGTTAAGCCTCTGGAGCGATGTCCCTCAGCGGAACAGACTTTTAAAAGTCCTGATTTTGCTCCGTTGCTCCGCCGCTCGCCAGGAGCCAGCCCCTCCCCCCACGGTCTATCTTCCGGTCGCTTTGGATTCACTTCTCCGCCAGTCCTACCTTGCAGATAGTGGTTGATTTTCTGTTTCTAGAATTGCTGTTCTTCTTCTCTTCAATCTCCCGTTGGATTTGTAGGTGTTTGCAATCTTTAGATAAGCTATTTAGCTGATCTCCCGCTACCCGAAGTAGTCTCAGCCTGCTACTTCTCCGCCATCTTCCTGTCTCCACCTTTTCATTCTTCTACCTCAAAGCCTTTGCACCCTCCATTTTTATTCCTGGAAGGATCCTCTCCCAGATACCTGTGCGTCTGCCTTCCTTATGCCCCACTAGGGTTCTGCCTCGGTGAGGCCTGCCCTGACTACAGTATTTAAAGCAGCAACTGTCCCTCTGTTGTTCTCTGTCCCCTTTAGCCCTAACATGCTATAACATTTATTTATCATGTTTCTTATTTGTGATGTGTTGCCTTCTGTCATAACAGCAGCTTTATGGGCCACATAATGTAGCCCATCACCGAATTACTTATGATAAAAAGAAATTTAAAATAAAAAACACTACAAGGACAACGTCAGAGGAATAGTTAAGAAAGCTGGTACTTCTGTTCAGGGGAATAGTATGCAGCCATTGCCATGATGTTTCTGGAGAAAAAAAATCTATCAGGAAAGCATGTCTATGGAGAGGATAATTTAAAAGAAACAGACTATAAAATGACAAGTAGGTATTATTTTATAAAATCCAAAATTTAAAAAAAACTATGAATATGAATAGAAAAGGCATTGGAAGGAAACATGTCATGACATTCATAGATGATATTTTATGTCTGTATCTATGTATCTATATTTGTGCATTTATATTTATCTGGATGGAAAGGTGTCTACCTACATATGTATGTAGATGTATAATGTTTTATTCTTAAGTTTTTTTCCAATTTTTAAATTATAAACAGTTTTGTTTTTAGTATGAAAAAGTAAAATCTTTTAAAAATTAAAGACTCTGGGGGACCTGGGGGGCTCAGTGGGTTAAGCCACTGCCTTCGACTCAGGTCATGATCTCAGGGTTCTGGGATCGAGTCCTGCATCGGGCTCTCTGCTCAGCAGGGAGCCTGCTTCCCTCTCTCTCTCTCTCTCTCTCTCTCTCTGCCTGCCTCTCCATCTACTTGTGATCTCTCTCTGTCAAATAAATAAATAAAATCTTTTAAAAAAAAATTAAAGACTCTGTGAGACCCCAAGATTATAAACTTCCTAATCCCCAATTTGGGACATATCCATGGTGACCAAACTGCTTCGGTGCTTATCAGAGGCCCTGTCTTGACGTGTATGGAGTGCACGTCTGACGTGTGTTAAGAGTAGAGAAAGCTGGAACCTGTCTTTTGAATTGTTAAGGAGGTTGGAGAAGCAGAAATCTGGGCAGAAGACACTTGAGGAAGACAAACCACAGCCGGCAGTTTGGGGCAGAAGCACACCTGGGGGGCACTTGGGGTACCCTCTGTGCTGCACAGTTGAGCTGGGTACGCAATGGAGCAGGTATTATCAACATTAGCCCAGTAACTAGGCAACTAAAAGATTTGCAAAGAAAGCACAGCATCGTGCAAAATGCAGGGATGTGGTTTAAGGAAGCATGGTGGGGATGAACAGCCCCCTGATTCGTGGAAACGGCAATCTGTCATCGGTGCTACCTGCCGCATGTAGGGGACAAAAGTATAGACACTGCACAAGTGTGCCAGTGAACTGAGTGATAAGCACAGACGGGCAAAGACCAGAATGACTTCATTTTAATTATTCTACGTCTTTCTCTAAGCAAAGTCTGGGGGCATTGTTCTACTTTTCTTTGTTTTCCTCTGTTTGTTTTCCAATGCCAAAGTCAATTTTTCTAGGCCGTCTTCTTGGACCAAAAGGAAGGCCCGGGTTTATTGAATACCTACTAGGTGTCAGCTATTATCCACGGTATCTTTTAAAACTCTCCATTACCAAGAGTGTGGGCATGATTATCTGTCTCATTGCAGACGTAAGTAAATTCAGACAAACCAGAGGTGGTGGTGCGATTTCATTATGAGATTACACATTAGTCACTGTAGAATCTTTGTATGCAACCCCTGCCTGCCCAGCCTCACGTACTGTCTGTCCCCGGCTACACTGCCATGAAGTTATACATAGATGTTGAATGTTTCTCCGATGTTTCTCCTCCAATTGGGTTCAGGGAGTCCTCAAAACCTGTTGCTCAGAGTTGGGGAATTACAGATGATTGCAAAAGGAGCCACAGCGTTTGGTATTGGGTCTGTCGATTGTCCAGGCTGTGCACTGATGTGACAAGTTCACACGCTTCTCAGCATTCAATTTTCTAGCAAAATGGAAAATGCAATTACGGTATTCAGCAAAATATTGTTGTTGGTTCAAAAATAATTAAGCGTCTTATTAAGTCTCTATTTTACCCAGTAGAATGCACAGACTCTGCAGGGCTTCAGTAGGGAAAAGCAGGGGCTGCCCTGAAAGGGTGTATGTGTGTGTGTGTGTGTGTGTGTGTGTGTGTGTGTGTGTGTGTGTGTGTATGGGGGCAGTACATCTCCAGTCTCCAGGGGGTTAGAGTTAATAACCTGAGTTCTTAGGAGAAAGGGCTGCAAGGCGACTCCTTTATAGGGCAGACTCTCTTATTAAGAGTTTAATGCTAAAGTTGACTGAAGCTAACTCTTTCTATTACAATAGCTTTGAACTTATTTCCTTGGGATCCACTTTCACTGCTTGACATTAAGGGACTTGGCTGCAGGGAGAAAATCCAAGGGGTGAAACACCAGTTGGGGGCTGCTTAGCCTGTCAAGGAGAAGAAGAGAAGCATCTATTAGAAAGAACCGAAAAGACTGAGCATTTACTGTGCACCTACTATCCTCCAGGCACTGGCTAAGGATATTCTCCATTTTATTTAGAGAGAAAGAAGGCGGGCCATTAATGTCCATGAACAGAGTCCCTGTTTACTGAGGATCTTTTCTGTGCCAGGCACCATGCAAAGGCAGTTACCATGCAGTCTCTCACTGATTGCCACAACAGCCTGAATAGACATTCAGCAGACGAGGAGCTAGAGCACAAAGAGATGTGTAAGTTGCCTGTGCCACATGGCTAGTGAATAGGAGAGATGCTATTGATTTCTAGGATCTTCTTCTTTGACCACTGTTTTTAATTGGCAGCTAAGAAAACTAAAGTTCAGACACTAAAGAATTTATTCTGCAGTAAAAAACACCTCATGCAGGGCCCTGGGTGGTTCAATCAGTTAAGTGTCTGCCTTCGCCTCAGGTCGGGATCTCAGGGTCTTGGGATCAAGCCCTGCATCCGACTCCCTGTTCAGTGGGGAATCTGCTTCTCCCTCTCCCTCTGCCTTTTCCCTCCGCGCCCACCTCCCCACTGCTCATCCTTGCTTGCTTGCCCTCTGGTGTGTTCTCTCTCTCAGATAAATAAAATCTTAAAACAAAAACACCTCATGCAACATTGTAAGTTTAAGGGGAAATAAACCTCATTTCAAAACCTATGAATGGTAGGCAGTTTACTTTGCCTTTCCGAGGCTCTGTTTCTTCACCAATGTTGCTGAAACCACAGTAGCCATTAGAATCATGCAGAGGACTTGCTAAAAAAAAAAAAAAAAAATCCAGATTTCTTAGTTCTACCCCCGGGGGTACTGTTTCAGTAGATCTGGGTGGGTCAAAGGATTTTCCCACATGACACTGATTCTGCAGACTCGGGGCTCCACCTGGACAAACCCCACTATACCATACTCTGAATTTAAGCTCTGGTTTCCTCCAGACTGGGAGATAGAGTTTGCTGTAGGATACAGGACATTAGTGTTGGAGACGTGGTCTGATCCTTCCTTCTTCATTTCCTAGTTGTGTGATCTTAGGCAAGCTGATTGGTCCTTTTGAGCCTCAATATCTTCATCTATAAAATGAGGCTATTGCTTCCTTTGTTACCACACTGTTGGTGAGGATTATAGGGGGTATAGTATTGGAAAGCATCTAGCCTGTTGTCTGGCTAAAATAGTCAGTAGATGCTGCTTCTCAACATTGGAAAGTTATCAAGGTTATTTCTATGGTACACGGCTTCCTACTTACTTATTTTTGTACTCATTTATAAATATGCCAAGCATTGCAACATTTTCTTGCAATATTTTCATTTCTTAAGTGTCTGCATTCATAATTATAAAAATATGTTCTATGTCCACTGTAGAACATAGAGATTAGAGCAAAGCTCTGTACCTACCCTTCCTTTCATTATTGTGGGAGAAATATTATGAATCTAGTATTAGTTCAGAAGTCATGGTTCACTGAAATCCCTCGAAGAGAGGGCTGTAAATGTTTTGGAATCTTAAATTGCTAAAGCCATCAAGGACCAGGCATCATCAGGGAAGAACCCAGAGATAAAGGTCAAATCGAAAGATGTAGAAACCCTTAATGCCAGAGGGACTGTCTCTCAAACTGAGAAGTTTCCTAACCTTTCCCATCAAGAAGGCATTGCTAGTGAACCTACATTAATAACTGTCGACCAAACAAGTTATAAACCCAATGGATTAAAAAATAGATATGTTTCGTTATTTAAAATAAAACCTTAACTCTCCCACCTCCCTTAACCCCAAGCAGAAGCCACTAAATATGATTTTTCCTTCCCTCTCAACTTTGTCAAAGTTGAAAATCAACCTGTCTGATTCACCTTGAATCTTGAGCTGCATATTTTTAGCAGCATAAGAACCTGTGTTGCCAGCATTGCTAGGAAAAAGGCAGATAACACCCACGGTGTCCTCTAGCCAGGAGGAGGGCGGGAGGCTCAGAGGAGCAGAGTGCCTGCAGATTGGATGGTTCACCAGCCTCGATCTTTAAACAAGGAGCATGCTGGCTGGGGCCCGTGACTGAAAGACCAAGGGCCAGGAGTTAGAATTTTCATACAAGATCTCTGATCTCAGGCCATCAGTTCTATACTGATCAAGATCAGTATGGGAAAAAGGTTCAGAGTAATACAGAGAGCTCAGCTCTTGTGTATTACTACTATAATTAATACCAAGTAGCATCTATTAAGGAATGGATGGACTATGTAGTAGGAATTATAATAGTTAACACTCATCTGTGCTTACTGTGTGCCACTCACTGTTCTAGGTATTTGACCTTTGTTGACTCATTTATTATCATAACATTTCATAGATGAGAAAAACAAAAAAACAAGGAACTGAGAGGTTGATGAACTACCAGGTGCTATGTCATTAATTATACTACGATTTCGAGGGAGAGGTATTCTTGAAACCCTAATTTAGCAGATGAAAAAAAATGAAGGTGACTTCCCTGAGATCACACAGCTTGCTTGAGACAGAACTGATAGACTCTGAGCCCACAGGGTAGAAATTTTTGCTAGATTAGTCTGAAGGCTTCCCAGAGGGTATGAGGCTGGATAGAGCTTTGAAAGATGGTACAAACCATATTGAAGAGTGTATCTTGTTAAGATTCAGAAGCCTGGATTTTCACGTAGCTTCTCCTGAAGATTTTCAGGATGGCCCACCGTCCCTGTGCTGTATATAAGTCTAGGATTGCCAGAAAGGTCAGATGTTAAAATAAACTCTGTCTGGAACATTCTTCCCCTTGATGGGTCCACATGGTGAACTCCTGTCATCTAATTAACCAGCCCTCACATCAAGGGTCATCACTCTCAGAGGCCATGTCTTCCTCTCCTTCTGTCCTTGGGGAAGATTTTTTTCTCTTTTTAATTTGCCCCCACATTTTCTTTACCTGCTGCCCTTGAGATCCTTTGTGGGAAGCCCTATCTTCTTCACTGAAGTGAGAAGAGTAGAGTCTTGCCTCAGTGGTGTCCTCAGCCCTGTTGAGGGACAGTCACACAGCTGACACTTGGCGAGTGTTTAATTCATTGTAGGAGTGGTTTCTTCTCAATCCCAACAATGTTCTCCTCTCCTGGTGTAAAAGACAGCTGATCATTAATTGCACAAACACTTATTGGGGTATTCTGAGCCAGACGCTGTGGCAGATATAGGGGATAGTGCTGTAAACGTGATGGAACGGATATAATTGATAGAACGTGCAGTCAGTGAACAACTTGTGATGTTTATCCATTTGGGTCTCCCCCCAAATTCATATGTTAAAAACGGATCTCCCAAGGTATTGGTATTAGGAGCTGGGGGCCTTTGGGAGCTGACTAAGACATGAGGACAGAGCCCTCACGAGTGAGATTAATGCTCTTATAAAAGAGGCCCAAAAGAGCTCTCTTGCCCCTCCTACCATGTGAAGTTACAGCAAAAAAGACAGTCATCTAGGGAGCAGGTTCTCACCAGACACAGAATCTGTCAAAGCCATGATCTTGGGTTTTCCAGCCTCCAGAACTGTAAGAAGTAAATGTTTGTGACTTATAAGCCACCCTGTGCTTTTGTTATAACAGCCCAAATAGACTAAGACATCCATATATCCACTAAATCATTCATCAAAAATCATAAGCATTTATTATATGGCATGGGCCATGCAAAGTGCTGAAATATAATCTTGAACAAGATCTGACCCCTGCCCCTAAAATACTTATACCCTAGCCAAATCCCCAATCGTAATGAGTGAACACAGCCCTGGGATTTTAGCTACAAATATAGGACAGGGGATTGAAGCAAACAATCTTGCCTGTTAGGGCTGTGGTCTGGCTGCCAAGATGTCCTCACAGCTCCCTATTTCCTCCTGGGAAAAGGGCACCATGGTTCCCAGGGTACCGGGCAGCAGTGACATTTCCTCTGGCTATTAATCAGCACCTTGCCAGTGATTCTGCAGTAGTACCATGGGGACAGCAGCATGGAGGGGGCCTCAGACGCTATTTACTATGTCTCCTGAGAAAGTCTCTGACCTCAATTTCATTTCTTGTTTTTATTGACCCATTTCATGCTAGTGGAGTGAATTTCAAGGCGCTTTAGGGACAAATCAGCTTCTCTTGTCCTTGTTAAATGGACATACTCTGTGCACTCATGGCTGGACACAGCCTTATCATTGGGGAGATAAGGTCTGAAGTGCTTGGTTCGGCTGCAGTCACCCAGACTGTGTCTATGTCTTCAGAAATCAGGCTTCAGCGGCTGCATTTTGTGAGCAGAATCTAGGGTGGGTTCCACATTCTGAGCCTAATTTGAAACAGAGGGAGGGCAGACAGAGTGATTCTGTCCCTATATTCAATTATACTTAGGTTTCCCCCAGAGACAGCCCCACGTTAAGGAAGACTGCTGACAGGAACTGTATAGGACAGGAAGAAATGAAGGCAGAAAGAGAGAGGAAGTAACAGAGGAGGAGAAAGAAGACCTAGGGGTTTGAGAGCATGATCAGGCAAGGAAGATTCCCAAGAGAAAAAGACAGGACGTTGAAATGAGCCAATGGGATGGATGCATCAGTCAGGGTGTACTGTTATGTTGGAGTAACAAACAATGCTGAAATCTCAGTAGCTTAAATCAACATAAATTTGTTTCCCATTTAAGGTGCATGTGTATTGTGAGTCAGAAGGATGTCGTGGCCATTGCTGTCATTCAAGCATCCGGGTGGAAGAGAAGGCAGCCTCACAAACACTGCTGGTCACCATGTCTACGGGAAACTTGAGTTCAGAAGGGTCTCACATGAGCAGTTCAATGCTCTGAACCTATGAACAGATTGCCCATACTGCATCGGGTGACCTAGATGCATGGCTCCACCCTCCCCAAAGGGGCCAGAGCCATGTGTTGAGGAGTCAGAGAGCTCTGATGTCTACTCCAGGGGACCTGGGAGTGGAAGGGGAGTCCCTCAGAGGTGCTATGCCCATATATTGTCTCAGAAGTGGACAGGTCTCTAAACACTCTCTGATCAAGATTCTAGCCTTGGTAGGAATATGACACATGCTTGAAGAGGAAACCAATAACAAAGCATGAGAAGGAACAATAAAATCATCTAAATAATGTTTAATGAACTAATGTCCTACTTTTTCTTTTCATTTCTGTTTTTCTGTCCAATTTTGAATCCTGGCAACACCTTTTGCTAACTCTGTGGCTTGCACACTTTCTCACTCTATGCCACAGATTCCTTACTTTACAGAAATGGTATAACAAAATTCCAAATCCTCAAATGTTTGTGCATATTACGTAAGTTAATACAGAGCTTAGGACAGTTCCTGGCACATACTGATAAGTATCCCATGATGGTAGATATTCTTCGTAACAATTCAACAAAGTAGGCTAAGAGTTTGATTGAATGGGTTGGGAAGCGAGGCCTGGGGAGACTGAGAATGGTTCAGGTCATGAACATCGTCAGTGGTGAATCCAGGGTTCACAATCAGCCACTTTAATACCAGAGGTTGTTTATATTTCACATCAAAATGATCACCCCCCAAAACCCCCCTCCCCCCCAAAAAAACCCCAATCATCCCAGTTGATCACTTCAATAACCCTGTGGGCTAGAGTCAATGATATTTTTCCAGTCACCAACCCTCTTGCTGCCATGACTGTCATCACTACAAATTCCCGATGTCATTCATAGAGTACCCATCCCTATTTTACATAAATCGTGTCTCAGCCTCACAACAATTCTCTGAAGTTAGGTGTGGTTATCCCTTTTTTGTACAACAGCAAAGTGAGTCTCAAAGAAGTTAAGTAGTATATCAGTCAGCTAGGGCTGTCACAGCAGAGTTCCACAGACTGAGGGGCTTAAACAATAGAAATTTATTTTCTCAAGTTTCTGGAATCTGGAAGTTGATGACAAGCGTTAGCAGGGTTCGTCTCTTTGGAAACTCTGTCCGTAGCTTGTGTGTGGCGGTCTTCTCCCTGTCTTCACGTTGTCTTCCCTCTCTGTGTATCTGTGTCCTAATCTCCTCCCCAAGGACACCAGTCATATTGAGTTAAGCCCTACCCATCGGAACTCATTTTGCCTTTATTACCTCTTTAAAGGCCATATCTCCAAATACAGTCACATTCTTGGGGGTTAGAGGTTCAACATATGAATTTTGAGGGAACACAGTTCAGCATATAATAAAGAGCCTCCACCCAGATGGAGCATGGATTTAAATGGAAGATGTTCTGATTCCAAACCCACATTCTACTTCCACCTTCAAGCCATGAGTCAAGCCCTACCACGTGCTCAGCAGAGTACCTGGTGTTTGCCCTTCCTTTTTAAATAAAGGAGGATGTGTTGGCTCCCTTGGCTAGAGCAGGAAATTGGGGCTCAAGGTAGGGAGGAATTTCTCTCAGTTGGTCACCATTGATCACTTTGGGATGTATTCAGATCCTCAGACTCTTGACTAAGAACAAACTTTCTCCTGTAGCTTGCTCCTTTGGAGATGAGGCGATCTTTTCCAAATGATGCCACACCCATTGCATCAACAATAGTAGGCATTTCTAAAGTACCAACATTGTGTCATCATGAAGACAGGCTCTTAACACACAGAGACCCTTGACACAATACCAGTTTTCTAGGAAATCACAACCTAGGTGAAAAGACAAGTAATAGGCAGTAAAACATAAATACTGCTTGATATTCCATAAGAAGCACTGTCGGTAAATCCTGTAAAAATTCAGAGGAAGATGGAAGCACTACAGACTATGTACTCAGAGAACCCTTTTGCCAGTGTTTAAGGAACACATCTGAGGGGTTGGGGTGGTTAGAATTCCAGCAACAACAGAGACAGGTTTGTAAGACGTGTTTGTGGGATGATCTCTAGCCATACTCTTGCTTAACATATTAATGACTCACCATGGTCTGCAAGGTAAAGTCTTCGTTTGCAGACTGCCTTGAATTAGCTTAAACTTCAGCTTTCTTACCCACCATTTCCATATGTGTAACCATGGACGAAGAGCCAGTCCCTCACATGCTTTTCATTTCCTGCCTCTGGCCCCTCACCGGTGGACAGAAGCTGTGGTGTGGAGGTAGGTGTCGGGCTCTCCGGCAGGCATGTCTGAGTGCTGGCTCTGCCACCTACTAACCAGTGGGATGTTGGACAAGTTATTTAACCTCTCACTTTCTTCACCCATAAAATGAGAATAGTAATAACTACCTGGCGAGGGTTGTGCGAAGATTTAATGGAATGAAGTATATAAAGCACCCAAGTTACCGCTTACTCTATTATATATACTCAGGAATGGTCGTTATCATTATAATAATGATGTTTTTCTTGTGCCAGCAACTCGCTTCTACTGCTTCTTAGCCTAAACAATCCCCACAGCACTCTCTCATATTTATCCCCGAGCACTCTATTACTGTACTCTCTTGACTTACGGAGAGAAGCAGTGCAGGGTGGCATGTGGGAGCCCAGTCCTGGTCCCCGCCTGTGTCCCACCCTGTGTCTTGGGGTTCTTATGTAGAACGTGGAGATCAGGGCACTATCTCTTCCACAGAGACAGTTTGAAGATGGAATGAGTTTACCTCAGAGTGCCTGGAATAGGGTGCAGACCCAATAAATACTAGCTTTTCTTTTTTCTTTTTTTTTTTTAAAGATTTTATTTATTTATTTGACAGACAGAGATCACAAGTAGGCAGAGAGGCAGGCAGAGAGAGAGGAAGAAGCAGGCTCCCTGCAGAGCAGAGAGCCCGATGCGGGACTCGATCCCAGGACCCTGAGATCATGACCCGAGCCGAAGGCAGCGGCTTAACCCACTGAGCCACCCAGGCACCCAATACTAGCTTTTCTGATCTCCAGTTTATAGAGGGAGAAAGAGACTAAGTAATTTGACCACAGTTGAGCGATGGGTAGGGCAAGAACTTTTAGCGTCAGAATTTTGAGTTGGATGACTCCACAGTCTGTGCTCTTAATCACTGGGCGTTTGGCTTTGCCCAGAAATAAGGAACACCTCCGCCTCCAAGTCCTTCCCCACTATCATTGTCTGATCCACATACTTGCCAACTCTGCAGGCCATGCCACCATCAAACTGGGACATGGGACAAGCTGCCTCCCACCATCATCACTCTGTGGAGAAATCTGTGCCACAGCAACCCCGCTCTCTTCATTAACCCTCAGCACATACAACTTTTGCATCTGGAAACAGAAGGCTCAGAGGTAAAGCACTTTGTGCAGGGTCGCAGAGGAGACAAAGGATCAAGACCCAAATACTGGTTACATTTAGATGATTGCTTATTTTTGAGCTCCTGCTAGTTGTCATGGCCTGAGTTAGGCAGTGGTGTGGGGGGCTGGGACATGAGTGTTTTATCATATTGGGGACTGGACCATGTTTCTCTCTGGCACAGTGTGGGCACTCAGTAGACATTTATTGAATCAACGGATTCATACAGCGGTCTACTCATCTCTCCCTCCCTCCCTCTCTCCCTCCATCTCTCCCTCTACCTACCTAACAAAGCCCCTGCATCATCAAATGAGGGAGAAAGAGATGAAAGCAACTACTTCCGGTCTGTTGCCTCAGGAGCTGTAATAAGAGTGGGTGCTGTCGGCACTGAGAAAAGCTCTCATGACGGGCAAAATGGTACATTCTGCTCCACCCAGGGTGCCTTCCTGCCCACACTTATTTCTTCCACACCAGCACAAAAAAGTCACGATCACAGCAAAAGCTTATATAATGCCATAGTTATGCTCTGAGCAAGCAGCAACAATCACAAAAAGAATTTAAATACAAATGAAACAAATGGAAGAAATCAGGTTGCATTCTCCAATATGAAAAAGTAGTACATTTATTTATTTATTTATTTATTTATTTAGGAGAAAAATGTGGTTCTACAAAGGACCAGGATCTACAGCCCAAAAGAAAACATGGCTCTTTCTGAATGGTCTGAATCATAGAGTCCCTAATATTTTTCTCTTGCCCAAAATGTCTTACTTGGTACCTAAACAAGCTTGACGTCTTCTCTATTTTCTTTGTTAATTTTGTGTTTCTCAGTTCTTCTCACTTCTCACTTTCTTAATTACCTTGACCTTCTTTGTTGCTTGTTTTGGTTTGGTAAAGTTGAAAGATGTATCGATGTTTTTCATTAATTGTGTGTGTGTGTGTGTGTGTGTGTGTGCGCGCGCGCACGCACATGCACCCCATATATGTCTAGTAAGTAGTAGCCTATAGGCAAAACAAGGCAAACAATACTTCATCTGCATAGCGTATGTTCAGAACCCACATTAGGGCTTCCTTGATGGATTCCTCACTTTCATTTCTGCATCTCGATAGTCTCTGGGTCTTGTTACTGCTACACCCTGAATTCCTCTCATACTCGTCTCTCTCTGACCAGTCTTAGTCACTGCTTTATTGCAGGCTGTCAGTAGTGCATGGGCCACTGCAAGGACATCTTATGTATCTGATCTCCTCTTGCTCTCCAGCAATGTCATTCCTCCCCAACAGTGTTGCCAGAGGGATGCTTTTAAAACCCACATCTGATCATGCACTCTGCTAATTCGGTGGCTTCCCACCTGTTAGAGGATTCAGTCTCTCTTCTGTGACATGATGGACTGACCTAGCATGATCTGACTTCTGCTTATGTCTCCAACTCTGCCTCTTATCCAGACCAACTAAAAAGTAGAGATACAGTAACTCTTGACTTTTAATTTTTCCCACTGTCAGCGAAAAGGCTTAAACCTCTTTGTCCTTTTTCCATACTATCTCTCTTGCCTAAAGAGTGTCTCTTGCCTTGAAGAGTCTTCACAATTTTTGTATACCTATTGTCTTTTTTGTTAACTGCGAAACTCAGAGATAGCCTCATCCCTGCAAAGAGTATCTGTCACTCTCTTTTTACTACTAGAGTATCTTATGGGTACTGTTTTTTTGCTTTATGTGGATTGCATTGAAATGTTATTACTTTCCCTTCTATTGTAAAGTAATAGATGCACCTTGTAAAATCTTAAGGAAATAGAGATAAGCAGAATGAAAAAATTAAAATCATTTATAATTTTGTCACTCTGATGCAATTATTATTAACATTTTGGTGGACTCTACCTCTAGTCTTTTCTCCAAATGTACGTAAATATTTATTTTGCGAAAATATAATTATACTATCCATATGGTTTTATAATCAGCTTTTTGAAATGGAAGAGTATATTGTAGAAATTATCCTCTGCCTTTAAAATTATTTCCTAATACCACTGTCAATGCTTAAAAGTATTTCCTTGGATGAATGAAATAATTTTCTATTTTTGAAATACACGTATGTCTAAAAGTTTTTATTACAAACAAGGCAGTTTCTCTCTTGGCAACGAAATCTTTGAGCGTGATCATTATTTCTGTTTGATAAACTCAAGAGGAGTAATTTCTGGATCAATGAGGAGGTACAAGTTTAAGCCTTTTGATATATATTTCCAAATTGTCTTCTGAAACATTACTATTAACTTACACTCCCCAAAACAATGTATGTCCTTTTCCTCACAAAGGTAATATAAATGTATGATATTTAATAGCAATTGAATAAGCAAAAAGTATGACTTGTTTTAATATAATCCCTCTGTGAAGTATAATACATTTTCTTTGCATACTAAACTCATGTATATACAATATGTTTCTTTCATGATTTTCTTAACTGAATCCTCTGATTCACTTTCAACTGCAATGTTTGTCTCATTTTTTGATTGGTTTTATATATCATCCATTGTCTGTCATGTATGCTTCACAAAAATTTTATCTCTTTTTGCTGTCTGCCTTTGAATTCGAAAATGATTTATGATACAATTCACCCAATCCCCATTGATTTGAAATGCTACTGGTGTTATATATTGATTCATATAAATATTTATATATATATACACTTATATATATATATATATTCAGATCAGTTTATGAACATTTAAAAATAATCCATCAGCCTGTTCTCTACCTCTATTCTATTTTTAAGTTGCTTTGGTTCATATGAATATTATTTTTATTGTTATTACATTTATTAACACTGTTATTTTAATAGCTACTATTTACTGATCCTGATTCACATTTAATATTTCAGCATGTGATGCTTAGTAATCTTACCAAATATACCCGGTTTAGCTAAGGAAACTGAAACATGTATTATTTATTATCTAGTAGAATTGAGATGGAAACTTACGTTGTCCTGGTGCCAGACCTACAAATGCAAATTCATAGAAATACTTTCTCTTTATTCATCTTCAAAGTGTTTTGTGCCTATTCTCAGATGACTTGCTCTTGGAGAGAAACTTCAGAATATTAACTTTATAAAGCCAGCCTTTAAATCTTTTTAGTAGACACTTTATTGTGGAATAACAGACGTATGTGCATGCACCATAAGTAAGCAAACATGAGTAACCCACACCCAGGCCAAGAAATGTATCAACACATTCCAGACCACCTTGTGCTCTCTTCCACCTGTTGCTACGGCCCACAGATAAACACTATCCTGACTTCAGACCACAGATTATTTTCACTTGGTTTGGGATTCTTCAAACATTTATGTTTTTGTTATCAAGTGTCTTTTCCCATCCCTTTTGACTATTTTGTACGTCTTCTATTATGAAATGTCTGTTCAAATCCTTTTTTTTATTTTTAAATTTTGTTATTTGTCTTATTGAGTTGAAGGATCCTTTATTTATTCTTATACTAATCCTTTGTCATATTTTATATATATGTACATATACATAATATTTTCCCTGTGTTTGCTATTTTTCAACCCTTTTTTTCTGAAAAATAAAAAGAAAAAAGATTTTTAATTTTGGTGATGTCTAATTAATCCACTTTTTTTTTCCATTAGGGTCCATGCTCACTCTGTGATCATAAAGAATTTTCTTGTTTCTTCTAAAACTTTGATATTTTTGGCTTTTATGATCCATCTGATCACATAACGTTGTGACTCCTCTGAGTCTTGTCAAGGTTCAGTCTTCTCTATAGAGATATATAATTGTTTAACAATCATTTAGTGAAAACACTCTGTCTCAGTTGAACTACTTTGAAAACTTTCTCTAAAATCAATGAGGTGTATAAATACAGGGTCCTATCACTAAACCCGTTCTCCTGTTCCTTGACCTATAAGTCTATTCTTTTGCTAATATCACACTGCCTGGATTTTTTGAAGAGCTCTACAGTAAATCTTATACATATACTACCTGAAATCAGATAGTATAGAAGTTTTAAACCTTTTTTCATTGTTTTCAAAAATCATTTTAATTATCCTAGGTCCTTTGTACTTCCACATACATTTTAGAGATAGCTTGTCAATTTCTATGAAAAATGGTTTCTGAGAGTCTGATTGGGATTGCAATGAAGCTGTCGATCAATAGGGGAAGAATATTGAATCTTATTGTCCATGAAACTGGTATATGTCTCTATTTACTTTTTTTTGTAAGTTTTCTTAGCAGTACACAAGGCTTAAATATCCAGTTAATTATAGTTTTACAACTGTAGTTACCCAAAGGACTTCCTCAAAAAGTAGTCCTCTTTTTTTTTTAATCTTATTTTTTATTTGACAGAGAGAGAGAGATCACAAGTAGGCAGAGCAGCAGGCAGAGAGACAGAGAGGAGGAAGCAGACTCCTCACGGAGCAGAGAGCCCAATGCGGGGCTTGATCCCAGGACCCTGGGATCATGACCTGAGCCGAAGGCAGAGGCTTTAACCCACTGAACTACCCAGGCTCCCCAGTAGTCCTCTTTTTAAATTGTATTTCTGGTACCTCTAAACATTGAGTCACTAGTGGATATCTTTCTGTTTCATGCTTTCTTTTGGACACCTTTTTTTTTTTTTTAAAGATTTTATTTATTTATTCATGAAAGACAGGGAAAGAGAGAGAGAGAGGCAGAGGCAGAAGGAGAAGCAGGCTTTCAGCTGAGCAAGGAGCCCGATGTGGGACTTGATCCCAGAACCCTGAGATCATGACCTGAGCTGAAGGCAGATGCTTAACCGACTGAGTCACTCAGGTGCCCCTTTTGGACACCTTTTTAACATGTCAGACAACTTTTTTTTTTTTTTTTTTTTTTAATTTATTTGACAGAGAGAGATCACAAGTGGGCAGAGAGGCAAGCAGAGAGAGAGAGGAGGAAGCAGGCTCCCTGCAGAGCAGAGAGCCCGATGTGGGACTCGATCCCAGGACCCTGAGATCATGACCTGAGCTGAAGGCAGAGGCTTAACCACTGAGCCACCCAGGTGCCCCTCAGACAACTTTTAATTGAATGCCACCATGTTATTTTCCTCCAGAGATGTTTACACTGTCCTTGGGTGGAAAATAGACTGGTGGTAGATCACCTTAATCTGATTGGAAATGGGGCTGATGTGAAACAGAGTTGCGGTTCTTACAAAGTTTCAACTACCTCTGGTTAACTCCAGCACTCCATGGGTTCCCAGCTGTATCTCTGGATGTTTATTAGGTGACCACCACTCCACCCTCCCTCGCCACCCGGCTGCCCCACAACCTTTTGTAGTTTCTCATCTCTAATTTTCGTCTGCTCAGCTCTGAGAGACTTGGAAAACTGTGCTACACTTAAAACATTTCTGCCTTGCTTTGCTCTTCCCCTGACCTCTGTGGTTCAAGAATTTAGCCAATATCTCAAGGAGAAATCAACAATTATATTCATTCTGTCCTTTTTATTAAAATTCTGACTCCCTAGGTCTTGGCTGCCTTGGCAGTCACAAAAGCATTTTTTTTTCCTCCTAAAATTTATGAGTTCGCCAACAGTTCTGTGGGATTCTTTACCACTCAGCAATGGCCACCTAGCTCCATGTTCTAATAATTGCCAAATGCCCTGGAGAAGAATGCGGGTGGGTGCTGTCTGTGGGCTCCCTCTCCATGATTCTTTTCACTCTGACTCCTAGAATCTCAGTCTTTGGGCCACCTCGGTGGCTGTGCCAGGTTAAGCATCTGCCTTTGGCTCAGGTCACAATCTCAGAGTCCTGCTCCCTACTGACCAGGGAGTCTGCTTCTCCCTCTCCCTCTGCCCCTCCTCCTGCTCTTGCACACCCGATCCCTCTCTCTCTCAAATAAATAAATTTAAACAAACAAACAAACAAACACCTCAGTCTCATTTCCCTCAGTAGTTCTCTTGTGTCTTTTAAAAATTATCTTAAATTTTCTTTTTCTTTTTTTTTTTTTCCTTTTTCTATTTTGTTCTTTGTGGGAGACTGGATTTACACACTGCCTCATAGCCTCAGAAGAATTCTTTTTGTATGTGATTTGCCATTTTAAGACATTTGACCATTTTATTTATATCATCAAATGTATTGGCTTGAAGTTGTTCATATTCTTTACTTATCATTTTTCAATGTTTGTAGTGTCAAATGTTGCCCTTCTTTTGCTCCTGATGGTGGTAATTAGGACATTTTCTCCTTTTTTCTTGGTCAAGCTAGAAGTCTGTCAATTTTGTAGTCTTTCCAAACAAACAAACAAAACAAAACAAAGAACAAAAACAGCTTTTGGTTGCAGTGGCTTCCTCTCTCGTTCACTTTTTAAATATTTCATTATCCGTCTGTTATTTCTTTATTTCTACTTACCTTAAGCTTACTTTTCTTCTCTTCTTCTAACCTCCTAAAGACGAAGAGTAGATAATGCTTTAGACTTTTCCTCTGAGTTAATAAACCATCTAAAGGTATAAATTTCCTTATAAACACCAATTTTCAATATGTTATTAATAAAGGTAATATATCCCCTGTAATACCTACCTGTATCTATCTATGCCTGTATCTACATCTCTCTCTATATGTTGAACAGTTATGTTGTATTAAAAAATGCGTGGATGGAACTAGAGGGTATCATGCTTAGCGAAATAAGTCAATCGGAGAAAGACAACTATCATATGATCTCCCTGATATGAGGGAGAGGAGATGCAACATGGGGGGTTAAGGGGGTAGGAGAAGAGTAAATGAAACAAGATGGGATTGGGAGGGAGACAAACCATAAGTGACTCTTAATCTCACAAAACAAACTGAGGGTTGATGGGGGGAGGGGGTTGGGAGAGGGGGGTGGGGTAATGGACATTGGGGAGGGTATGTGCTATGGTGAGTGCTGTGAAGTGTGTAAACCTGGTGATTCGCAGACCTGTACCCCTGGGGATAAAAATATATGTTTATAAAAAATAAAATTAAAAAAAAATGCTTGTGTTATAACTTGTGATTTAGTCATATATCTTTTGATATGTTGTGTTCTTGTATATATTTGAATTCCAAATATTTTCAAAATTTTTGTGTAGTTTATTCTTTCAGCCATTGGTGTTTAGAAGTCTGTTATTTAAATTTCCAAATATATAACTTCCAGATTGTTTTCCTGTTGCTGACCTCAAGTGTAATTATGATCAAAGAACATGCTTTGAATAAATTTATTTACTTTAAATTTATTGAGACTTCTTATGGTCAAAGCAATTATCTGTATTGGTGAATGTTCCATGTATGCTTGAAAGAGAGTGTAATCTCTTACTTGAGGGGTCTAATATTCTAGAAACATCAAGTAAGTTCAATTGATTATTAATGTTCAGTTAGTTTAGAATAATGTTTTTCTATATTTTTGGTGAGTTTCTTTGTGTCTCTTCTATCCGTTAATGAGAGACAAGTATTGCAATCTCAAATGTAATTTTTGTCTATTTCCCCTTTCAACTTTGTCAGGTTTTCTTCATGCATTTTGTAGCCTTGTTGTTAAACATATATAAATAATATATTTTTATATTGTCCTATTGTAGGCACCCTTTTATCAGTATAAAGCATCTCTCCTTTTCTCTAGAAGTATATCTGTTTTAATGTCCACTTTGATATTAATATAGCTATTATAAATTTCTTATACTTACTGTGTGCATGATCTTATTTCTATAAATTTAATTTCCACTTATTTCTGTTTTTCTTAGAGTATCTCTTGTAGGCAGCAAATAGTTGAATGCCATGTTTATATTGAGTTTAACAATCTAGCTTTGATTGGAATATTTAATGAATTTACTCTTAATGTAATTATTAAAATATTTGGATTTAGGTCTAACACTTATATTATTTGTTTTCCAATATCTCCTTTTTGTTGTTGTTTTAGTGTTCATCCTTTTTCATTAAGCAAATATCTTCTAGTGCAGCATTTGAATTCTGCAACTGAATTTTTGGCTACATTTCCTCTTATTGTTATTCTTGCCTGATCTAGGAATTACAATATGCTTGGTTAAATGATTCCAATCTACTTAAAATTAATACTGAATTTCTTCTGGCTAAAACAAAAACAGATGATTCTGGGTACAGTAAATTTCCAATTACCCCCTTCCATCCTTTGTACTTTTCCACCATATATAATGCCTTATAAACAGATCAATCAACAGGTAAATACCTATATTATCTATAATAGCTATCTATATAACTCTATTGCCTATAACACCTATCTTACAGGTGTAGCTCTCTACACCTGTATCTAATCTATATCCATATATTACACAATTCTGTTATATTCCACAATGCTTGGGATATGATTTTTGCTTTAAATAGCCATATACCTTTAAAGAAATCAAGTATGATGACTGGAGATGCATTGATTTGATCTCCTTTAAGACTACATGCTGAGGGGATCATAGTTCACTGATACTTTCGGACGCTGTTCCCATGAACCCTGAGGTCACGTTTGCCCTAGGCTACTCATAACCAGCAACTAAGCAAGCTGGAAATAGTAGTGCTGGTGCATTCCTTCTCAAGGTGGAATTACTCTGACAGGCAGCCTGGCTGAGATTTTCTCAGAACTGTACTATGGGCTGAGCTTTTCAATCCATCTTTTGTTAATGGAATTATTACATTACATTTCCATCCATCTTTTGTTCTCTCTTTTCACAGGTGTTGGACCTGCACTGTAGTCAGAAGGCTGTCTGCCTACTCAAGTCCTGCCCTTATTAATTCTTCATAAACATTTCCTTAAAATAATCTATCACACCTAAACCCATCTAGGTGTCTAATTCTTGGGAGACTTAAACTGCCATAAAAAGAAAAAAAATGCACATTTTACCAGTTCCAGTGTTCTTCATCCCTTCCTATATATACAAGTCACTATCTGATATCATTTCTTTTCAAACTCAAAGATTTCCCTTAACATTTCTTTAAATTGTGTCTGATAGCAACAAATTCTGTCAGTTTTTGTTTATCAGAAAGTATCTTTATAACACCTTTCTTTTTTTTTTCTTTCAACACTTTAAATATTTAATCCTTTATCTTCTGGCTTTCATTGTCTCTGCTGGCAATTCAGCTGTTAATCATCAATGTGTTTCTGCTTGTAATGTGTTGTGTTTATTTCGCTGCTTTCTTCTTTTTGGCTTTCAGCAGTTTTACTGTGATGTTCTTACACGGTGTGTTTTATTTTGTTTTCTCCATCTGTATACTTCTTGGGGGTTGTTGAACTTCTTGGATCTACAAATTAATGTGTTTTCTTCAACAGTTTGGGGGAAACGTAACCATTATATCTTCAAATATTTTTCTGCCCCAGTGTGTCTTCTCGTTCTAAGAGTCCATGTTTTGGCCTGCTCACTATTGACCATAGGTCTCTGAGGCTTTTTATATTTTTCTTCCATGTTTCTCTTTCCTGTTATTTTGACTGGAAACTGTCTATCGCTCTTTCTTCAAGTTTACTGACTCTTTCTTCTGCCATCTTGAATCTGTTGCCAAGCCCATCCAGTGATTTACTTTTTCATCTTGTTATACTTTTCAGATCTGGATTTTTAAAAAAGAATTCCTTTTCATAGTTTCTATTTCTCTATTCACCCATTAATACCATATTTCCTTTTAATTCTTTAAACTTATTTTCCTTTAAATCTTTGTATGCATTTATATTAGTTTCTTGGATGTTTTTGCCTGCTATAATCCAACAGCTGGACACACTCAGAATCAGGTTTCTATTGACTGGGTTTTATGGGTTTGCTTGTTTTCTTACATATTGCTCATATTTTTTGGTTCTTTGCATGTTTGGTAATTTTTGGTTGAAAATTTGGTTATAAGGATTGTGGAATCTGTTGTGTTCAGACCAAGAGGGCTTCCCCTGTTCTAGCACTAGAGCTCTTTGTGGGTTGGGCAGCAACTTTAGGTAAGAAAATAAGAACTGGCGTCATAGTTCTTTTTTGGTTCAGTAGCAGTCTTTTAAGTATAACACCTTCTCCAATTCTGACCTGCTCTAAATGGTTGTTCGTAGTGTCTCTAAATGGTTGTTTTTATTAATTTTGCACAGTTTTTATGATTATTATCTTCAAAGAAACCACCTTTTCTTATCATGTGGCCAGGACTGGAAGTCACGGTCCTGACTGATTTAATAGCATTTTCTTCATGCAAATGCCCATTGCTAAGTGTAGATAAAATTATATACTATATTTCTCACATTTTGGAATAAGTATAGTTTTTTTACAAGGTAGTAAAATAAATGAAAAACCATCTCTTCTCAGTAAGGAATTTAGGAAGTATAGAAGTTACATAGAAACTGTGTTTCTTAAAGATTTAAAAATCTTTCCATTAAAGACTCTTGGCTCTGCACTGTCTCTATATTACTTGGATGATTTTCATATTTCATCTATGATGACTATGTATTTCAGTCTTTCAACATATGCCTCCATCAATCTTGATAATTTATATTTATTTAGAAAATAATTTTCTTTTTTTATCAGATAAATTAATTTTTTTATTTCTTTTCAGCATAACAGTATTCATTGTTTTTGCACCACACCCAGTGCTCCATGCAATACGTGCCCTCCTTAATACCCTCCACCTGGCTCCCCAAACCTCCTACCCCCTGCCCCTTCAAAACCCTCAGATTGTTTTTCAGAGTCCATAGTCTCTCATGGTTCACTTCCCCTTCCAATTTCCCTCAACTCCCATCTCCTCTCCATCTCCCCATGTCCTCCATGTTATTTGTTATGCTCCACAAATAAGTGAAACCATATGATACTTGACTATCTCTACTTGACTTATTTCACTCAGCATAATCTCTTCTAGTCCCGTCCATGTTGCTACAAAAGTTGGGTATTCATCCTTTCTGATGGAGGCATAATACTCCATAGTGTATATGGACCACATCTTCCTTATCCATTCGTCCGTTGAAGGGCATCTTGGTTCTTTCCATAGTTTGGCGACCGTGGCCATTGCTGCTATAAACATTGGGGTACAGATGGCCCTTCTTTTCACTACATCTGTATCTTTGGGGTAAATACCCAGTAGTGCAATTGCAGGGTCATAGGGAAGCTCTATTTTTAATTTCTTGAGGAATCTCCACACTGTTCTCCAAAGTGACTGCACCAACTTGCATTCCCACCAACAGTGTAAAAGGGTTCCCCTTTCTCCACATCATCTCCAACACTTGTTGTTTCCTGTCTTGCTAATTTTGGCCATTCTAACTGGTGTAAGGTGGTATCTCAATGTGGTTTTAATTTGAATCTCCCTGATGGCTAGTGATGATGAACATTTTTTCATGTGTCTGATAGCCATTTGTATGTCTTCATTGGAGAAGTGTCTGTTCATATCTTCTGCCCATTTTTTGATATGATTATCTGTTTTGTGTGTGTTGAGTTTGAGAAGTTCTTTATAGATCCTGGATATCAATCTTTTGTCTGTACTGTCATTTGCAAATACCTTCTCCCATTCTGTGGGTTGCCTCTTTGTTTTCTTGACTGTTTCCTTTGCTGTGCAGAAGCTTTTGATCTTGATGAAGTCCCAAAAGTTCATTTTCACTTTTGTTTCCTTTGCCTTTGGAGACATATCTTGAAAGACGTTGTTGTGGCTGATATCTAAGAGGTTACTGCCTATGTTCTTCTCTATGATTCTGATGGATTCCTGTCTCACATTGAGGTCTTTTATCTATTTCGATTTTATCTTTGTGTACAGTGTAAGAGAATGGTCGAGCTTCATTCTTCTACGTATAGCTGTCCAATTTTCCCAGCACCATTTATTGAAGAGACTGTCTTTTTTCCACTGTATATTTTCTAGATATTTTAGAGTTTATTAGCAAAGAGTTCCCCATCATATTCTGCCATTTCAAAACTGCTCTCTATCCATAGCTCTAAGTTCTATTTCCTAGAATGACTTACTCAAGTTTCTCTTGGTTTCTGTTATACTCACTTACATTTGCTATTTATATATCAGCCCTCTTCTTTAGGCTCCGAACACCTTAAAATCAGGAATTATGCTTTATTCACCTGTGTCTAAAACACCAAGTATAGCGCCTTTCACATTGTGGGACTCAGCTGTGTGCTCAAGTGAACTGTACAGGTGTGGGTTATTTATGGAGAAACTACCCATTAAGCTGAAATCCAAGAATTTATTTTGCAAATGGTGAAGCTGAAAAGAGGGTTGACTTGTCCAAGTTTACACAGCAGATTTGTGGCAGAGCAGACATCTTCCCAAGAAACCATGCTGTCTTGCTAAAATGGATTGAATTCTAAGACAGCTTCAATTACCATCTCTTCCACACATATATATTAAAGTAAAATATGCACTGATTCCAAAGCAAGTTCGAGCTCTAAAATTGTGAGAATCTTTGCATTAATATTCTGTGTCGAAAGGTCTGTTTGGGTTATTAATGACATCTAAATTAAGGGCCTCTTGTTCTTGGTGTTGTGTCATCCCAGGAACATGTCAATGTGTGATGGATGTGGCTAATTTAGCAATTCTTTGCAACTTTATAGAGAATCATCCTGCCAGTTTTTGGCAAGAAGGTTTGCTTTATTAAACTTGGAATCCACCGTCCAGGATAAATAATGTCTATATCTGTCCCATTTTAGGAATATGTTCCAATTGAGGGAAATACATAAGGTGCCCTTTTTTTCTCCTAGTCATTTCTATTTGTTTTTATATGACAATAAACTGATATTAAAGAAAGAATCAAACTAAAAATCAGGAGACCTGGGTTCTGGGCCAAAATCTGCCAGTAAGTTGCTTTGACTTCCAGGGATCACAGATTCTTTTTTTTTTTTTTTTTTTTAATTTAATTTTTATTTTTTGTATTGTGTTCAGTAGCCACAGTATAGTACATCATTTGCTTTTGATGTAGTGTTCAATGATTCATTAGTTGTGTTTAATACCTCATACTCATCACAACATGTGCCCTCCTTAGTACCCATCACCTGGTTACTCCACCCCTTCCCCTCTGAAACCCTCAGTTTGTTTCCTGGAGTCCATGGTCTCTCATGGTTCGTCTCTCTCTCTCTCTCTCTCTCTCTTGTTTCTTCCCATTCAGTTTTTCCTCCCCTTGCCTGTCGTCCACACTATTCCTTTTATTCCACATAGGAGTGAAACCATATGATAATTGACTTTCTCTGCTTGACTTATTTCACTCAGCATAATCTCCTCCAGTTCCATCTATGTCGATGCAAACTGTGGGTATTCATCCTTTCTGATGGCTGAGTAATATTCCACTGTATGTATGGACCACATCTTCTTCTTCATTCCTTATCTTTTTTTTTTTTAAAGATTTTATTCATTTATTTGACAGAGAGAGAGAGAGAGATCACAAGCAGGCAGAGAGGCAGGCAGAGAGAGGGAGAAGCAGGCTCACCGCTGAGCAGAGAGCCCGATGCGGGGCTCGATCCCAGGACCCCGAGATCATGACCTGAGCTGAAGGCAGAGGCTTAACCCACTGAGCCACCCAGGTGCCCCTTCATTCCTTATCTTTAAATGAAGCACTTAAATAGATGTGTGATGCTTGAGCATACCTCAGAGGTGCTTTAGAAGGCTCTTCTTAATGGATAAGGCCAGAAAAGCTTTCAGAAGCCTTGTCTTTGCCTAACCTCCCCAAATAAAAGGGAAGCCCAGTTTTTTTTCTTTTCTTTCTCTCCCCCCACCCAGGGAAGCTTTTCCTTTAGATTCTGCCATTAATCAGAAAGTCAAAATGGCATCCCTATTGCAATAGAAACCATCCTCCAAACATTTCAAAGGGAGATATAACAATGTGTTTTAAATATTCAAATGACTGAGAAATCACTTTCAGCACTTTTGTTTTAAGATTGTGGGTGACAAGATGAATGTTTATAGCTGCAATGTCCACAATAGCCAAATTATGGAAAGAACCTTGATGTCCATCAACAGATCAATGGATAAAGAAGATGTGATACACACACACACACACACACACACACACACACACAATGGAATACTATGCAGCCATCAAAAGAAATGAAATCTTGCCATTTGCAATGATGTGGATGGAACTAGAGGGTATTAAGCTGAGTGAAATAAGTCAATCAGAGAAACACAATTATCACATGATCTCCCTGATATGAAGAATTTGAGAGGCAACATGGGGGGTTTGGGGGTAGGGAAGGAAAAAAATTAAACAAGGTGGGATTGGGAGGGAGACAAACCATAAGAGACTCTTAATCTTACAAAACAGGGTTTTGAGGGTTGCAGGGGGGAAGGGGGTAGGGAGAGGGTGTTTGTGTTATGGACATTGGGGAGGGTATGTGCTATGGTGAGTGCTGTGAAGTGTGTAAGCCTGACGATTCACAGGCCTGTACCCCTGGGGATAATAATACATTATATGTTTAAAAAAAAAAAAGATTGTGGGTGACAAGAAGCACAAGATGTAGCTGTACAGGCAAGATGGTATTAGAGTTGATCCTTGAGGAGGACATAAGATTTTCACATCCATTTATTAATCCATTTATTCCTTTAATGCTTTGTTTATTCAGTATGTGCACATGGAGATCCTACTTTGTACCAGGCACTATACTATTGGATGCACTGGTAAGCATTATGGAGCTTGTTGTCTATGGAAGAGGTAGCTATTAATCCAATAATTATGTGTGTGTGATTACAAATCACTATACCTGTTATGTAATAAGAAAAGTATGATGTGATTTGATACAATCCAGTGAGGATGGTGAGGGATGTTCGGGGAAGGCTAACTTCCTTGATGAAGTGATATGTGTGCTGATATCTGCATTAACTGGGTTAAGGGGTAGGGGCGAGCGAGGTAGAGGAAAAGTCCCAGAGAGAGCGGGAGCATGGTCCCCTTATGGAATGGAAATGAGGTCAGTGAGGCTGGAGCTGAAAGTCAAGAAAGGACGCAGGAAAAGTATATTCTGCGCTAAGAAAATAGATATAGAAAAGAGCGTACCTTGTCCTGAGAATTCTGGAGTAATTGCATTTGGTCCGGGCTTTCAACACCTGAGGAGGAAAAGTGGAAGTTTTTGAGGGAAAAGTAGGTTGAGTTTGTATTATAGAGAGGTTTCGTTGACAGGTTAAATAATCTGGGCTAAGGCATCATGTGTGAAAGAGAGAGTCGGAAAAGTTACTGACCTTGGAGCCTCCTTTGACAACATTTGTTGCCGGGTGAAGAGATTTAAAAAAAAAAAAAAAGGAAAGGAATTAAAAAAGAAATTCACTTGTGAGGGACACAATGTGTACAGACAGCTGGATGACTATCTGCACTGGTATTACCACACACTCTGTGGGCCCTTTTATGTGGCTAGTTGCAAAAATGTGTGGGAAATGGAAGCTTAGACTCTCCCTTTTCATCACTGATGCCGTTTGTTGTTGCTCTCTGCCTTTTTTCTTCCTTGAGGTGTCACCCAAGCAGTACAAAGTGACATGGGGAAAAATAAAAGCATCTCTTTTTCATAGTTGGGTTATAGTAACAGATGGTCATGTTCGCTCGGCAAAGACAAATAGCTCAAGTGATAAACACCACAGGTTTGAGAAGCGGAGAAAGATTTTTGCCAGGTTCTCCTCTCATAGCTGGCTCTGGAAAGAGAGCAGCCTGCTTTTACAGGTTTTACAGGTTTTAGCCTCCCAAAAGGAGGGCCAGTGGAATACCACTGATGGAAGGAAGGTGACCTCAACAGAGGGGTAAGGAGACTGCTGGGATTCATGCTTCATCTCACTGTGGGGTAGGGGTCCCACTCATGCCCCCTCAGCTTCTCCAGTCTCTCACCAAGTCCTAGCGAGTGTGGTGTGTTTCTTCAGGGGCGCCTGGGTGGCTCAGTGGGTTAAAGCCTCTGCCTTCGGCTCAGTTCATGATCCCAGGGTCCTGGGATGGAGCCCCACCTCGGGCTCCCTGCTCAGCGGGAAGCCTGCTTCTCCCTCTCCCACTCCCCCTTGCTTGTGTTCCCTTTCTTGCTGTCTCTCTCTCTGTCAAATAAATAAATAAAATCTTTTTAAAAAATTGTAAAAAAAAAAAAGTGTGTTTTTTTTCAGTTTGTCTCTCTCCACTCTTCCACCAATTTATTCATACTCTGTTATCTCTTGCTTATGTTCTTTCTTTTTTTTCTTTTTTTTTTTGTTAAAAACAATTTGGTTCTCCCTATTGTTTATTATCATTTAATTTCACTACTTAAATGTTCAAGACAATATCAACCAGATTTAAGTAAGGACGAGACAAACTGCTAAACTTAAATTATATATTTTTCTAAATCTGTTCTAAAGACAATACTACTTTTTCAGCTTTACTAAGGTATAATCGATAAAATCGTTAAGATATTTAAGTGTACATTGTGATGATCTGATATACATATGCATTGTGAAAGGATCCTCCCATCTATTAATTAACACATACATCACCTCACGTATTTTACCTCTTTTAATGTGTGAGGACACTTAAGTTGTACTCATCAAATTTCAATATACAATACAGTGTTCTCAACTCTAGTCATCATATTATACATTAGATATTCAGACCTCTTTCATCTCATATCTGTACCCTTTTACCAACCTCTGTCTCTTTCCCCCACCTCCAGTGCCTGGCAATAACTTGCTGCTACTTTCTACTGTTTCTGTGAATCTAACTTTTTTTTTTTTTTCCCACATTCCATGTGTAAGTGATACCACACAGTATTCATCTTTCTCTGTTGGGCTTATTTCACTGAGCATAATGCCTTCCCAGTCCATCCATGTTGTTGCAAACGGCAGGGTTTCCTTCCTTCTCGTAACTGAATAATATTCCATTGTATGAATGTAAACATAATTATCTCACCTCTTTATCCACTTTTCTGTGAAGGTTTTTTCCATATCATGGCTATGTGAATAATGCCTTGAACATGGTAGTCAGATATCTCTTCAATATTTTGTTTTCATTTCCTTTGGATATATACCCCCAGGTGGGATTGCTGGGGCATGTCTGTGTTATCTCAATACCCTCCCAATACTTCCCTCTCCCCTGCAACTTCTTCCTCCCTTTCTAGTATCTATGCCACTGGCCGCCTCATCTTCCTAAAATCCCAGTTTGACCATGTTACGATTTCATCTGATACCCAGTGAAGGCTCCCTGCGGCATTCAGTCTACAACCCAAGTTTCAAAATTTGGCATGAAGAACTCTGGGCATCAGCCCCTTCCTAGGGTGGAGCCCTCGTCTCTCCTCAACGCCCCTCCTTCACAGACACATCTTCATACTTCTGTTCAGCAACAAATGTTTCCATGAAGTTCTGAATAGTGTAAGCCCCATGCTTCCTCTTTCTGGTTGCTTTTTACTAGAGTTAACTTTCCTTGCTCCTACTCACCTATCAAAACCCTCTTCTGTATTTCCTCTCTGTGAGCTCTGCGTCGAGCTTACTTCAACAGCACTGAATAATGAACTCACTACCCTCTTTTAGAATCCACATGTCTTTTACAAGTCTGTCTGCGTTCACCATTAATAATTGTAATGCGTTATAATTATTTGTTAATGTGACAATCTCCCTATTATTTGGGAGCTTCCTGGAGAATACAGGCATTCTTCATTCATCATCATTTATCCCCAGAGACCATTACAAGCTCTCTGAGCAGCAGTACTAATAGCTCATGTTTGTAGGGAGTTGCTATGAGCCAGGAATTGTGCTAAGGCCTGCTTTCAATGGCAGTGTGGGAGGAACTCAATACAGTCCTCTTGATTCCAAGTTGCTCATCAAAGGACACACGATGCATTTGCTGAATAACAATAATGGGGACATCAAACTGTGTCCTTACAACACAGACTTGGCTGAGGATTTGAGGTGGAGGAAACAATTAGGAGATAAAGGAAAGAGCCATGTGTCTGCTATCCAAGGCATTCGGTCTAACTCAAGTATTGATTAAATACCTGCTGTGTACCCAACCTTGTACTAGGCAATTAACCAAGTGTTTACTTCAATAGAGGAGTCTTACCTTATTGGAAGTCAGCTTTTCCTATCTGTAAAAGAACATATATTAATATTTTGGTGATTGTGTTTTAATTCTATGCACATAAAAAAATCACAGCAGAGACTCAATGTATCCAATGCTCAGCATATAGTGTAAGAGAGAACGAGCATAAACCTTGGAATCAGCAGTGTTCCAGTCCCTATTCTGCCCCGTTCTCACTGTGTGACATGGGTTTAGGCTTTCCTCTCTGCATCTCAGTTTCATCATCTTGAAATTGAGAGAAATGATCTAGATCGGCTCCCTTCTCTCTTCTACCTTTGATACCATCTATGGCTCTATGGATCCTTCCTCAGAAGATTTCTCTAAAAATGCTGTATTCTTGGGGTGCCTGGGAGGCTCAGTCATTAAGTGTCTGCCTTCGGCTCAGGACCAAGCCCCGCAACGGGCTCCTTGCTCAGTGGGGAGTCTGCTTCTCCTCTCCCACCCCCCCTGCATGTGTTCCTGCTCTCCCTATCTCTTTCTCTGTCAAATAAATACATAATTTTTTTTAATGCTGTATTCTTCACTCAAATTGAAGGAATTGCCCCTCTAGCCTTGCAGGTAAAAATCCCAAGAGAAGCTGCGAGTGGCATCAGGGACTTCACCCCACAAGCTAATCATAAGGCTTTTTTTGGAGAGTAAGAAACATCCCTGGCACCAAGGAATAGATCTGCAAAGAACCGGTGTCCAGGCTCCATGTTATTCTGATGCCCTGGATCATCAGGCAGGGTGCAGCCCTTAGGTTACAACATCTGAGATCCCATCTCAGCTCTGCCATCCAGCCATGTGCCCTGGGATGAGAAGCTCACACTCTCTCTGTGTTTTTGCTCAACATGGGGACACTGGTTCCTAGAACACAAGCTAATTTTTGACTTAACAGATGTATAGTGTTTAGAACAGTTTGGGCATATAGTCAAAGTTCCTTAAATATTATTACTATTGTGCATATGATTAATTAGAGTGTTACCTCCTTTAACAAAGAAGAAAACTAAGCCCCAGGCAGGGGCTCTGATATTTCTCTGGTTACAAGAGCAACCCCTTCACTATAACAATCACAAAAGTGATGTTTGCATAATACTGTAGATCGCAAGTGTCATCAGATAGGAGCACTTATTTCTACTTTGCAAGAGAAGACCCAGCCTTGGAGCAATTAAGTGACAAGCCCAAGGTTGCACAAGTAATTCATAACAAAGCTGGGAAATGAACCTGGATAATTTAATGCCAAAGCCGCTCCCCATTCCATTAAATTCATATCCCCTTGTGCCTCCCTAAACTCTTGGCACCTCAGTCAGTTTCCTAAGAAAGATTCCACAAGTTTGGAGATGAGACTGTAGCAAGGTCGGTACTTATCCGAGTGTCTGTTCTGTCTGTGTATCAGTCATCCATCTAACAGTTCCTCCCAGTGGATAGGGGTCTGGGGCGAGGGGTTGCTCTGCCCTGACCAAACTTGACTTTGCAGAACATGCCTCCTTTTTCTCTCCAGAGTCCCCCAAGAGTCTGCTTCCCCAAGTGCTCCTTTAGGCCCATCGGGAAACCTTGAAAGTTTCCTTTGAAACTTCCTCTGAGTCCCATACCCCTAACAGATGTGCAAGGACGTTTGCTCACTTAATGGCCTGTTCAAGACGTTTGAGGATCCGCACTATCTCCCCATCAGCCTCTCTGAAACATGCATTAACCATCCGTCCTTGAAGCGGTTCCCCCGGTGCAGTGATTAAAACAGTCCTGTGTTGGATAAACCCGATGCAATTTTCCAAAAGTCATCATCTCGGCATTTCCCCCGCCACAGCAGAGCACCTCGCCTCCAATTTCTGGGCTTGCTCATTTGTTTTCCTTCCGACAATCTTGGAGACACTCTTTCGAGTGACCTCTGCTAAGGGAAGGGAACAGTACACTCTTATCCTGACATTATGCAGACGCAGTGACAAATTGGTCTATTTTCTATGCTTGACAGAAATGGTAGGGGTGAGAAACGGGAGAAACATATTAACTTACCATATCTTTAACCACTGGTTGATGGAGTTTGGAAAAGACTTGTTTTTCCTTAAGTTTCCCTCCTTATGTCTGGTCTCATGTGTGCTTCCTTTAATTAGTCCTGGAATGTGACAATACTTCCAAAGTAGGCCGAAGTCCTAGTAGATTTTTGAAAGCAATGTGATCAGAACAAATTTGTTGTTACTCTCTTTTTTCTTTTTTTTCTTTTTAAAGATTTTATTTATTTACTTGACAGAGAGAGATCACAAGCAGGCAGAGAGAGAGAGAGAGAGAGAGAGAGGGAAGCAGGCTCCCCGCCAAGCAGAGAGCCCGATGCGGGACTCGATCCCAGGACCCTGAGATCATGACCTGAGCCGAAGGCAGCGGCCTAACCCACTGAGCCACCCAGGCGCCCACATCATTCTTCTGAAGTTCACAAGCCCGTAGCAGCAGCAGCTGGGACATGGTGCTTCCCTCCTCGCATTGCATGGGGAAACAAGATTCCTAACCTTGAAATGTGTTCCTCACTTTAGCCAATTTGTGTTGACCCCCAGATAAATAATAGGCACCAACAGGGTGTGATACACTCACTGGCTTGTGGCTAGATTCCAAAAACCATCAGTGGCACAAAGGGAAAAGTTCTCCCGACTGGCAAAGACGGAAGTGTCTCAGCTGGGGCCACTATGGACATTTTAAGGCCAGATGATTCCTTGGCCTGAAACACTCTTCCTCTGTATTGAAGGAGCAACATCCTGGGTCGCTAGATGTCAGTAGCATCCCTCCCCTGTTGCGATAAGCAAAAATAGCTCTCCCTTGGAGAGAACGTTGCTTCCAGGATGAGAGCTACTAAAACCAATCAACTAGAATATTCGGGAATCCACCCCACGGTCAACCATAATTAACTATCCCTCTCTTCACAGATTTTCTCCTTTGAGGAATAAACCTTTGAAGTTGTAGGCTTTATTTTAAAATAGATGGCTCAGGGTGCCTGGGTGGCTCAGTGGATTAAAGCCTCTGCCTTTGGCTCAGCTCATGATCTCAGGGTCCTGGGATCGAGCCCCACATTGGGCTTTCTGCTCGGCAGGGAGCCTGCTTCCTCCTCTCTCTCTGCCTGCCTCTCTGCCTACTTGTGATCTCTGTCTGTCAAATAAATAAATAAAATCTTTAAAATAAATAAATAAATAAAAATAAAATAGATGGTTCACTTACATGATCTTTGTCATGGTATGCCCATGCACCATCTAACTGGTCTCTGACTTTTGCTTCTAAAAGTGAGAAAGTAGACTCTACAGTGGGTACATGTCACCTGTCTCCCTAATTTTAGGTCGAGTAACTATGCCACTCTGTAATATGGCGCCTCTTCAATATTCAAATTGGAAAGGGGCTCTCTGAGGAGGGCAACCTGTTCCGGGGTAGTTGATGTCACTGTAAGCAAGAGAGACAGTGACAAAGACAGAGACAGAGACACAGAGAGAGGGGCAGAGCAATGAGAGGGGGGAAAAAAGTGCTAAGTGTCGTAGCAAGCGGAGTTCTCCGTACTCCTGGAATAGTTACCATTTGCTTGGCTTCCATTCCGTGAACAGGCATTGTGCCGAATGCGTAATCTGCATTATCTTATTTAATTCACGATAACACATGTAATTTATGCATTTGTGTATCAATTTTACAAATGAGGAAACTGAAGCCAAGAGATATTTTGTTCTTGCCTAAGGTCAGAAACTCTTGTATTCATGCAGTGAGTATAACACAGAAACACAATTTGAACCCAGTCCTCTGCCACTATAAACTCATTTTGTTTTAGTCCAGCGTCTGCCAATAACCCTGTCATTCTCCATTTAGGATCCCATCCGTTGGAGCTCTAACCTTCTCAGATTCTGTCATTCATGGGGACAGGGAGACTGGACACAGGAAGCCAAAGGGGCGTAGGGGGCTCCGAAAGGAAAGGGAGGTTATTAAATGAAAGTCTGGGTCTGCCTTACAGACTCATCCCCACAAGGCTGCCTTCTGACTCATGTGATAAATCCTGCTCCCTCAAGTCACTTTCTTCAGCCACAGCTGCACACAACACAGTAATCACCATCAGAGGGGTCATCTCCAAATTGCAAAGGACAGCACAGCAGAGGAAATTATAATAGATAACACACACCGCCTGTATATATCCGTCATGCAGACAAGAGCTGCATGCAGAATTCTGCCCCCTCCCCTGTGGTTCTCTGTTGCCTTCCATTTCTTTTCCAATTGCACTGGTTTGAACCACATTTTTCAAAAGTCTCCCAGCTGGTCTCCCTGTTTTTTCTCCCCTCCCCCGCCCTCCAATCCATTTTTCATAATTGGATTAATTTTTTTTCCTAAGCTGCTGAACATTTCACTTCTCTGCTACCAAAAATGAACAAACAAACCAATAAAGAATGGGTCATAAAAAGAAATCGAGCCATGGCTTTGCAGCTCTTTGTTGCAAAGCCTCTTATACAGTACCCCCATCCTTCCCTGATCCGGTCGACTTAGATCTCACTGCCGTCTGTCAGGCCTATCAAATCCCACCCCACAGCCTCTGCATCTTACACGTTGGGACTGTGTCCCACTGACTTTGCCCATCCCAGTCCTTCTGCTTAGAATGCTCTCTGTTAACTCTGCGGCCAGTTTGCCCTGTTTTGGCAATCCTACTGTCTCCTCTAATATTATTCAGAGACCCCAGAGTCATTATACCCATTTTTTGGGTGGCCAAAAAGAGGATCAGAGATGTAAAAGACAAGACCCAAGTTATGAAGTTTGTAGGCTGTAAAGCAGGGGACCGAAATCCATGTCTTCTGATTGAATTCTTGGTCTGGTGTCATAATATTCACTCTTTTCACCATTCCATCCAAGCATAAATATGTATAGCCAAAACTGCACCCAACCCCTTTCTCCCAGCTACATTATCTTCAGACTTCAGATGGTAATATCAGCACAGCCCATTTAAGAGCATTATCAACAAGCCTTCTCTCCTGCTTCCTTTGTCCTAAGCTCAAAGGAACCTTCTCCATGAGATTAATTCTGAAACGGCAGTAGCATGTGTGTAGACGATGCCATGTCCGGTTATCTTAATTGCATATTTGGGAAACCCGCCCTGTGTCTGTTTCATATGGCATACCATTTGGTGTTTATGACCATCATACTGGAGTTAACAGCATATGGGGAGCTCACCCACTCTGAATACTAAGCTTATCCAATCTTTCTCTCAGAACCGACATGAGAAATAACTAATAAAAATGATTACAATATTAGAGGGTCATATAAATGCCAAATGCAATAGCTATTCTTCATTCTAAAGTTTCTTAATATCTTTTCTCGACCAACATCATAAAAGTGGGGGAGGGGGAAGATAAGATATTATACATAAATAATTAGGAATGCTTCCTTAAGCTTTATTTCAAATTCTTCCATTAAGGGTTAAGATTCAATTTTAGGGTCAATTTGAAGGTGAGGCAAAGTTTTAAGGATAATTGAAGTAGAAATTGTGTGACCTTTGCAAAGACCTCTCTTTGTATTTATGCATTTTTCTCCAACCAGCAATAATAATAATATAAAAAGATACAAGAATAACACTTAACTAAATCAGATGCAGATGGCTGTTTTATCAAGCAGAGGCAATTTTTATCATTTTAAAAGCTTTTGTTTTCGTAAAGGAAAGAAAATGGGCCATGTTCCCTTGTTTTTTTTTTTTAAAAGAGGAAAAGCATATGTTTTTTAATTTGAAATGGATTATTAATGGTGTTATCTCCCGAGAATTGCTGCGCTTGAGTGAATTGTAGAAAACGCCTTTACTTGCAGGTTTTCTGGTAAATTCTTCTCTGACTTAGAGAGTTAGTAGCGTATTATATCAGCCTACCTTTCCAAGACAACGCACACCCTCAGAGTCAATTTCCTGAGCCTCTTTTACTAGATCATCTTGTTTCCTTTGTTTATATTATTGATTTAGGGAAAATCATTTGGTGAATATTGAGTGCTCACCTAAATGAGAAGGTGGTAATATGCAGCAAGTAGACAGAAAGGGATATAATATAACTGGGATAATAAAACCTTGTATCTGCACTGCAATTTATGGTTTGCATTATCCCATTTGAACCTCTCTATACCTCTGAGAGTTATGGGGACAGAAACTATCATCCCAATTTTATAGATTGAAAGTGAAAGCATGGAGAGTTTAAGCGGCCCCCCTTCCAGTGTGCAGCTGGTAACTGAACCAGGACTAGAACTTCATGAGTCAATCTCATGTTCCCTCTTCTGCACAAAGCTGCTTCTCCATTAACAGCCACCCAACCAACCATTCAGAGACATTTAGGGAGCACTTCTTGTTTACTTGCATTATAGTTGAAACAGTGACAGCCGTTAACAGTATTTTTAGGTACTGTCCTGGTGCACAAGGTGCCTACCATTGAGTCTAAAACCAGGAGAGAAATGTATGAACTCTTCAGTGAGTAAGAGATGACAAGTACATAAGTATAGACAACTGCAAGTCTCATATAAACTGGTATATGGGTGGCCCTTACTAGGGAATGAATAGAAAGTTAAGAATGACATTATCTAACATTTATGGAGCGGTTACCATGTTCCAGTCACTTGAGTTGTAACTTCTTTCATTCATTGGACAAACATTTTGCAGTTTTGACCCAACTCTTACAGGAAAGAAATTCTAATTCTGACACCTTCAATTAATGACCAGGAGCGTGTGACTTCACCTTTTTGGATCTCATTTTATTCATCTGAAAAAAACTTGTTTAGAAAAAGTACCCATTTTTTAAAGTTTCTGTAAATAGTGTGTACAATAAAAGGAAATACTGACATGTAATAATGGCTCTGTGATAATTTGGGGTGTTTTGGTGATACAGTTATTTTCATTATTATTATCTGTTGTAAGAGCTGGAAATATAGAAATGAATATGAAAATGCTATATTCCTACATCCTTTCCTCCTTCCAACCCTCCCTCCTTCCTTCATTCCTTCCCCTCCTTCCTTCTTCTTCTTCAGAAAATAAACTTGAATATCCAGGAGATTTTTCAAATGCAACACCTCCAAAATCAAAATCTTGATCTTTTCCCCCCTCAAAGCCCTATTATCCCCCTAATCAATCAATGGGGCCAACATTCACCTAGTGGCTCAGCTTAGGAATCTTTACTTTTACTCTCTGGTGCCATCTAAAATCAAGTTAACTGCCCCCCCCCCCCCCAAAATATCCTATACTCTAATGAAACAATGCAGGTCGAGGCACCATACATCTATGGCTGATAAAACTATTGGGTAAGAAGTTAATGGGGGAACTTCATCGACAATGAGTCAGAAAAATGGCACCCTAATGCGCTGATCAATCTTAACATCACTAACGAGTGACCACTAGACCCTTTGTCCCCTGGGATGTAACAGGAATTTCCAGTCACTAGCTATATACCTGAGTGTAATCAGTTCTCCACATACAGCTTTCAGATCTTGGGAAATACAGGGGTAGAGGAACATATATGATGATAACATGAATATACAATCAGACAGCTACAGAATATGGGAAGGCCTATGTGACTAAAATCCTAGTTTAAAAAAAAAAAATAAAGGGGCGCCCGGGTGGCTCAGTGGGTTAAAGCCTCTGCCTTTGGCTCAGTTCATGATCCCAGCGTCCTGGGATCAAGCCCTACATCGGGCTTTCTGCTTAGCAGGGAGCCTGCTTCCCTTCCTCTCTCTGCCTGCCTCTCTGCCTGCTTGTGATCCGTCTGTCAAATAAATAAATAAAATCTTTAAAAAAATAAATAAAAATAATGTTAATTGTTTTCATAAGAGATGGAAGAGTGTCCTTTAATAAGTAATTCAAAACCAGTCAAAACCAATCAGTACTGCAAAAGATAGAGTGGTCATGCAGTTCAAAGTTTTCTTGCTCATAATGTGTGAGGTTCTTATATGGCTATGCAAAATTTATTGAGCTGTATGCTTCAGATTTGTATAAATTATACCTCCAACAAAAACATTTTAATTAATTTACATAAAGAGGGACAAAAGACTATTATAAAGTAGACTTAAGAGACATGTCAGCCTGGGGCACCTGGGTGACTCAGTGGGTTAAACCTCTGCCTTCGGCTCGGGTCGTGATCTCAGGGTCCTGGGATCGAGCCCCATGTTGGGCTCCCTGCTCAGCGGGGAACCTGCTTCCCTCTCTCTCTCTGCCTGCTTCTCTGCCTACTTGTGATCCCTGTCTGTCAAATAAATAAAATCTTAAAAAAAAAAAAGAGAGAGAGAGAGAGATGTCAGCCTAATTCAATGTACAAATCTTGTTTGTATTCTGATTTGGGGGAAAAAAAACTTGTAAAGCACATTTTTTGATACATTGGGGACATATTGAACACCAATTAGACGTTAGATAACATTAGGAACCTCATAATTCTGTTATGTGTGCTAATAGTAACATAGTAACAAAAATAACAATGAGGAGACAGAAGAAGGAAGAGGAGGAGGAGGAGGAGGAAGAGAAGAAATAGTCATGGTCTGTTACAGATACTTACTGAATTAATTACTGGTAAATGTGATAAGATGTGTGATATTTACCTCATGGAAAAAGTAAGAAGGAAGAGAGAAAGAAAAGAAACTAGGATATTCAAAATAAGCATACAGAGATATTCTAAAATAATTCTTTTTTTTTATTTTTTTATTTTTTTAAAAGATTTTATTATTTATTTGACAGAGAGAAATCACAAGTAGGCAGAGAGGCAGGCAGAGAGAGAGGAGGAAGCAGGCTCCCTGCTGAGCAGAAAGCCCGATGTGGGGCTCGAACCCAGGACCTGGGATCATGACCCGAGCCGAAGGCAGCGGCCCAACCCACTGAGCCACCCAGGAGCCCCATTTCTTAAACATAAAGATCCAAATGAGGTCAAAGATGCAGAATGCTGATAGTGCTAAGAAGCTCTACCCAGCCAAAGTGCAAGAGGAATAGATAAGGTAACAGTTCACCATGATTCAGCTCCCCAGACTCTTTAGAACCCTTACTGGGCAAAAGAAGTGATACTATGATATGATATGATATATATATATATATATATATATATATATATATATATATATGATATGATATATGATACTAGGGACTAGGGGTATAGAAATATCTAACATGAATTCCTTTATATTCAGTGACAATAATGGTGAGGTTAACCATAGCTCCCCTGCTAACCAGCATTGGTCATTTCCCGTGATCTGGGCCCTATTCTAAGGACTCCATCTGCCTTATCCCATCAGCATTTCTTTCTCATAACACTGTAAGTTCTATTAGAATCTTCATTTTTAAAAAAAGGAAATCAAGATGCAAGGAAACAGTGATTCACCAAAAGCCAGTAGGCGAAATACTTGTAAACAGCAACCAATATAAAAGATAGTGTTAGTGAAGTATTTGCTAAATCCCTCTGTAGGCTTGAAAGAATAGGCATGATTTATCAGGACATGTCAGAGAAGGCCTCATAGATAAAACAGCAGCATTTGGTCTGGGCCTGCTGGGATGAGAAAGGTATTGCTACCCGGAGACTGGGGTGTTGGGAAGGTCATCAGTTGAGTGCTTAACAGCCTGAGCTGTAGAATCCCATAGTGCTTAGAGCTGGGATCCCACCCTGATACATACTAGTTCTATGACCCTTTGATTGAGAGCTCAGCCCTAATTCCCCACTGGGTTGTATTAAGAATTAAGTAAACCTTGCATTCAAAGCCCAGTACCTGGTACCCAGTAATCACTTGAACTATTTCATCTGTCACTCCTTCCAATTTAGAAATAGTAAGTATAGGAAGCTTATCACCAAAGAAATCTGGGGTGATACAAGTCTGTGAAAAGTATCTGAGATCAGTTTGCTGCAAGTAGTGAATTGAAAAGCCCGGACTCTGTTTCAGACTCACATGAAGGGAGGGGGCTGATTGCATAAGGGAGGAGATTCTGGGGAGCTGTGGTTTTGAGGTGAACTCAACAGGGCACCTCAGAGTGTTAAGTATTATTTTTTATCATTACTATTAAACACAGTTCATGGCTACATAAAACAAAACCTCATTAAGAGTCAAAAGCAGCCCTCTGGCATCTACTTTGAGACCTCTGTAGAAGCAGTGATGATATTTTAGAAAGAGCGCACCCCCATTTATTTTTGGAAATATCACTCAAGCAACCCTGGGGAGAATGGATGGAAGGAGCCAAAACTTAAGTCAGGGGGCAATTCTGAAGGTTTTTTAAATCAAGCAAGCAGTGAACCCCTGAACAAGGAGTTGCAGAAACTTTGAGAACATGAGGGTGATTGAACAAGCACTGGGTTCAAAAAGGAAAAAAAAAATAAGGCAAAATCAAAACTGAGAATCATAAAAATAAAATTCAGATATTGGTTTTAATAAAAATCAATTCAGAATTTCTAAAAGTTCTGAAATTACCTAAAACAACCGTTCGGGCTATTGGATTTACTCCAGAAAACCCACATATCATTCAGGGCCTAGAACTGTTGACATCAGTGACAAGTCTGAGAATGTTAAGACCTCCTATCTTGGGGTACTGTTGGTGATTTTCCCGCAGCGTATCTCCTGTAGCTAAGAAGACAGAAAAATAGGCATTAAAATGTCAAAGTTGAGTATCAGAGACTGGCATTCAGGAAAGGTGATGGGGGGGTAACCAATTAAGACTTTCTTCCACAGTACATCATATTTTTTCATATCACAGCAGAAAAGTCTGTCTTCGAAGCTTCATAAACCTCTGTCTTCCATGGAAGCATTTACTGAAACAATTCTTCCCAACAGACCGTATTGAGTACCATGTGCAATTGCTTGTATGCTGGGCAAGGTGGGTGATTTCAAGAACAAAGTCCAGGCCTTTTATTGACATGGTTTCTAGTCCTACATTGCCCAATACAATAACCACGACACTAGACATACATACATATAACATAATATATATAACTAATATATATATATATATATATAACTAGACATACATACAATAACCACTAGACATGTGGGGCTAGGGAGCACTAGAAATGTGACTAATCCAAATTGAGATGTGCTATAAATGTAAGAGACACTCCAGGGGCACCTGGGTGGCTCAGTGGGTTAAGCCGCTGCCTTCGGCTCAGGTCATGATCTCAGGGTCCTGGGATCGAGTCCCACGTCGGGCTCTCTGCTCAGCAGGGAGCCTGCTTCCCTTCCTCTCTCTCTGCCTGCCTCTCTGCCTACTTGTGATCTCTCTCTGTCAAATAAATAAATAAAAAAAATCTTTAAAAAAAAAAATGTAAGAGACACTCCAGAATTCAGAGATGTCCAATGAAAATAAATGTTAAATTACTTCTTAATATTTTTATCTATTACATATTGAAATAATAGTGTATTGGATATATTGAGTTAAAATGTACTGTTTAACTCAATTTATCCTTTTTCTTTTTTACTTTTCTAATGTGGCTACTTGAAAAAAATTGTAACTGGCTCTCACTTGTGGCTCTAGATTTCTGTTGGATGGTGCTGCTCTAGATTCTGGCCAATTAGACTTCTTGCTGTCCCCTTTCACTGGCCTCATGCCTCACCCTATGCTCATTTGTTGAAACCTACATATTCCTGAAAACCACCTGAAGGGACATTGCTTCAATTCATTATCTTTTAGAAGGTTTTATTTATTTTTTTATTTGAGAGACAGAGCCTTAGCAGGGGAGACTCAGAGGGAGAGAGAGCAGGGAGCCCAAGATGGGGCTTGATTCCAGGACCCCAGAATCATGACCTGAGCCAAAGGCAGATGCTCAACTGACTCAACCATCCAGGTGCCCCCATTATTTTCTGAAGTCTCGAACCACATGTGATATTCCCTCTTGAACTTCTAGAGGAATGTGTTTATCCTCACAATGTATTTATCATAGCTTTCTATGTAATTTTTCATGTATTTTACCAGAATATAAATTCTTTGAAGTCAGTCATATATAACACATTTTATAACCTATAGAGCCTAGCATAGTGCTTAATGAGTTTTCTTGCTTCTGAATTTAAAATAATTCAAGAACCCTATAATCTGGTATGGGGTCATGATACTTCATGGATCTCAGAAATTCTGATATACAAAAGGGAGACATTTATCCCTTTGCTTCTCTTTTTGTGATATTATAGCTACTAATGTAGACTGTCGACAGCTCTGAACAGAGGGGGAAAATATGAAAAACAAAAGAGTTCCTAAGAATAGGGAAGTTTAGACTTGGAATAGAGGCCATGAAACGTGTATCCATGTATGAGACAGTTGAGAGACAGAGACAGAGAGAGACAGAGGTTGAAAAATGCTGATTTGCTGTTCATGCTAGGGAATAGCACATAGACCAACTGATCCAATTTTAGATGTATTACTCACAATAGGCTAATTCCTATAGTGTACAATCTTCAACTTTCAATGGCTTGATGAAATAAAAGCTTAAAGTTATTTTTCTAATGTGGAGAATCAGAAGTTGAGGGCCTGCTCTGCTCTGCATGTTCATTCAAGGTCCCAGACTCCCTTCATTTTATGTCTTCTCCTTTTGTTAGGTCATAGGAGAACTCTCCATCCAGCTAGTGCAAGAGGGGTGAGAGACTGGGAGGTTGATTAAACCAGTTCCAGAAGCGTCATATGTAATTTCCATTCACACCCTATTGAAGCAAACTCAGTCATATGGCCACACCTGATTTTAAAGAAAGGGTAGGAAACACAGCCTAGATGCAGGTTAAAGAAGAGGAAATCAAATATGTCGGTGAACACTGGAGTCTCAGCAGGATAGGACACATGTAGGATAGGCCTTTCAACCATTTGTTCTTTCATTTGTTCCTTTAAGACAGAATTTGACAGCCTTAGGCAGGACAAACCTTTGTTATTCAAGGTTATTCTGTGCCTTGGGGGATGTTTCCCAGCATCCTGGACTCTCTCTTTACATCCCAGCATTACTGCCACCGACCCAAATCAATAAAAAAGGTCTTCAAATATTTCCATTTGTCCAGGGGTAGGAGATTGCCCCTGTTTTTTTTTTTTTTTTTCTTTTCAGTGTAACAGAATTCATTGTTTATGGACCACACCCAGTACTCCATGCAATATGTGCCCTCCTTAATACCCACCACCTGGCTCCCCCAACCTCCCACCCCCCGCCCCTTCAAACCCCTCAGATTGTTTTTCAGAGTCCATAGTCTCTCATGGTTCATCTCCCCTTCCAATTTCCCTCAACTCCCTTCTCCTCTCCATCTCCCTATGTCCTCCATGTTATTTGTTACGCTCCACAAATAAGTGAAACCATATGATACTTGACTCTCTCTGCTTGACTTATTTCACTCAGCATACTCTCTTCCAGTCTCGTCCATGTTGATACAAGAATTGGGTATTCATCCTTTCTGATGGAGGCATAATACTCCATAGTGTATATGGACCACATCTTCCTTATCCATTCATCCGTTGAAGGGCATCTTGGTTCTTACCACAGTTTCATGACCGTGACCATTGCTGCTATAAACATTGGGGTACAGATGGCCCTTCTTTTCACTACATCTGTATCTTTGGGGTAAATGCCCAGTAGTGAGATTGCCCCTGGTTTGATATTATTTTTTGGGTGTTTTCTGAATGCCATGAAATATCTATTTGTTAGAGTGCTAGAATTATGGAATTCCTTATTTAATGACATCAGGAGGATTCCCCCCCACCCCTATCCTTTATACACAGCTGTCCCTCAAACATCACAGCAGGGAGAAACCAACTGTCGACAAAAGATCTCATCTCAACGTTCAGCCCGTTCACTTGCCGGCTCAGAGTATTTATCTCCATGTTCATCTCTCTGGTTCTCCTGTCTCATATTCAGTGATTTGCCTCTTGATTATCGTCTATTTTTAAACCCTCAGTCATCTTATTCTGGAATATTGAGTTCACCTTCCCACAAGACAATCTGTCTCCTCTAACACGGAATAGGAATCACACAAGAACTAAAAGCATCGTATTTCAAAGATGTAAAAAAAAAAAAAAAAAAATGGCGCTCATGTTGTCATTACCGCATCCTACTCCCTTGGCAGACATCACTAAACAACTTGATACTCTTTCCACCTCAGGATCTAGGAGCACAGGAAGAAATCACTACTGATTGAACAGGGTTGTAACAAGAGGTTACAATTATTTGGTCTCCAAGTTTTGGTCCAACTCCTTCATTTACAGAGAAAAGGAAACTGAGAACCATGTGATGAAATGGATTGCCCAGGCCACACAGCAGTTTGGCTTTCGGGACTCTTATTTCTTCTCCTTCCTCTGTGGTGTGAATTAATGAGTCTTGCCCAAGTCCTGTGGAAGCGAAGTCTTGAAAAAGGGTTGCTAAGAGCAAGACTCAGAAGGATGCTGCCGTGAACTTGAGCTTAACCAGATACTCTTCCCTTTTTCTCCTAACCAGCTCCTTTTCCTTTTTCTGCTTTTTTGAACAGCATTGTATACTCTGGTATACCCAGCAGGGAGATTGGAGGGGTATAATTACCCCCGCCACTCTGGTTTTTAGGAGATCAAAGAAAAAAGAAGATTTGAATGCTAACTAAATGCCTGAATTTAAAATTCAAGAAAAATAAGAAGCAGTCACATGAAAATAGGGTTAACTGCGGCAGAATTTGCCAAGGTGAATGTGGTAGGTACGTTTGAATGAATGGTAGGATTGGACATTCAATGTTAGGCAGAGTCTTTTAAGGAAAAAAAATCATCAGAGTCTGGTGGGAAATCAGAGGCTGTTTATGCTTTATCATTTGTATACAATAAAATACATGGGGAAGAAAAATTGACCCTGGTTCATTTTCTCATCTGGGTTTTATTTCTCTACTCTCAGCGTTCCTGGCTAAGGCTCGTACCATCCATGTTTATGTGAAATGGGCCAGTGCTCTCGTCTTGCCTTTCGATAATTATAGGTCTCCCCAGGAAAATGGCTTTACAGAGGAATTTTATAAATGTTTTAAAGATTTTATTATGAAGGACTCAGCCCTTCCACAATTATTAGTTTTAAAAGGGGCTTTGTAGCCACTGCTGGTAGAACAGCAATCGATCCCTTTACAATGGGAAGCCCCAGTCTCTCCTACCCATGTGAGTGCTGTACCTTGGTACCTTTTAAACTGATATAATAATGCGGTGAAGCAAAATGATCATTTTCCTTGTTGGAAGGCCTCCTAGCCCCACTAATGGTCACGGAATAAACTCAAGGCCTATGGGCAACTGTAACCACAAATTTCACTTTGGTTCTAACAGTTACATTGGAGGAAGTAATGAACTTCACACAGGTCCCTGGAGTTTGCCCAAGAGGTGATTCCTGAACTTGTTAAATAGACAACCTTCTAAGTATCTCTTCAGTCAGCCATCTCCTCTCCATCCTCTCTGCCTTAGCCACCACCGCCTCTGGTTGGCACTACTGAAACAGCTTCCCAGTGGGTATCTCTCCAGCGTGTTTGCCCCCCTCCTGTAATTATTTAGTGCCAATCTCTCCCGTGCTACAGCAGTGAATTCAGACTGTACCGCATGTATGCCAAGCCCTTGGCCATCTGGTTCATATATACTTTGTCTCTAAACTTGCTCCCATGTGAACCTCAGGAACCAGCCTAACAAATTAATGAACACATCATATCTCATTTGGCAGAATAAAACAATTTAGGGCATGTATTTCAATGTAGTTGTATAGTCCAAAAAATGGTATGGAAGGTCTCAAGCCAGACAGATATACGTGAGTTTTATTTATTTTTTTGTTTCTTCACTTGGTGAATGGTCTTGAGATAGCCATTTAACTTACCGGGATCCTGTGTCCTAAAGTGAGTATAATGATGAGGAGAAACAGATGAAAGGGACCAGACGCTGTTGCTGGCATATGATTGTTATGCCATAAAGAAAGGAAATTCCATTTCCTGGAGACTGCTGGAGCCCAGGCAAGGGTAAGGAAATGGGCTGGAAGAGCGCCGGCAGGAGGTAGGGGTTTGGTCTGGAGGTGATGGAGATCAACGAAGAGTTTTGAACATCAGAGCAACATGGTCAGAGTCGTGCTTAGACAGATGAATCTGAAAGAAAGTATAGGGGAGGGGCCAGAGGAAAATTTGGAGATCAGTTAGAGGCTGTAATAATAATCCAGGTAAGAATTAACGAGGGAACTGAGGTGCTTATAGTGGAAACAAAGAGAAAAGTCCAGATGTGAGAAAGACCGCAGCTGTTCTTAGGGAGTGAACATTCAGTCAATTATTGCTATGTGGGGAACACTGTACTTTTTGTTAATTATTGCTGCGCTCTGGCTTGTAAACCCAATAATTATTTTGATGTTTAGACAAGAAAAGTTTGTCTCATCCAAAGCAAATTTTGTTAACAAATAGGGTCAGGTGAATTTCCTATGGCCATACTACAGTAGATGTTGGAACCAAGATTAAAATGTAAATTGGTTCAAAAACTAGAACTTCCCTGCAATCCAGGAATCACACTACTGAATATTTAGCCAAGAAATACCAAAACACTAATTCAAAGTGATACGTGCACCATGATGTTTATTGCAGCATTATTTACAAGAGCGAACTATGGAAGCAGCCCGAGTGTCCATTGGTAGGCACATGGATGGATAAAGAAGATATGGTATTTATATATAAATACCACATCATATATATATATATATATATATATACACACACATATATATATATACACACACACATATATATATGTAAAGATACAGACATATATATATATGTACATGTATATACACACATACATATTGGGATATTGTATATATATTGGATATATATATGTGTATATATTTTTTGTATATGTATATGTGTATATACATATACACATATAGGAATAATACTCAGCCATAAAAAATAATGAAATCTTGACATTTGCCACGACATGGATAGAGCTAGAGAGTATAATGCTAAGTGAAATAAATTAGTCAGAGAAAGACAAATACCTTATGATTTCATTCTTATGTGGAATTTAAGAAACAAATGAGCAAAAGAAAAGAGAGAGAAAGACAAACCAAGAAACAAACCCTTAACTACAGAGAGAACAAAACTGATGGCTACCAGAGGGAGGGTGAGGGAGAATGAACTTGTCATGATGAAAACAAAACAAAACAAAATAAAATGATAAAACAGAAAAAGAAAGAAAGAAGGTAGGTTGGTCTGGATCCAAAGTTCATGTGCTTTCCACGTGCATGTCCTACCACACTGCCTCTGGAAAGGCATGTGCTAGAGTACTTTGCTTTTCTCGGAAAGGTGTGACAAGAGCATGAAGTTCATGGAACAATGTGGTAGGAGACGGAAGACTTCCACACAGACAAGGATCAGATTCCATGAACCTCGAGTGCCATATGGTGGAGTCAGACCCTGTGGCAATGTCGAATGCTTAGGAGTTTGTGAAGTTAAGAAACAGGAACTTGGGGAAGAATGGAGGCAGGGAGATAGGTTGGGGTTTGTTGCAAAAAATTTAGGCAGGGTTGGGGCGCCTGGGTGGCTCAGTGGGTTAAGCCGCTGCCTTCGGCTCAGGTCATGATCCCAGGTCCTGGGTTCGAGCCCCACATCGGGCTTTCTGCTCAGCAGGGAGCCTGCTTCCTCCTCTCTTTCTGCCTGCCTCTCTGCTTACTTGTGATTTCTCTCTGTCAAATAAATAAATAAAATCTTAAAAAAAAAATTTAGGCAGGAAAACAGAGTAGCTTGAGTGAGAGCAGGGCAATGGGGATGAAGTGTATTTATCGATATAAAAGCAATGTATTGCCAATGAGTAAAAACAAAGCTTCTAAACAATATGAATCCCACTTTGTGTTCAGAAGATAAATAGAAATGTCTGTATCTTCACACGGGTCTCTCTCCCTGTGTGTGTGTGTGTGTGTGTGTCTGTCTGTCTGTCTGTCTCGGCAATGTCTTCATAGAATGTGTGGCATTTTTTTCCTGCTCTTTTTGGTTATAGCTAATACATTTTAAGTAATTCCTGTATCAGGAACTACAGCTTAAGAGCTTCATGGCCATTTGCTTATTTAATCATTGTAATAGTTTCATGAGGTGGATATTAATATAACTATCACAATTACTATCATTATTATTATTATCCTCATCTTACTGTGAAATCACGTTTTATAGAGAGCAAGCAACTCGCCTAGAGCAAATATGCTCTGAATACATAGTTGAATGGATGAATACAGATCGTGTATATTTTAGTGGTAGGGGAAGAACCCCAAGTCATATGCCTGTATGCCTCCATGGGTTAATCTTTTAACCACTATGTAATATTTAATAATTCATCTCTTAGTTTATTTGAGTCAAAATACAGCTTGAACAACATAGGCTTAAACCACATGGGTCCACTTATATGTGGATTTTTAAAAAATAAATAAATACAGTACAGTACTGTAAATATTTTTTCTTCCTTGTGATTTTTCTTAATAACATTTTCTTCTCTCAAGCTTATTCTATTGTAAGAATGCAGTATGTAATACAAACAACGTGAGTCGCAATTGACTGCTTATGTTATCAGTAAATCTTCTAGTCAACAGTAGCCTATTAGTAAAGTTTTGAGGGAGTCAAAAGTTATATGTGGGGGCGCCTGGGTGGCTCAGTGGGTTAAAGCCTCTGCCTTCAGCTCAGGTCATGAACCCAGGGTCCTGGGATCGAGCCCTGCATCGGGCTCTCTGCTCGGCAGGGAGCCTGCCTCCCCCTCTCTCTCTCTGCCTGCCTCTCTGCCTACTTTGATCTCTGTCTGTCAAATAAATGAATAAAATCTTAAAAAAAAAAAGTTATATGTGGATTTTCTGTTGTGTGGGGTTTGGTGCCCCATCCTCCACATTGTTCAGGAGTCAACTATAAAATGCATTGTACATATTTGAAAACTGATTCACACAAGCTGTAAAACATTTGTAATAAATAATATATTGTTATCTAGCTCTCACTTGTTCACAGGAAAAAAATGGCCATTTTGTTTCTTTTTAAACTTTTATTATAAAAGAAATACATGTTTATGGTACAAATTTAAATCATTTAAATAATAAGATAATGTAAAAAATAGTCTCCCTGAAAAGGCAGCTTCACATTTATACCCCAAAGAACACTTCTGTGGGCTGTTTGTGTGTATGTGTGTATGAATCTTTCCAGAAATGTTGAAAGCATGAGCAAGCATGTATAAATATTCTTTATTTAATTTGTTAAAAACAGATGAGGTCATACTACACAGTGTTTGTTGTTTTTCTCTAAATGTGGATTAAAGATCCTTCTTAGAATTGCACATAAGAAATTCTCAATTTTTTGGTAAACTCTAAAAAAAACAAAACAAAAAACAGAAACAGACCCATAAATACAGAGAACAAACTGATGGTTACCAGGGCATTGGTGAATGGGGGAATGGAAAAAATGGGTAAAAGGGAGTAGGAGATACAGGCTTCCAGTTATGGAATGAGTAAGTCACAGGATACCATAGGGAACATTATATGGTGACAGATGGCAGTTACACTCATGGAGAGCATAGCATAACCTATAGATTTGTTCAGTCACTATGCTAGAGATCTGAAACTAATGTATCATTGTGTATCAACTATACTTCAATAAAAAAGGAAAATCTCAGTCTTTTGAATGGTATCAAGAATTGCATGAGTGTACCTTAATCTGATTGGTCTTTTATGGACATTCAGAAAAATTCTTACATGTGTGTGACCAACAGTGTAGAGATTTAATTGCTAGATAAAGGAATCTGTGCATATTTCATTTTAATTGAGGTGGACAATGACTGTATACATAAATATTTCCATCAGCAGTACACGAGAATGCCTGTTTCCCTTTTATACTTTTTTATACTTGCTAGCATTTTTTGATCTTTGCCAAAATGATAAATAAAAATGATGTCTTCTTATTATTTGAATTTGCTTTCCTTTAATAATGAGAAATTTTGATAATCTTCCTCTGAAGAAGAAATTTTGAAACTTCCTCTGAACTGCTTTTTTTATGCCTTCTCACATTGGGCAACAGTCTTTTTTTTTTTTTTTTTTTTTTTTTTTTTACTGACTGGTAACAGTTCTTAAATATTAAGGGAATTAGCTATTTTCCCTATGTTGCATATCAGATTCTCATGTCCTACGTTTTTATTTGCACTATGATTCTAAATATTACACAGAGTATTTGTGTATTTATAGCTAAGAGTCTAGGGGTGCCTGGCTGGCTCACTGAGTAGAGCACGTGAATCTCCATCTCCGGGTTGCAAGTTTGAGAACCATATTGGCCATAGAAATGACTTAAAAATAAAATCTTTAAAAAATAGTAGTCTATATTTTGGCAGTTTGTGGTTTTAAGTAAAATATGTTAAGACCATCCCAACTCAACACTTTTTTAATGGTATTTTTCTTTTTATGTTTGAGGTTTCTCACGTCACCTTAAATCTGTGTTCCATCTAGAATTTATTTTGGTGTGGAAAATGACATGGGGATTTGGCTTTCACTGTGCTGCTCATTCCAAATGGCTAGCTTATTGTCCAAGAAAATCTATTCAGTAAACCATCTTTCCCTCACTTTTGAAACTCTGTAATAATCCTCTTGTTCAACATATATTTGGGCCTATTTGGAGAATTTTTATTATGTTCCATTAATTTGCTATTATTTTCCTGCTACACTAGAACATAGTTTTTACTACTATATCCTTGTGATGCATTTTAATATCTGATGGTGCTAGTCCCCTCTCCTGTCCTCTTGCAGTCCACAACGGGTCTCACATTTCCTCATGCTTATTTTCCAGATGGATTTTTGAGTTATATTTTCAAATTCTAAGGTGAAATATTGTATTAATATATTTGTTGTGGCTACCATCAATATTTAGATTAATATAATTGATTTTTTAAACCATTTACACCTTCTTATACAAGAATAAAGTAGGTCTTTTTATTTACTATGGTCTTCTTTCATGGTTATCAGTGACGTTTCACAGTTTTATGGTTTTTTTTTATATATGCCTTGTACATATCTTAAATTTATTTCTGAGAAATAAATCCTTATCACTTTTATAAATGAGATATGTTCTTACATTAAATTTATACTAATATAATATATGTCATTGAAATTTTATTTACAATTCTAACCATCTTAACTTCTAATAATTTAAATCATTTCTCTGAATTTTTAATGATATATAGTCATTTTATGTGTTGATAATAATTTTCTATATTTCCTTTTTTATGGATCTCATTTTCTTCTCTAAAAGCAATGACTAATACTTCCAGAACAATTTTAAATAATATTCAACATGGTATGTTCCTTCCTTATTCTTTATCATAGTGGAAAAACTTCTATTATTTCACTTTTTAAAAATTTTTTTTATTTTTTTTTAATTTTATTTTTTATAAACATATATTTTTATCCCCAGGGGTACAGGTCTGCGAATCACCAGGTTTACACACTTCACAGCACTCACCATAGCACATACCCTCCCCAATATCCATAACCCCACCCCCCTCTCCCAACCCCCCTCCCCCCATCAACCCTCAGTTTGTTTTGTGAGATTAAGAGTCACTTATGGTTTGTCTCCCTCCCAATCCCATGTTGTTTCATTTACTCTTCTCCTACCCCCTCAACCCCCCATGTTGCATCTCCTCTCCCTCATATCAGGGAGATCATATGATAGTTGTCTTTCTCCGATTGACTTATTTCGCTAAGCATGATACCCTCTAGTTCCATCCACGTCGTCGCAAATGGCAAGATTTCATTTCTTTTGATGGCTGCATAGTATTCCATTGTGTATATATACCACATCTTCTTTATCCATTCGTCTGTAGATGGACATCTAGGTTCTTTCCATAGTTTGGCTATTGTACACATTGCTGCTATAAACATTCGGGTGCACGTGCCCCTTCGGATTACTACGTTTGTATCTTTAGGGTAAATACCTTAGCAGTGCAATTGCTGGGTCATAGGGTAGTTCTATTTTCAACATTTTGAGGAACCTCCATGCTGTTTTCCAGAGTGGTTGCACCAGCTTGCATTCCCACCAACAGTGTAGGAAGGTTCCCCTTTCTCCGCATCCTCGCCAGCATCTGTCATTTCCTGACTTGTTAATTTTAGCCATTCTGACTGGTGTGAGGTGATATCTCATGGTGGTTTTGATTTGTATTTCCCTGATGCCGAGTGATGTGGAGCACTTTTTCATGTGTCTGTTGGCCATCTGGATGTCTTCTTTGCAGAAATGTCTGTTCATGTCCTCTGCCCATTTCTTGATTGGATTATTTGTTCTTTGGGTGTTGAGTTTGCTAAGTTCTTTATAGATTTTGGACACTAGCCTTTTATCTGATATGTCATTTGCAAATATCTTCTCCCATTCTGTCAGTTGTCTTTTGGTTTTGTTCACTGTTTCCTTTGCTGTGCAAAAGCTTTTGATCTTGATAAAATCCCAAAAGTTCATTTTTGCCCTTGCTTCCCTTGCCTTTGGTGATGTTCCTAGGAAGATGTTGCTGCGGCTGACGTCGAAGAGGTTGCTGCCTGTGTTCTCCTCGAGGATTTTGATGGATTCCTTTCTCACATTGAGATCCTTCATCCATTTTGAGTCTATTTTCATGTGTGGTATAAGGAAATGATCCAATTTCATTTTTCTGCATGTGGCTGTCCAATTTTCCCAACACCATTTATTGAAGAGGCTGTCTTTGTTCCATTGGATATTCTTTCCTGCTTTGTCGAAGATGAGTTGACCATAGAGTTGAGGGTCCATTTCTGGGCTCTCTATTCTGTTCCATTGATCTATGTGTCTGTTTTTGTGCCAGTACCATGCTGTCTTGATGATGACAGCTTTGTAATAGAGCTTGAAGTCCGGAATTGTGTTGCCACCAACTTTGGCTCTCTTTTTCAATATTCCTTTGGCTATTCGAGGTCTTTTCTGGTTCCACATAAATTTTAGGATTATTTGTTCCATTTCTTTGAAATAAATGGATGGTACTTTGATAGGAATTGCATTAAATGTGTAGATTGCTTTAGGTAGCATAGACATTTTCACAATATTTATTCTTCCAATCCAGGAGCATGGAACATTTTTCCATTTCTTTGTGTCTTCCTCAATTTCTTTCATGAGTACTTTATAGTTTTCTGTGAATAGATTCTTAGTCTCTTTGGTTAGGTCTATTCCTAGGTATCTTATAGTTTTGGGTGCAATTGTAAATGGGATGGACTCCTTAATTTCTTTCTTCTGTCTTGTTGTTGGTGTAGAGAAATGCAACTGGTTTCTGTGCATTGATTTTATATCCTGACACTTTACTGAATTCCTGTACAAGTTCTAGCAGTTTTGGAGTGGAGTCTTTTGGGTTTTCCACATATAGTATCATATCATCTGCAAAGAGTGGTAGTTTGACTTCTTCTTTGCCAATTTGGATGCCTTTAATTTCCTTTTGTTGTCTGATTGCTGAGGCTAGGACTTCTAGTACTATGTTGAATAGCAGTGGTGATAACGGACATCCCTGCCGTGTTCCTGACCTTAGCGGAAAAGCTTTCAGTTTTTCTCCATTGAGAATGATATTTGCGGTGGGTTTTTCATAGATGGCTTTGATAATTTGAGGTATGTGCCCTCTATCCCTACACTTTGAAGAGTTTTGATCAGGAAGCGATGCTGTACTTTGTCAAATGCTTTTTCAGCATCTATGGAGAGTATCATATGGTTCTTGTTCTTTCTTTTATTAATGTGTTGCATCACATTGATTGATTTGCGGATGTTGAACCAGCCTTGCAGCCCTGGAATAAATCCCACTTGGTCGTGGTGAATAAACCTTTTAATGTACTGTTGAATCCTATTGGCTAGTATTTTGGCGAGAATTTTTGCATCTGTGTTCATCAAGGATATTGGTCTGTAGTTCTCTTTTTTGATGGGATCCTTGTCTGGTTTTGGGATCAAGGTGATGCTGGCCTCATAAAATGAGTTTGGAAGTTTTCCTTCTATTGCTATTTTTTGGAACAGTTTCAGGAGAATAGGAATTAGTTTTTCTTTAAATGTTTGGTAGAATTCCCCCGGGAAGCCATCTGGCCCTGGGCTTTTGTTTGTTTGGAGATTTTTGATGACTGTTTCAATCTCCTTACTGGTTATAGGTCTCTTCAGGCTTTCTATTTCTTCCTGGTTCAGTTGTGGTAGTTTATATGTCTCTAGGAATGCATCCATTTCTTAAAACTTCTATTATTTCAAAATATCAACCTTTTGTTTGACATAGGGTTAAGGAAGTATCCATCTATTTCATGTTTTATTAAGCACCAAAAAATTTGGTATAGAAAATTTTGTCGTTTTTCTGTTTCGGTGTTTATTGAGATAATCACATGCTGAGACTTTTGCCCTTGAACTAGTAAAATATTGAATAATACTTTTATTATTATTAATATATTAATATTATTAATATTATAATATTATAATTATAATATTATTAATATTAATAATACTTATCTTGAATAGTTCTTTCCTTCCGAGGTGGCAAAAAAATCTACTGGGTTATAATGGGTTAATGTGTTATTTCATGTGAAGGTGGACTCTATTTGCTAAGAATTTAGTGTTTTTAAGTCAATATTCAGAGCTGTACTATGTCTGCATTTCTCTATTTTGTCCTAATTACTTGGTTTGGGAATCAGTATTGTCTTTTTCCAGCCACTCCCCTGTTTGCTCAACATACACAAACAGACATACACTGTTTTTAATGTAGCTAGTTAATGGATGGTCTATTTTTTTCCCCCAAACAACCATCTTTCATTTTTATTTATTAATTCTACTGTGTTCCTGTTTTCAAAATCACTAATTTTGATTTTTACTTATTAATTCCCACCTTTTGCCATCCTTTTATTTTTCATTTTCTAACATTTTAGCTGAATAAGTAATTCATTTATTTTCATATTTTTTAAATATGGTAATGTGTATAGAGCTATGAATTGTTCCTTGAGTGTAATTATAACTTTATAATGCAAACCCCTATCTATGTACTTCCATTATTGCTATTTGCCATATATCCAGCACTTTTAGCTATGCTTATCTCTTTGTTCTGGGGGTCATTCAAAGAAGAGGGTGGGATTGTGAGGATTTTTATTTTGTCTCTGTCCTTACAAACCCCTTATGATTTTATTGTGATCACAAAACATGATCTTTTTAAGTCATTTACACCTTCTTATATAAGAATAAGGGATGTCTAGGGGCACCTGGGTGGCTCAGTCGGTGAAGCATTGGACTCTTGGTTTCAGCTCAGGTCATGATCTCTTTGGTGGTAAGACTGAGCCCCAGGTCAGGCTTCAGGTCAGCAGGAAGTCTGCTTGAAGATTCTCCCTCTCTGCCCCTCCCCCAAAACTCTCTCCCTGAAAGAAATAAAATCTTTTAAAAAAAGAAGAAGAGGTGTCTTTTTATTTACTATACTCTTTTATGGTTATGAGTAAAGTTTTACAGTTTTGTTTTTTCATATAGGCCTTGTACACATCTTGTTAAGTTTATTTTTAGGCAATTAATCTTCATTATTACCTTCATAACATTTTCTTACATTAAATTTACATTAACATAATATAATTATGAGTGTTGCTGAATTTTACTAACACTTCTGACCAATTATCTTATAGATTATCTTTCTTTTAATAATTGAAGTCATTTCTCTAGGTTTTTAATGATATAATGATTTTTCTACCTTTGATCAATTATTGACTTTTTAATAGTAATCAAATATAAGACTGAGATATGCATTGTTCAATGGGCACTTGTAAAGAATGGGTGTTTGCTGTCCTCTGATAAAATTAATAATCTGTCTCGCTGGTTATGTATTTATCTTATCTCTTTTCTTCTTCTACTTGAAGTGTCTTTCTGAAGCTGAGAGTTCAGTGAAAAAGCCTGACCAATGTTGTTTTATGTAATTTTGATATTTTCCACATTTTTCCTTAATATCAGTACTGTGATGTTAGCATAAAAAGCATTAACATAGTAATATAATAAAAATTAATATAATAACATAATAATACCATAATAAAATTATGTTATATAACATAACAGTAACATAATAAAAATTAGCATTAACATAAAAAGCAATGATTTCCAGATCCCTATTGTTATGTCATTAGGAAATCCCCCTTTTTAGCCTTTAGTTCTTTCTCCCCCTGGTTTTAATTTTATTTTATGCTCACAACTATTCCCCAGTATGTTCTTGCTTGAATGGTAGATTTTTATTTGACACTGGAATCTTTCAAAGGTACTTGTTCTAACTACTTCCAACACACATTGTTTTTGTGAGTCTATATGCTGGTCTTTTTTTTTTTTAAGATTTTATTTATTTATTTGACAGGCAGAGATCATAAGTAGGCAGAGAGGCAGGTAGAGAGAGAGGAGGGGAAGCAGGCTCCCTGCCAAGCAGAGATCACATTGTAGGGCTCGATCCCAGGACCCTGGGATCATGACCTGAGCTGAAGGCAGAGGCTTTAACCCACTGAGCCACCCAGGTACCCCAATATTATGGTCTTTTTGAATAATTTGTGGGTGTATCCCTAATGGGATAAATAGGCTTTGTCTCAGGTCTATCATTTTATTTTGTTAATTACTTACTTTTGTGTCCATTAGATTTTCTGTGTTTTGCTTTTGGATGTGTGCTTCTTTGATTCATTTTGTATTTCTCATTTCTGCTGAGAATTTGGAAGATTCTATGAAATTATTTTTTTAAAAACACCCTATTTGGTAACATTTATAGTCAGTAATAATATGCTTAAATATGTTTTTCTCAATTTAACAAGTATAAGTAATATTTTTAGAAGCCACCCACCACGGCAAAAAATAAGAAAAATTAGCTCACACGTATGCACACACAGACACACACTTCTTTACACCTCGAGTGTTTCTACTTCAGTTTTTGTTAGTCTCATTTTCATACGTATTTTCATGGTTTATAGCAGTTACATTTTGCACTGCAACCAAAATTCTCACAATTGTTTAAACTTAGTTCTACATTAAAATAAAGTTAGTGCATAAGAACTTTGCTTGCTTCCATAGTTCTTCTTTTCTATGCATTTTATTTTGCTTCATTTCTTGGTTGACTGGATTTTATGACCATGTCTTTTTTCAAGAAAGGCTCATGGGTGACATTTCCCTTGAATTCTACCATGTATAAAAATGGCTTTCGGGTACATTTGTGCTTGAACACCAATTTGGCATGGTATAAAATTCTTGGGTCACACTTCCCTTGCCTTGGACCAGAGTAGACATTACTTGTACACATTGCTTCACTGTCTGCTAGCACTGAATGTTGCCTAAACAGAAACAAGCCATTGTGTTCCTCATTCCCATCTCTGTAGGGGATCCTGTGTGTATTCAAGTGCCTTCAGGAGTCATTCTTTATCTTTGAAAATTAACAACCAACATGGCTCTGTCTCATGTTTGATATTATTTTGCTCGTCTGGCTTTGTTTGTTTGTTAATCAACTTTTCCAAGATGAGTTGAGCCCTTTTGCTTTGTACATGTAGGTGTTTCCTTAATTCAGTCTTTTTTCTGTCACATTATAAGAATATTGGTGTGTTTTTTGGTCTAATTTGTTCTCTTTTTCAGGAACACTAATCATCCATATGTTTGCTCTCTTCTAAGATATGTAGCTACATTTTTCTTTCTGATCATTTTTGGTCTTTATTCTTTTCCATGTTATTTTATATTATTTTTCTAAACCTGTCTCCATAACACTTTGGTGTTCCATGAAGCTTAACTCTCCCTCTCTCTCTCTCTTTCTTTCTTTTCTTTTTTTTTTTTTTTTTACTTCTCATGATGATTTGATTTCTATAATGAAATTGGAATTATTTGCTTATTCTTTCTAATTATTTGTTATAACTCTTTCTTGGGGTCATTCCTCTCCTTAGTGATCAATGTCTCTGTTCTTGCAAGAATAAGTCTCTTGTGTTTCCCTGGAATCCCTATATGATTATGGTTTTCTAGGTGATGACTTAGATCTGTTTATCTTTATGCAGCTAATTGTACCATGTGAAAGATCACAGAGATGATCCAGCAGCAAACCAATGATTCAAAGAGGTATGCAGGAGGTGAATTCAGACAAGACCACTGCAAAAGGCACCATTGCAGTGCTTTAAGAATGGAGTCAGGGAGGAGTTTTCAACCAGCTGATCTTCCAGACTTCTGGTGCAGGAAGATTTTCTATGACCCAACTCTGTGTAATTGCTCATTCAGTCATCCTGGGGAAAATCATCTCTTCCCTTATATCATCATCTTACCAGCTACCCACGACACCCTTGCCTAGAACAAATAATGTGTGTCCCATGAGTATCTGCTGAACCACCGCTAGCTATTCTCATTGTGACACCAGAGTAGTTGAAGCTATGAAAGCAGGCTCCATACCTTTCAGAATAGCTGCTACAAAAAGCTGGTAATACCAAATGCTGGTAAGAATATGCAGCAGCTGGAACTCTCTTTTGTTGCTGTTAAGAATGCCAATGGTCAAGGCCACTTTAGAAGGCAGCTTGATGGTTTCTGACAAACCAAATACAGTCTTACCATGTGATTGAATGTTTGTGCACTTAGGTTTTTTTCTCAACTGGTTTGAAATCATGTGTCCATATAAAATCTGCAGGTAAATGTTTACAGTGGCTGTATCATAATCACCAGAAACATTCCAGACATCCTTCAGTAGGCAAATGCAACAAATCAACAGTTGAATGCATAAACAATTGTGGTATATCAATAAAATGGAGTATTTAAAAGAAGTAAGCTATGTGGAGAGGTGGGTGGGAGGATGGGTGAAATAGGTCAGGGAGATTAAGAGTACACTTAATATGACGAGCACTGAGTAATGTACAGAATTGTTGAATCACTGTATTATACACCTGAAATGAATAGAACACAGTCTATTATACTGGAATTAGTTTTTTATTTTTTTTAAGAAATAAGCTGTTAACCCATCAAAGACATAGATTATCCTTAAACACATAATGCTGAATGAAAAATCCAGTCTCAAAAGGCTGTATACTGTATGATTTCAATTATATGCCATTCTCAAAAGGCAAAACTAGAGAGTCAACAAAATATTAGTGGTTTCTAGGAGGAGAATGAAGGAGGGAGGACTGAATAGGTAAAGCACAGAGGATTTTTAGAAAGGTGAGTCTAGCGGCACCTGGGTGGCTCAGTGGGTTAAAGCCTCTGCCTTCAGCTCAGGTCATGATCCCAGGATCCTGAGATTGAGCCCCGCATCGGGCTCTCTGCTCAGCAGGGAACATGATTCCCTCTCTCTCTCTGCCCACCTCTCTGCCTACTTGTGATCTCTTTCTCTGTCAAATAAATAAATAAAAATCTTAAAAAAACAAAAACGAAAGAAAGGTGAGCCTATTCTGTATTATATTGTAATGGTGGATACATGACATTATGCATTAGTCATACTCGTGGATCTTTGCAGCATGAAGAGCAAACTGTAATAGACCTAAATTTTAAAAAATCATTAAGGAGGTCGGGCGATCCCAGGGATCTCAGGGAATGTACACCATGACAGGAGGATCTGACTATTACAAACGTGTGAAGCAGCCTCAGTGTAGTTAGTGGTGGGGAGGGAAATGCACACCTAAGTAATGTTGAAGGTAATGGGGTCTGTAAGACAAAAGGCAAAGAAGCTGCACATAAACCCTGTACTCTAGTTGATAAAGTTGTTTCCTGTGGGTACATGGACTAAAGATTCTGATATTTCCTTGCAGTAAAAACAGACTCTGGGCATACTGATGCACAGAGGCTCCATTTCAGCTCTGCTTCTGGAAAAGAAGTCAGGTGGTGGGTATTAAGGAGGGCATGTATTGCATGGAGCACTGGGTATGGTGCAAAAACAATGAATTCTGTTACGCTGAAAAGAAATTAAAAAAAGAATTCTTACAACTCACAAAAAAATAAAAGAAGAAGAAGAAGAAGAAAAAGAAAAGAAGCCACAATATTCTCAGACTCCATTTCCTCTCCCTGGGCATAATAATAATAATAATAATAATAATAAGACTTCCAGTAGGTTGAAACCATGTGACTCATTCTGGGCAATAATAAGATGGGCTAAAGGAATACACAGCATAGCCAGGACTGGCTCCTAAAATCTTCAGTCAGATCTAACCTTCCTTCTTCTGCAGAGACCCCCAAAGGCTATATCTTTAGGATAGATGCATCACAGGAAGAAACAAGTCCAGATTTTCAAGTTACTACCTAGCGGGGAGCCTCCAGGAAGAACCATCCCATCCACATTGGAGAATCATATGAGAGATAAACAGAATTGTGTTTTTGTTATGACACTGAAATTTTGGGATCATAACAGCCTTCCTAAATAGTTGTTCATCAAGGCAATATTCCATCAATATTAAAGTGTCCGAGCTCAGATTTTGGCTTTAGAAAGTTAGGGCAGGAGCAAGAGAAAAAATGACTACCACCTGCTTCACTGGGGCCTGGACTCAGGTAGGACAACTTGTTTAAGATGCTGCCTTCACTTCCTGAAATGCCTGCCGAAGCCTCCTATTAAATCCAAGCTCACCTGCACCATCTACACTGCTGGCTTAGAGCAGGGAGGATCATGAGAGGAAGTTGCTATTAGTGAGAAATTATATTAATAAAAAGAAAAGGTTCTGAAGTATTATAAAACACTTTTTCTCATTTATTCTCCTCCTCAACTGTATATGTTGAACATTTTACAGAAGACTGAGGTTTACAGAGGTTAAGCACAAAGCTCAAGGTCATCCATTTAATTAGTAGCAGCAGCCAGGCTCAAAAATCAAAATGTCTAACCACTAATCCAATGTCTCCTTCTGTACAATGCACTTTCTCTGAGCCTAAAAATACGTATTGGGGGCTTTGCATTGTCTAGCTGGGTTTGAACGTGACCTCTATCAAGTATCCACTGGGGGAACCTGGGAAATTTTTGATATCCCTGAGCATCCATCTGTGATTATTTGTAGCAAAAAAAAGTAAATTCTACCTGGAAAATACATGGAAGATTATCTGGCCCAAATGAGATACTCAATGTACTTGCGGTAACTGTACTGGTCACCAGTAGCTGTTGGTGGAATGCTGCTGGTAGTAGTTAGCTTATGGCTTGTATGACATTGAATGGTCACGTAGTCTACTGTGCTGTTTGTGAACTGATTCTGTTTGACCCTGACACCTATGAGCTCCTGGAGAATACACACAAAGGCAGCACCAACATACTTTCCTCACCTACCACAACCCTGTCCACAGAGTTGTAGATGACTTCTTTCTTTCTTTCTTTCTTTCTTTCTTTCTTTCTTTCTCTTTCTTTCTTTCTTTAATAGATGATTTCTGATAAAGAATAAGAAGCACTCTTGTGATTTGGAATAGGCAAAGGAAAAATTATATCTCCATACTACTTGACAACCCATTGACAAGTCCTTGAAATAGGCAGAATGATATTTCTCTAGGAACTCACCTGCCTCAATGTTACTACTTTGCTAAGGGCAAAAGGTAATGTTAGCCCAAACCCCAGGATCCTGTAAATCTACTTTAACATATAACAATTCCTTTGGAAACTTCCTTTATCTCTACCCACTCCCCCAAATATCCATGTTGGCAATCATCCCCCAACCCTATGACCCACTGATACACATCTGAAGGGTCTCCTGGCTAAGGTTTTATTAGACAGCAATAAATGACCTTTTCCCAATGATAGCTAGGCTCCTCAAGGTCCTGGAAACCTCTCTTCCAAAATTCCTTAGGGACTTTCAAGATCCCTAACCCCCTCCCAACTTGAAAGTATATAATGGGCCAGACCTCATGAACCCCAGTGCAGCTCTTTCTGCCCATGGGTCTTGTCCCCATGTTTTCATAACACCATCGTTTTGTACCAAAGACATCTCAAGAATTCTTTCTTGGCCATTGGCTTTGAACCCTAACATATTTCTTACATCAGGCTTACTTCATATTCTAAACTGATTTCAGGACCAAGTCACCTCTAACAAGGGTGACATGAAGATAAGCCTTCATGTAAGCCAGCTTCTCACTCTCCATGAATTTATTCAAAAATGCTGGATATGATTCAATTCTATACCATATAAACAACTTGGGGGAAAAGATCTGTTAAATATTAGAAAACGTTTATTTATATTTTTATGTTGATAAAAATAAGAGTTCATTACACAAAACACTTGCAAATAAGAAGTTGAACATAAAAGTCACCTTTAATCCTACCAGCCATAAATATGCTATTTCATTTTGAGATGCTTTCATTGTATTTTTAATGCATGCACCCATATGTTTATGTGTAGGTACAATATGTCTGTAATATACTTAGCCTTATGGAGGGGGTGGATTTGGTGAATTTTTTAGAAAAACATGTAAGTCTTAAATTTACAGATTAACAAATTAAAGAAAAAGTTCATCAAATAAGAGGTTATTCTTTGAAGAACCAGGCTCTACCTTCAATAAACAAACACAAAGGAAATTATTTATATGTTGATGGCTGTTCTAGAATGCCTTGAAGGTGTTTGGGAACACTGCCTTTTAAACAGGTGAACCTTCTCCCCTGTAGTCTTATTTCCTCTGTTAATTTATTTAGCAAATCTTTTTTACTTCTAGATAACACAGAGTTATATTTTAGTCTGGCCTGAATTAGTGGAGTCTGAATTAATGAGATTTGCCTGCATTTAATTCAGCTTCTTTAAGCATGTGTTCCTCCTGGTAAAATCACCTCGGGATGCAAGAACAAAACGGTAACAATTAAAATATGTAACAGCCAAGCACCAGCTCTGAGCAGACCTGAAGAAATCAATGAGACACCATTAAGGCTTTAAATCTTGCCTCATAACCAGGAGGAGAGTGGATTGTGTTTCAGTATGGATAAGCAATTCTAGGGCACAGGCTTGCCATAGAAAGTACCCCACAGGCTCTAGGTCTCTGGAGGTACAATTTGGGCTCTGTCAGCAAGAGCCTCGCAGCAAAAGATGCTATAGTGCAAATCTGAAAGGCACCAGAATTTGGGATAGATTGAGCACCAGGCCAGTGGTCAGTGGAGCATCTGATCCAGAATATTGTTGGTGAGGGATTTAGGTACTACAGACCATCACCAAATCACAAGTGATTGTTGGGAATAGTTGGGGAATGGAGCAAAAGGGGCAAATGAAGGCCAGAGAGAGGAAGAGGAGGTGATGGGAAGGCAGAAGAGGAGTATTTGTGCAGGTCACATAAGAGGGGATTGACCTGGAGATGGACCTCTCCCTCATCTGTGCCTTAGTTTATCCCACACACACTCCTGTCATTGTTCTCGTGATATCTGTTTGCACTGTTTGTGAACTTGCTCCACTTCCTAAAACTGGGAGTCAGCCCTTTGAGGCAAAGACTTAGTTTGTTGTCATTTCCCCTGGAAAACAGAGCAGCATCTAATACACAGCTCATGCTTAACAAATGTTCATTACATGAACAAATGGAGGAATGAAAGTGAGACACAGAAGCCCTGTGTTTCAGAACCATTTTATTAGTCCATAAAAAGAGGGAGAGAAGAAATAGGCCTAAGAAATGGATACATTAGCCAGGTCTGAATAACTGGCTGGATTCTGATATGATGTGAAACAATTTGTGCACAAAGGTTTGTGCTTATCTCAAGTATCAGGGACAGGCTTTGGGAAACAGTGCTGGGTCTAAAGGGAGGGGAATTGTTTTTCTTAAATAGGTGATGTTAATTAAGTTCAAAGAAGGTTACTTAAGGCTTTTTGCATTTTAAATATCTGCAGTACTTTAGACCATTGAGACCTTGAGAGTTGTAAATCAACAATAAAAAGCACTGTGTTTGCCACGAACTCAACGTAGAATGATGTCTGGGGATGCGTCCTGGACTCTGTGACCATTGGGAATTCTAGTCCTGAGAGCATCACTGACTTCTTGCAACATGCAAATAACTTCTTTTCTCCTGGCTCAGTGATTCCAGGCAAAAGGACATCCATTTACTAGATGCATACTCCAGGCCACACTTCACCTCTTACTCCAACAGTTGTGTTTGGAAGAGCAGATGACCTTTCTTCTCTGAAATCTGGCTACTTGGAAAGTAGTTCACTGGTCTTCTCCCTAAGAAATTAATAATTAATTAATTAATTAATTAATCCCAAGACCATACGCTTGGGATGGAAAATTTACTTTCAAGGAGAGAAACCTCTGGTTTTCCAATGCTTTCTGCATTTGGGTGGGTATATTTATAATTTTGGGGTGCAGTATTAGAGAGTCAGCTGAATGTCTCCTTTATCCATGTGATGGTGATAGATTTTTCAACTGCTTAACCTCTTTGAATCTCTACTGGTTTAGAATTCAGGTGACATTGGGCCCCCTAAAACACTGCCAAGAAAGACACTTGTCCTCATGGAGCCTAGAATTCATCACTCATGCAATGGATATGCCAATGTAGGTGCCCTCTGAATTGTGATAATTTGCTGATTTTCATCAGTGTCCTTTAGCTATAATAAATTATAACAGTGAGTATAACTTCTGAGTCCTGCGAGTTCTTCTAGTGAGTCAAGGAGCCTCAGAGTGGTCTTGGGCAACCCTGAAACAACCATCCACTTCTCCACCCATCTATTTCTATGGGATTGGCCTCAGCTACTCTGACTTTACATCCTTAGAGCAAAAACAGACATTCACTGTAAATTACATTTATCAGCATGATCTGGTCAAATGGCTCAAGGCCCTTAAATCTACATGAACATTCTTATCAAGTAGAATTCCAAAAGCTCAGAGCCATCTCCTAGGAGTTGGCCAAGGGCCAGTCTTAAAGGGAGGCCTTTCTTAAGAGTTTGCATGATTTGAGCAACCCAGGTCTGAGAACTCAATCCTTTTTTGCATAATGGTCAGTCACATAGTACTGTACTCAACTGTAAGGTTAGTTTTCTTAATATGATGGTGAAGTACTGATAAGAATGAGGCCTATATTTCACCTAAAAGACTGCTACACTAAAGAATAGTGTGAAAGCTTTTGACCGGGGAGGATCCACCATTTCCTCTAGAGGAATCAAGGCAGTTAAGTATGATACAAAGCACATAGTTAGTGCTCAAGATTTGCTAGATGAAAGAAGAAATTAGTGATTTAATGATATGAACATGGGATTCAGACAGAACTGATGTGAATCCTGCTCTTCCAAAGCTAAAGACATTTTCTGAGACTCAGGATGACTATGCCTGTCTTTTTTTCAGAGTCTTTTGGAGAATTAGATATATGAACCTTCAGCTTGGTGCCAGGCATACAAGTAATAAAATGGTCCTGTTTCATGAAGCATAGTTGGAAATCAATAGTTGGAGACCCATTGCTTACCTATACCTTTATCCCTCCTGTGCCGAACTCTCATTAAAACAAACCAGGGATCAAGTGGGATTTATTCCAAGGATGCAAAGATGATTTAGCACCCAGAAATCAGCCAATGTGATATGCTACATTAACAAAATGAAGGATAAAAATAATATGATGGTCTCAATAGATGCAGAAAAAGCATTTAATAAAATTCAACATCCATTTATGATAAAAGCTCTCAACAGAGTAGGTATAGAGGAAACATATCTCAACATGGTAAAGACCATATATGACAAGCGTGTAGCTAACATTACACTTAATGGTGGAAAGGTGAAAGTCTTTCCTCTAAGATCAGGAACAAGACAAGGATGCCCACTCTTACCACTTTTATTTAACATATTATTGGAAGTCATAGCCAGAGCAGTTAGGCAAGAAAAAGAAATAAAAATCATGCAAATTGGAAAAGAAGTAGAATGATGACTATTTGCAGATAACACAATATTATATATAGAAAACCCTGAAGACTTCACCAAATAGTTATTAGAATTAGTAAACAAATTTAGTAAAGTTTAGGATACAGAATCAATACACAAAACTCTGTTGTACTTTTATAGACTAACAATGAACTATCAGAAAAAGAAATGAAGAAAACAATTCCATTTACAATTGCATAAAAAATAATAAAATACCTAGGAATAAATTTGATCAAGCAGGTAAAAGACCTGTATGTTGAAAACTATAATACATTAATGAAAGAAATTAAAGAAGACACAAATAAATGGAAAGATACTCTGAGCTCATGGATTAGAAGAACAAATATTGTTAAATTGTCCACACTATCCAAAGCAATCTACAGATTCAATGTCATCTCTATCAAAATTCCAATGGTATTTTTCAAAAAAAATTAAACAAATAATCCTATAATTTGTACAGAGCCACAAAAAACCTGAATAGCCAAAGCAGTCTTGAGAAAGAACAAAGCTGGAGGTATCACACTCTGATTTCAAACTATATTATGAGGTTATAATAATTGAAATAGTATGATATTGGCATGAAAATAAGCACACTGACAAATGGAACAGAATAGAGAGCCCAGAAAGAAACCCAGATTAATTTAGATTAATTTACAAAAAAAAAGAGCCAAGAATATACAATGGGTAAAGAACAATCTCTTCAAAAATGGTGTTGTGAAAACCAGATGCCTTCATGCAAAAGAATGTGACTCAACCACTATCTAATGCCATCCACAAAAATTAACTCAAAATTGGTTGAAGACTTGTAAGACCTGAAATCCCCCATGAAACTTCTAGTAGAAATCATAGGTGGTAAACTCCTTGGCATATATCTTGGCAAGGATTTTTTTTAATGTGACACCAAAAGCTAAAGCAGCAAAAACAAAAATAAATAAGTGAGAATACATTGTACTAAAAACTTCCACACAGCAAAGGAAATGATTAACAAAAAATGAAAAAGCAACCTCCTAATTAGGACAAAATATTTGCAAATTGTATTTCTGATAAAGGGCTTATATTCAAGATATATAAAGAACTCATACAACTTAATACCAAAAAGTGAATAATCTTATTACATAATCAGCAGAAGATCTGAATATTTTTCCAAAGAAGACATACAGATGGCCACTGGATACATGAAAGGGTGCTCAACATCACTCGTCATCAGGAAATGCAAATCAAAATGATGATGAGATACCACCTCACACCTGTTAAAATGGCCAGTATCAAAAAGACAGGAAATAACAAATGATGGCAAGGATGTGGAAAAAAGAGACCTTTTGTACACTGTTGGTGGGAATATAAGTAGGTTCAGCCACTATGGAAAAACAGGACTAAGGCTCCTCAAAAAGTTAAAAAGGAACTATCATATGATTCATCGATTCTACTTCTGGGGTGTTTATCTAAAGAAGAAACACTTACTCAAAAAGACACATGTACCTCACGCTCACTGCAGCATTATTCACAATAGCCAAGGTATGTAAACAACCTGTGTCCATCTATGGATGAACGAATAAAGAAACTGTGAAAAATATAGACACACACACACACATACATGCACACAGAGGAATATTTTTCATTCACAGAAAAGAGTGAAATCTTGTCATTTGTGACAACGTGGATGGACCTTAAGGGCATTATACTAAGTGAACTCAGGCAGACAGAGAAGGGCAGATACTGTATATATCTCTCTAATATGTGGACTCCTAAACACACACACAAACAAAAACAGAAAAAAAAAAAAAACACAACTCAGCAACCAAAAACCAAGCACAGACATTCCCAACTTCCATTCCCAACTCCCTACCTTTGGCAACAGATTAGTGGTTGCCAGAGGTAGGGAGCTGGGAATGAAAGAAATGGGTGAAGTTTTTTGTTGTTGTTGTTTTCGTTTTTTATTGTTCTTGTTGTTGCCTTCTTAGTTTCAATAAACTGTTTACTTTTAAAAAGGAAAAAAAAAAAGAAACAAGGAAAGGTTTAAATGAGGGTATTACCATTCCAGACCTTTGCTCTGTCAACCATGAGAAATGTGCCATGATTCAAGTAAGAGCATCTTCTAATTCAGCAGGATTCCTGCGTTCTACACTCAGCATGTGTCCATTCATTTTGCTTCTTATCAGATGTCTGAAAAGTACACATCTAGGCTTCAAAAATATTTTTGATCAGCTTATTAGAGAATCCCATGTACAATAAAGCCCTATATGGCAGCAAATCCTAGTTGCTGTGAAGGGTTCCTTGCAACATGACAGATTGAGGTCAGTGTCATTAACGAACATCCAGATTGATGTTGTCAGCTTGATGATCACAGAGGATGGCAAATTCCTTTCACAAGGGGACAGAGGGAAAGAGGATTTGTCATACTAGATCATTCTGCCCATCCATTGGCATGGCCCAGGCAGAATCCTGAACCAGATGCTTCTGGAGAAAGAATGTTAAATACCTACATAGGTTTTGAGAAGAGCACTGGAATGTAAGTAGCTGTTTTCATTCTTTCCTTGTATGGTAGACGGAATGTGTATGTGCCCCTTACCCTAATTCAAATCTTGAAACCCTGCATAACTCAATGTAATGATGGTGTTTAGAACTGAGGCCTTTGAAAGATAATTAGATTTAGATGAGATCATGAAGTGGAGGCCCCAAAATGGGATTAGTGTTCTTATAAAAATAAGAAGAGTCTAGAGTTCTCACTTTCTTCTACTTGAAGACACAAGAAGCCATCTATAATCCAAGAAGGACTTCACCAGGAACTGAATCACTGGCATGTTGATCTTGGACTTCTTGACCTCTAGAACTGTGAGAAATAAATGCTATTTTAGCCGTTGATCTTAAGATATTTTGTTTTAGAAGCCCAAACTGACTAGGACACCTTGCATCTCCCAAAGACATATGGTCACTAAGTGACCGTGGCCAGGTCCCTTTTACTCCTCAAAGTCTTTCTGCAGCTCTACGATAAAGTAAAGAACACATGGGTAGTGCATCTTTTCATTCAACCAATACTAAGCACACAAGTGGTGCCCTGTGCTGTAATAGTACTAGGGATGCCACAGAAATCAAGATAAAAATGCCCCTGATTCTAATACTGTGACTTCATAGCTATTCTGCCTACTTGGATATAATGGATATTAGTTTATTCTATAACATTACAGATGCTAGAAATGTTCTATTTCTTTCTTCTTACATTATATATTTCTGAGTTTTTACCATCTTCATTACCAGGATGACCATCACACTCATTAATGAAGTTCCCTCCAATCATCTTTTGAATACTGCATTCATTCTGTACATTTATTGTCCCAGGAAAATGAGGCAGAGATCTGGTCTCTGGTCTCTACTGACCACTACCTCGCAACTGTTATCTGGAGATGCCATGGAGGACTTCTGCTTACTTCTTATCCAGAGGTTCATACTGAGGTCACTCAGAAGAACTCGGGGTCTTCACAAGGGGTCCTGGATAGCTTCCTCAAGGCCATACACTGTGTGTCCATTCTCCAAGACATCTAGGCCCGGCCATTGCATCAAAGATCCGGTTCCCCATGGGGAAGCAAGGTGAAGACTCATCTCAGGAAATCCAAGCCACCATAGCATCTCCCAATGAAACAGTTTTCTCTTCTCATTCTCTCCTACCTCCACAGTCACTGCAGCCTGATTTTTTGTTGGGGACTGTGTTTGCTACAGACAAGGCAGCTTAAGCAACAGGAATTCTCACAGTTTTGGAGGCTAGAAGTCCTAGATCAAGGTGTTGGTGGATTTGGTTTCTTCTGAGGCCTCTTTCCTTGATCAGCAGATGGCCAATTTCTTTTTTTTTTTTTTTTTTAAGATTTTGTTTATTTATTTGACAGACAGAGATCACAAGCAGGCAGAGAGGCAGGCAGAGAAGGGGAGAGGAAGAAGCATGCTTGCTGCTGAGCAGAGAGCCCGATGCAGGGCTCAATCCCAGGACCCTGAGATCATGACCTGAGCTGAAGGCAGAGTCTTTAACACTGAGCCACCCAGGCACCCCAAGATGGCCAATTTCTTGCTTCGCTTTCAAAAGCTGTTTTCTCTGTGACCACACATCATTGAAGTCTTTTTGTGTTCCCAAATTTCTTCTTATAAAGACCCCAATCAGATTGGATTAGGGCTCATCATACCAGCCTCATTTTAGGTTCTGTTTCCAAATGCAGTCTCATTCTGAGGTACCAGGGCTTAGAATTTCAAAATATGCATTGAGGGTACACAATTCAGCATAAACAGTCATTAGCATTATCAACTACTGCATGAGATGCCACTTTTTTAGACTAAGATGAGAGTGGTATCCATGGAGTTGGGCAATGCAGCCATTCTGTTAACCTCCCTGGATGGAGTGATTTGTAGGATGGCCTCTGAAACCAAAGAAGATGCTGGCTTTTTGCAAAGATTAAGAAGAGCCCTTAAAGGACACATGCTGCCTCTTGTGGGTGGTATGTGTGAATACACAAAAAGGACAGTAAGGGTGGGTGGTGAAGACTTGCTCATTTACTATGAGCTTGTGTTCCAGAAAATAAGGCACAGTTAATCTCTGAGAGGATATTCTGCTTCATTAATGATAATTAATAATAATAACTAATATTTATCTTGTGTTTATTATGTACCTGGTGCTTTATATGTGTAATCTCCCTTAATCCTCCAATCTTAGAGAGGCACCGTAAGGATCAAAATCAGAAATGTAAGTAGACAATGCCCTTTTGTAGGAGTAGTTAAGAGGAATATTTATTTTCTTCCTACTGTGTGCAAGGTGCTATTCTAGGGTTTTTCTCTCTATAATCTCTTTCAATCTTCATAACAGCCCCCATCATGTATATGTGAATATCTTCATGTAAGGATGACAAACCATGCTCAGAGAGATGAACTGACTTGCCAAAGATCACACAGGTAAGTCTTGATAGAGGTCAGGGTTCACCCTCAAGGGAAGTTGACTCCAGAGTTTGAGCCCTTCACCACTATTTTAAAGAGGCTACTGAGCCAGATGGATTCCTTGCATCATCACTCAGATGAACAGAACTCAATATGAGAAACTTTCAATGGAATGGATCAGTTCCTTGGCAAGGAGTTGGTCGGTTCAGACACAGTTGCTTCAGGTTAATGGGGAGAAGACCACTCAGTGGATTTTACCTAGTGTTGGCAGGGCAATAGGAGTAGTCCAATCATACAGCACCAGGGGCAACCATAATGGTATATGGGGAGGGATAGGAGAAGCAGAAGGGGCAGGAGGGTGACCAAGAGTCAGAAAACAGGCAAAATCAGAAGGAGAGGAGGTACTTGAGCTCAGGTTTAAGAGCAAGACCCCATACATTAGAGAAGGGGTGGCGATATGGACAAAAATTAATAATAATAATAATAATAATAATAAGAAGAAGAAGAAGAAGAAGAAGAAGCAAGGTCTCTTCAGAAAATCAGGCAGAAGACCACACCAGAACTCTAGAGACTAGACCAGGGAGCCAAGCACTGGAATATAAGCATAGAGTGGAATAGCAGAAGGGCTGACTGTATGCTAGTACATTTGATCACCTGCTGCCATGCTTAAAATTCTGTAAACTGATGCGAGTTGCTCTTAGGAGACAGTCCAGAATTCTCATATGAGTTGCAAGACTCTTTCTTATATGGCTACATGATACTCATATATTCTGCCCCTACCCCTTCCCATCCCCATCCCCAATTCTCTTCTTTCTCTCTCTTCCCATCTTCTCCCCACACCAATCTGCTCTCTCAATCTCTCTCTCTCTCTCTCTCTGTCTCCCTCTCTCCTCCTTCTTCCTCCTTCCTTCTCTCTCTCTCTCTTCCTCTGTCTCTCTCTCTCTCCCCCTCTTCTTTCCTATCTCTCATTGAACTGGACCATTGCATGAGCTGTTACTCCATATGGAACCATTTTCCCTTCCCCTCTTTGTTGAACTCTGACTTATTGTTCATGACTCCTATTAAACATCACAGCTTCTGGTGCTTTTTGTGACCTTCCCCCTTCTCTGTCAATTCTAGGTTAGGGGTCCAGGCTTTATATTCCCATAGCATCTTACACTTCCCTCCTTAACATGAATCACACTTAAAAATTAAAGCCTATCTTCCTTTCGTTTGCCAAGCTTCAAAAAAATATCTGTTGAAGGAATGAATATAGAGTTGAATCTAACACCTCCAATCTCTACTGAGTAAGGACAATATTTTCTCCAGATATTGCTCTGAGATTGAATTTGCAGGTGGTAATCAAGAAGCTGCAGCTGCTGGGAGAGGTGGCCCACATGAGCTCAGAACTGGGCATGTCCTGCTGGCCTCAATTGCCACGTCAACATTCAGTGAAGCAGACTCACCAAGTCCTTGCCTTGGCAACTCTTTCTTAGCACATCAATTTTCTGCACCATTTGAAAGAAAGAAAAGAAAATCCACTCCATATTTTTTTCCCACTCATTTAAACTGAGTATTTCCTCCTATGGCTGCCTTCTGCTCAACCTAACTTCTCAGAAGACTCTCCTCCCAGGTGGTTTCAATTTGCAGGTGTCCCTTGTGCTGGAGGTGGGTTTTAAAGCAAAAGTTTGGTCCTGTTCAGGACTGCAGTGTCATCCCTAAACGCACCAGCTCAGAGCTCACATTGCCCTTCCTGGGTGGGTTGCTAAGCAACATCCCTGCTTGCCTAGAAATGGGGTGAGGCTATACCAGGCTTTGTCAGGGACGACCCTGGGAATAGTTGTCTGGGGCTTCTAATCATTACTTCTCTTACCGGTTAGGTCTTCCATGCTCCTTTTCCCAGATTCTATTTTGATAATTTAAAAATGATACCGTCTCTGATCTCACCCTGCCCCTATTTCGGATTTTAAATATGTGTGTTTCTGTGAGTTGCCTGTGAAATTTTGGAAGTCAGTGATTCACCTAAGTCCTCCACCCAATTCCTGTGCGGCAGACAATTCCAGAGGAGCAACATACGCAGCAGGGGAACCCAAAGGGCATCATGAGGCTCTAATTTCAAGTTCTAGTCTTGAGCCAGGCCTGGCCCAAAAGAAAAATGAAAGCTAACTTTTACTGAGTGTTTCCTGTGCACCAGGAAGTTGTGGATAGGTCCTTACCTGCACTAACTCAGGTAAAATTAGAAATTGGGTAAAAGAAACATTCTCACCCAACCTGAAGAAGTGGGACTTGGTATTCTCCCCATAGGACAGATGGAAAAACTGAGGTACAAAGAGGTTGAGTAACTTTCTAAGGTCACCAGGTTCGTAAAGGGAACCAAGAACTGAACCTCTTCTGCCGTTAGATCTCATGTTGCTAACCATTCCCTCTTACTGCTGCATTTTGTGCTAAACGAGTAAATCAGATACATGTTAAATACTGGGATATCATAGATGCTCAGTCAACCTTATGTGACTTCTTTTCCTTTTTTTTTGTAAATGTATGCCAAATCCCATTTCCTAACACCTGGCTGACCTTACAAGGTTAGAAGTTGCAATAGGCTTTTATAGTCTTCTTTCCATAAACACTGCTTGAGGTAAGACTTGTAGTTTTGTTTTGGAACATTTAGAACCCCTCATCCCAATATAGTTGATAGAGTTTATTCATCCTACCTCTCTGTCCATGAAGTCTTTGTGGCACTGTAAGAGAATTGATTTACATGTTATGGCCGAGGATGACAATACCAGGATTGGAGATGCAAAGAGATTGAGCAACTAGTGTGACAGCAGGAAGCTGAACAAGAACAATGGGCCCTGCCCACTGTTTCTAGAAGTCACTCTCATCCTCCCTTTCCTCCTAGAGCTCCCCCTAGTTTTGTGAGTCTACGGTGGATGGACCTGGGATTGGGTTTTCAGGAGCCTGGCATCGGACCAGTTCCAGTTTCACCCACTATGTTGAAATGTGGGAAGTGACCCAGCTACAGATCAAAGGCTTTCTCTTCTTATGAGAGCCGTGGGGAACAGACGACAGTTTTCATCTCCTGTTAACCATGTGTTCATTTTAGTCCCTCGACACGGTGCTTTCCCAGAGAACAAGGTGCAAGTCAAAGGTACTTTGCTCAAAGAGGCGGTGGCTCTACCTGAAGCCAGTAGGCGTCTCTGAGGTGCTTGGGAAGGAGTAAGAAATGCATCCGGGCTCTGAGACAGACCTTGCCCTTGCAGATAGAACATCTGTTCTAGACAGCTCACTGCTCCTAGGTGCCCCCTGTGGCTCTCTGATTTTGGGAGTCATTTAACACTATCTGGATACCCTTGACTCTGACTCATGGAAAAACTGAATAGTTCTGCCTTAGAGAAGTGGTAGCAGGTACCATTTAAGGTCTGGGTTATTCTTATAGATAACTTCAACCATTTACTTGCATTTACAAGGCACACCGGGTGGCATAATTAGGAGGCGCATTTGCGGGCAATGACGAATCATAATTCCATCACTAGCTGTGGGACCACAGACAAGCTATCTCATCTTCCAGAGACTCAGTTTCTTCGTATGGAAACGGAAAGGAAAATTGGATCCACCTCATTGATTTGCCGTGAAGTTAAGTGAGATAGCTGGCTTCAAATTCTTACTCTAGTGCTTGGCTGGTAAAATAAGCTCAATTGATGTTAGCCATTATGCAGATTATTAATTTGCATATCTATCTAAATTATATTTTTATTTATGTCACTTATGTACCAAATAGATAGGCATCCTCTATGCCAATCACTCTTGTAGGCTCTTTAAACGTACTTGATTCTCATAACGACCTTATTAGAAAGGACCTATTAAGAACCTCATTTTACAGAAGAAATTGAAGCAGAGAGAGGTTAAATATCTCAGTCAAGGTGCATAGGTAGTGAGTGGCTGAGTTCTAATCACTGTGTCCCGCTCCGTGTCTTCTGGTCTGTGTTCTCAGCCACAGCACTCGCTGCCAGTTACATTCTCATGTCAGCAATAACGTTGAGTGTAATGGTTCATCACTAATCTGGGAATTGGGAAATTTGAGTTCTAATCCTCGTTCTGTCAGTGCCTAATAATTCAGGAAAACCCAGCTCCCAGGGTTTAAGCTCAGCATCCTGTTGAACACCAACAAAAGATCAGGTGACATTATTATTAATTTATAATTATGTGTTATACAATTAACACCATATAATTAACAATCCCTTGGCAGTGTTTATAATCATCCTCTAATTTATAAGACATTACAATTTCCTCCCTTGCACAGGCCTGAGACAAAGTCAAACCGATTGCTGGTCCCTGGTTAAGGCTTGCAAGGGTCACTCGACAGAGACTATAGCCACCCCAGATGACATCAACACTGAAATTTATTCCTGCAGCATTGGTGTCCAACCTTTGTCCTATCGTTAGCTCTGAAGCTTTCATTTAAATTTTTTATCAAAGTCATTTTCTTCATGGAGTATAGAGCTCCGTTTAGAAGTTTTCTCAACACTCTAAGACCTTGATTGTGAGGAGGCTCCTCATTCATTCTTAGGGAAATATTGGAAAAATTGGTGGAGTCAATGCAGATTTGAGGTTACCTTCCAACCAAGGAAGTTCAAGAATGGAGGTAGATACTTAGAGAGCAACTCAATTTGTGATTCGTGAAGCTCATTTGTTTATTTCAAGTTATTTAATGGAGTTTTTTGTTTTTTGTTTTTCCTTTTGCTGATTTAACACTGTTACGGACTAAATTTTTATGTCCTCCTTTACACTCCCCCCAAAATTCCTATGTGAAATTCTAACTTCAGAGGTAGTGGTATTAGGAGGTAGGGAGGTGCTTAGGTCATGGGAGTGAAGCTCTCATGAATGAGATCAATGCCCCTATAAAAGCCCCCAGAGAGCACTCTTGTCTCTTCTGCTATATGAAAGCACAGTGGGGTGACAGCCTTCTGTGAACCAGGAAGTGGATTCTCACCAACACCAATCCTGCCAGTGCCTTGATCTTGGACTTCCGGATTTGTGGGAAATCAATGTTTGTTGTCTAAGCTACCCAACCTATGGTATTTTTATTACAGCAGACAGAATATACTGTGACAAACATCTTCTCCTTCAAACTTCATGTACCCTGTACTAGGTTCGGTGAACAAGACTCTTTATTCTCTGATGACATCAGACTTATCAAAGCATCCCTGATATCCTTCAACTACAGTCATTGCTTTCCAGCTTAGAGACCTCTTTCTTTTAGTTAGTACTTATAGAGAATATATCTACTTAATACATTTGGAATTTAGTATATATTGGGTTTTATTAAAGTGACCATAACTGCCATTTTCCTTAAGATGTTTCTTTATATTTAAGACTGCCTTCCTTGAGGTGCCTGGGTGGCTCAGTTAGGTGAGTGTCTGTCTTTGACTCAGGTCATGATCTCAGGGGCTTGAGATGGAGCCTCACATAGGGTTCCCTGCTTAGCAGGAAGTCTACTTCTCGCTATGTCCTTCCCCCTGCTTGTACTTCCTCTCCTTCTCTCTCTCTCAAATAAATCAACAAAAACTTTAAAAAAAAAAAAACTAAAACAACAAACCTGTCTTCTAGGATACTTGGGTGGCTCAGTGAGTGGGTAAGCATAAGGCTTTAGCTCAGGTCATGATCCTAGGGTCCTGGAATGGAGCTCCTTACTCAGTGGGGAGCCTGCTTCTCCCTCTGCCTGCTGCTCCCTCTCTCTCTGACAAATAAATAAAATTAAAAACAAACAAACAAACAAATGTCTTCCCTGAGGGCAGGATTCTGCAGTATAAGCTACATTATCTTCATATGTGATCCTAGGCCAACATATACTTGAGATAGTGAAAAGGGAACTAAACTCATGCTAAGTGTTCCAAACCTGTAGAATCACTTTGAGTATGACTCCTCATCTCCAAAAGCTGAAGCTTAAATTTTGTAAAATGCAAAGTTTAACCTAGATCTCAGGTACTTACTGAAGGTTTGCAGTCTTCCAGAATGTCCAAGAAATGTCATCAAGGGATCTACGAAACATTATTCAAAAATGTATCTGATGGTACATTTTTTTACTGAGAAAGAGCCCAGAGTTTTCACATTTCTCAGAGATCTACAATTCCCCTCAAATTAATTCTTTGACTTTTGAGGTGATTTCCTGTCCATTAATTCAAATCTGTGCCATTCTTTTCCTTCCATTCATCTCGATTTGTGAATCTATTGAGAAGGAATGAAGATTCTGAACTGAAGTGGACAGAATGTGTACCATATGCCTTGATTCAGAATGCTTAAATTAGATCTGATATAGAAAATCAAGGAGTGACCTTATTTGTAACTGCAAGCCCTGTTAATGATTTGGAGAGAAAGAAGAGTTCCTTTTAGGTTCTTAGGGTTGATGGGGCAGGAACCACTAATATTCAGTTTCCAGGAAGAGAGTGATCTGCACTCAACCTGAGCTCCTTAAAACCATCCAAGGATCCTCAATTGGAAAAATCCCCATATATAAGATGGTGGTGACTTAATAAGAAATATATATTATAATATAACCGTATGCTATAGTGTATATATATATATATGTGTGTGTGTGTGTGCGTGTATGTGTGTATATATAGTATCTATACTATAATAGTATAGATACTATATATTATTATAGTATAGTATTATATAGTATCTATACTATCATAGTATAGATACTATATATTATATAGTATATTATGTATGTGTGTATATCTGTCAAGAACATTATGTGTGTGAGTTTGTATATCCTATTAGTTTAAATGTAATCGGGCTATTTCTTGATTCTTCTCTTGGATAGGAGATTGTGCTACACAACCCTTCACTTGGTGATAATGGAGGGGGAACTGTAATCATGGTTATTGTTGAAAACTTGTAGAATAACTTTAGGTATAATTCCTCATCTCTAAAGGTTGAAATTTTACAGTTCTTTATTGATCCCATTCCCATTCTGAGTCTATGGTTGTATGTGTCCACACTTGTCTCACTTTCTTAGTTAAAATGACCTTTAACACTAATAATGTATATTGCCTTAAAGTCTTTTTGACTGTTATTAACAGTGCGGCATCAGCTTCTTTTTAGTTAATATTTGTCTAGCATATTTTTGTCCTTTTATTTTGAAACCTTCTTTCCCTTTATTTTTTAAAACTTATGTGTAGTCTGACTACCTGTCTTTCTACTCACCGGTTTTGTCCAATTACATTTATTGTGATTATCTGTATAGTAAATATTGTTATTATGTCTATGTAGCTAGCTATTTTAATTCTTTTTTCTCCCTTTTCTGCCTTTTTAGTTTTTTAATTTTAATTTTTTAAAAATGTGAACATTATACAAACTATCTATTATTTTATGGGTTAATCACTCCACACTCTCTGACTCTATGATTCCTCCCCCTGATCACTTATCACCATGTAGTGGATCCGTATTATTCTCCCTTTCTTTCCACAGAACAGAAACTAGGAGAAAATTTTTGTCATTGAGGTAACTTTATCAGCATAGGAAACCCAACAAGATACTTTTACATTAAAAATTATATTCTTGGATTTGAATAATCCCAAAGCCTCTTTTCTTTCGTTATGTCCATTTATTTTACTTCCCAATCATTCTTCCACTTTGTGACATGCAGTCTCTGTACAACTACGATTTTAATCATTGAAGGGAGCCTTGCTGTTAGTGTGACCTCTTCTTGCCCTCCTCTTTGAAGGGGGCAGATATGCCAGGGTCCAGAATTTTCCAATGATTTTATTTGATAGCTAATTAATGGCTTTCTGCAGTTTCCATGGCAATGCCACGCTTTGCTGCTAAGGCTTATCCAAATGGGCATTCTGTTCACTCTTTTGCCTTAGCATCAGCATATTAATCGGACACCATAGGTCCTTGGTTGCTGCATCAAATTGGTAAGACACTAATTGAATTAAAATCTCAGTTGAAGGCTTCAGGCTTCTCTTCCTCTCAGCTGGAGAGGAACCTTATTAGCTCAAAGGGCCAGACCCAAGCAGGAGACATTGGAAAATCCACAGAACTTTGTGTCCTTTTATATAGCAAAGTATTTTTCTTTTGCCTTTGAATAAATATTTTGATGTCTGAATCTTTCTCTCTCCTTGAAAATTTCTCTATTTTCCTGATCTTTCCAATCATGGGACATTGCTGTGTTCTCTTTGAAATATGAAGTGATGCAGTCAGTATTTTCAAGGTGAAGGGAAGAGGATTTTCCTGCACATAGAACTGGTGAAGTCTGGGAATGAACTCAGGTGGAAGGCCCTAACAGAATTGTGATTAAGGATTAAGCAGCATAATGCCTCTGAAGATCGCTTAGTGATCTGTTAAGTGCGAGTATAGGGGTTCCTATAGCATGAGTTCTTGAAGTGCTTGGAAGGTAGAGATGAAAGGAAAGATGAAAGGAAAAAAGGAAGAGAGGCCACTGAGAGGTGGTCAGTCTTAAATTCATTTAGCAGGTCATTATTTCCACTTCTCATACAGACTTAAAATCCTCACTGTCCTTGTTAGGCTTCCCATTTAAAACCACAGTTTTAAAGCTGTTAACTGACCCTCAAGTGTACCATGCATATTTATCCTTTGTATAAATATTTTGCATTTTCTCTTCCTTTGGCCCTTCTTCTTGCTATTTGCCCAACTCTGATTCACTTCAACACTCAGAATAAACATGCCCACATAAAGCTTTGGCCAACCCCATTAAGAGAGAAAATAACTTCTCCAGGGATTCTCTCCATGTGTCTGACCCCACGATAGCACTCATCATGGTGTACTGTAATTATTATTTATTTTTTCAATTTGGTTCATATGTCTGTATTTTTCATTAATTTGTGAGTGGTACAAAAGTATAGACCATGTCCTTACAAATTTTTATTTCTCTGACATACCCCATTCATCTAATAGGCATTGAAGAGATGTTTGATGGTTTGCCAACCTTCTGCAAAATCTTATGCTTGAAGAATATCTGTGATGTGATCTCTGGCATGAAAGGATTTCTAGTCTAAATGAACAATGAATCCTCAAAAGCTGAGGTCCAAAAACCTGTGTGCATGTGAAATGCAAGTTACTGTTAAAGTCATTATCAGAATTTATGCTAATTCATGCTAAAAACTGGACACTAAAGTTGGAATTTACCACTACCCCCCAAAAAAGACTTAATCCCCCCAACTCACCGCCAACACACACACACACACATACATAAACACACACTAGGTAATTCTTTACTTCTAAACTATATTAGGGATGGTGTAATCTTTGAGTCGTATTATCACAGACTGTGGTGACCCCTGAGATAGGTCTTTGTATTGTATCCAGGAGAGCATTAACTTGAGAGAGAAATTCACATTCCAAAACTGGAGCCAGGGAGTGGAAGGTATGCAAAGGCTGGCCAACGTATGGAAGAACAATCTAATAACTAGATTTGTTTTATAACACAAAATGGAATGAACATTATTGTTCCCTTTCAGCAGAAGAGGAATTCAAGGAACGTGGAAGAGCTAATTAGCTTCCTGTCGCTGGAATGGTCAAGCCAGTAAATGGCGGTGATCTCCCTAAGATGATGAGAAGGAGATTTGGACTGGACAGAAGTTTAAACCAGAGGAATTCCATTTTTTTCTTTTGACCCTGAAATTGGTGATCCTATTTCTCTGACAATACAGAAACGAAGATTTGGATGTTCAGAAGAACCTCTAGCAAGTACCACCTCACCAAAAAGATAAACGTAGAGATATTGAAGGCTAAGAAGTGGTATCCGTCCAAATCCTCTACAGGAGTGCTCTGAAATGACTTTTCTTTCTTGAGTTTCTCCTTTCAATTTAACTACGAAGTCCCAAAACAAGGCCTCTCACCTTCATAGATGCCAAGGAAACAGCAGTGTTATAATTTGTGTGTTTACATGCTGTGTGTGTGTGTGTGTGTGTGTGTGTGTGTGTGTGTTCGTTCTGAGTTTATCAAAGGATCATTTTTTTCCCATACTTATTTGGGGAAGTCTGCCTGGTAGGGCAATGCCATATTAGAACTGACCCCATTTTAGTTTATTGTGGTTATTGATTTTTATTTAAACAAAACTTTAATATGTAAAGGACTTCTAGGAAATCTGAGACCATTTCTTTTTAGAGAGAGTAGGTGAGAGGGGTTTTTCAATTGAAAGAAAAAAAGCTATCAAAACAACCTGAGACGGAAAAATGCTTCATCCCCTGGCAGTGTAGCTGGAGGAGAAACCACAAAGTGGCTGGCGTGATTTAGAAGGAGGAGCGCTGCCAAGGGGGTCAGAAGGCGGAGTTCAAATCCTTATTCAGGCCGTAGCTATGTGTGGCCATGGGCATGCCATTTTCTCTCCGTGCCTATTTCACAAACTAAATCAAGGAGTGTGACAGCAGATATCTGAGGGCCCTTATTGTTTTCACACCCTGTGATGATGTATCTGTTTCTTCCCTGCAAACCCCCTTACTGTCCTGCTTCAAACAGCTTCAGTTTATTCAGAATGGGTAAGAGCACGGTCATCACATCCCCACCCCTGTGCAAGAATGAGTCAAAAGAACCACAGTAATTAGGCATAGAGAGGGAAGAAATCATAACCCAAGAAATATCTTTATCTATGTCCATTTCCTCCCACAAGGAAAAATGGCAGTGTCGGTTGTACATTACATATATCTCTCTTTCTTTTTAGCATTTAATCTTAGCACCTGCACAGCAGAGATCTTGGCAATTCATTGCATATGCTCTCCCCTTCTCCCCCCACAATACAGCACCTGAGGCCTAAGAAGCAACCCCTCCAAGCTCCTCCAAAGGCTGAGACCCTTCTTCATGACAGAGTATAGAGATAACAAACATGCCCGACGATTTTATACAGTTGCTAGAACGTTTTCGTTTCCAACGAATGAAGACTCTTCCTCCTTTTCTTTGAATATTAATTACATTTTACAAACTTGTGTTGTGTTTTGTTCTGCTTTGCTTTGTTCTGTTACGTTTGTACAACAAAAGGGAAAGCCCACGGCAAGGAGTCTCAGGTTAACAGAGCTTGGCTGTCATCTGGTCCGACTGTTTGAGGATCTCGGTGTTGTAGAGGTCCAAGGCGTGGTTCACCCTGATGATCTCGCTGTTGGTCAGTTTCAGCCGGTGCTTCAGCATACAGGAGAACAAGTCCAGCTGGGGCTTCCCTGGGGCCACAGGAGGGGCCAGGCGATTAATTCGGTCCCGAATATCCAACAAGAGGAGCATCACAGACGAAGAGGAATAGAACTGGCCACCTTGCGTGTAGGACTGGTTGACCTGCTGCACGGCGCTGCGAAGGAGGTCGGCGTTGAACCGCAGGCTGTACCCAAACACCTGCACATCCGAGATCTTGATGTAGAACTGCCTCTTGGAGGGGTCGGACAGGTCCACGGGGCCCTGGCCAGTCTCGTTTCGCAGGAGGGTGGGTAGCCGAGTCCGACTACGTAGGTAGATGTGGACCGTCTCGAAAAACGTTTTCCACCGATTGCCCAGCAAGAGAGTCCAGTTGTAGCACTGGCTATTCTGGAGACGAACCTTCTCCCAGCGCGGGTAGCCGAATTCCCCGAAGGGCATGTTCCAGCCCTCGGAGTGGCTCCCGCTGAAGGGGTTGACATAGACAAAGAACATGGGGTCCAGGCTGCTGTTGCGCATCTGGCAGATGCGCATGGACATGCCGATCACCATGTGGATGAAGTCCATGCGGTTCTTGTTGCTCTTGAGCGTGAGGGACATGCGCTTGCGCCACCGCGGATCGAAGAACGTGTCGAGGCGGATCTCGTTGCTGATGAAGGTGGTGTGGACGTAGAGGCGCGAGTCCATCTTCTGCAACAGGTACTTCAGCTCCAGGTCCTGGAAGTCCAGGTCGGTCTCGAAGCTGATGAACTGCTCGCTCCGCTCCGAGTCCACGTTCTGGGGTTCGCAGCGGCCGCGGTAGAGCTTGTAGCCCTTGTTGCAGGAGCCGCAGAGCGAGATGTTGGCCAGGCTGCACATGGCGCAGCTGTTGTTCCCGCCTATGATGCAGGGGATGGGGCGCTGGCACAGCGTGGTGCTGCCGTGGCACACGCAGCTCCTCTGGCTCTCTAGGAAGGTTCCCCAAAACCCGTTCTCGTTGCAGTAGAGAAGCGACTGGACCCTCGCGAGCCACTGCTGAATTGTCCTGGGGGATAGAAGGAAAATGGAGACTGTTAGCCACCGGGGGTGGGCTGGAATAAGTGTTCTTTGGGGTCCCTCCAGCTCCAGGATTCTGCTATACAGTAGCCCCAAAGGAGTTGGATCCAGGAAATTAGAGTGTCCGAACTCAAAACACCCCTGCCAGATCAAAGCAGATCACAAAAATCAGCCACGGAGAAGAACTCAGGGGTTTGTGTGTTTGATGGGCATCACGTGTTTCAGCCCCCTTCCCAGATTCTGCCCAGGAGGTAATATGACATCCGACCACTTCGAACAAAAACAAATTATAGTCTGTTACTCTAGAGACCACCTGGTGCTTCCACATTGATGATCTTACATGATCCTCACACGTAAGAAAGACCTCATCGCCCCCTTCTGCCCCCGCGCTCCAAACTCTCGGTTCAGTGGGACTTGCATCACAGCACGGGTCTCTAGGATCTCCCTTCCTCACGGCCCCTCAGCACTTTTACAAACACTACCCAAGCCTGTCCCCTGGTTCCCGCCACCGAAACGTTCCAGTGAAGATAGATACGAGATCAGATAAGCAGCAGCAGCAGAATAGGGAAAAATATGGAAGGCAGTCAGCTCAGTGGCCTCTCATCTTTCCTCATTTCTGTGCGAGTCATCTCTTGGCCATCTTCCATGCTACAAAGAATCCCTTATATGTGTCTGGCACTTTTTACCCTGCATAGGGCACATCCGCTTCCATTCTCTCACTTGAGCCTCACAACAACACCCTGAAAATAGCTTGGGACTTGAGGTCAGTCAGAGATTGCTTTAAGTCCCGGCTTCTCCACTCAGGAGCTGAGGCGGTGCCGGGCGTTTTCGTTCACCTCCCTAATTGTCACTACCATGCAGGACTGTGGTGAGGACAAGAATTTTTATGCCAAGCCTTCTCCCCAAACCCAAGTGGTATTAAGGACTCAATAAAAGTTAATTCTTATTATTCCTGCAAGGGGACTCTCAGCTCCATTTTACAGATATGGTGAGAGAAGCTCAGAGGTGACGTGAAGGACCCAAAGCCATACGGTGAGGGAGTGGAGAAGTCTCCTGGCTCATTACTATTCGTTTGTTTTGTTTTGTTTTGTTTTGTTTTGTTTTTAAATCTGTGGAGAGGGCACGGATTGCATGTAGCACTGGGTGTGGTGCAAAAACAATGAATACTGTTACGCTGAAAAAAAAAAAAAAAAATCTGTGTCAAGCAAGAGGCCAGAAAGTCTGTCTTCAGGCCACAGTGTGCTGTGGTAATGTTGATGACGACAGTGATGGCGGCGATGGCAGAGGTTCGTGATCTCCATTTTAGGAGCCTAGGAAGAGAAGCCCTCCTGCATCGGACTGCCTGGGGTAGGAGAGGTCAGCAAAACCTCAACCGTACTGCCTGCACCCTGGAGCCACAGCCACCAAGACTGTGCTCCGAGATGGGGGCAGGAGAGCCTGAGAGTGAAGAGCAGGTGCATTGGCCCAAGCAGAACCGAGTTCAAAGCTCAGTCCTGTAACCAGGGACAAGTCACTTCATGCCTCTGAGTCTCAGTATCCACATCCGAAATGAGAGTGATGATGAAGCTCACCTTCAGCAGTGGTGGGGTCGGGGGGAGAGGACCGTGTGAGATGATATTTAAAGCATTCAGCACGGAGCCTGGCATAGCTCAATTATTAAACAGATAATAATAATAATAATCACTCTCATCCCAGAGAATAAGCTATTCCTTTGAAGGCACTGAGACACTCTCAGGGATTTCACTCTCTCTCTGGAGTTTGAGGGAAACCATTTTATTCTATGGGACATTTGAAAGTGGATAGCGTTGACACGGCTTCCCAGAACGCTCTGCTTTAAATGAGTTCCTTATCAACTGAGAGAAAATGGAGGAATAATTAGCGCACTCCTTGAAGCTGCTCTGCCTTTTAAATCCACGGAACCACCCGCCCCTGGCAGTGAAACCTCCCTCCTGGCGTTCTGAGCACGGTGGGGAGACACCTGCTCTCCCTGTCCGCTTCCCCTCCGGGCTGGAAGGCCTGAGAGGGAGAGACCCGCCCTCCCCTGAGCGGCTCAGCCCCCAGCATGGATCTCCCACTGTTTGCGACATGAATGAATGCTTGCTGAATGACTGAACCACAAAAATTAATATTTTCCTTGTATTTGTCATTAAAAAAACACACACAAAAAAACAAAAAAACCGACGTCTCTTTTCTCCCCTCCGGGCTGCAGTGTTCGTTCTTGATACCGCCCACCCGCATGGCTCCAGGCGTCCCCAGCCTCTGCTTCACGAGACCAATCCTATTACAGCCTGGAGAACAGCAGCAGGCCCAGCCTTCAGGAAACGGAGCTGGAATAACAATGAGCCCCGTGGCTCCCACCTCCCCAACCAGAACATTGACTGAATATTGGCTCTGAGTCATCTGATATTTTTGTGAGCCGCAGGGGCCCGCCACACGTCTCTGATTGCACGGTTCCATCTGACGAGAGCGTCATTCCAAAATGCCTCTTTCAAATGGCCCACACTTGCCCCTGTCACTCCCTCTCCAAGTGACAGGACAGTACCCCATTTAGAGCTCCTCTGTTCCCATCTGCGAGGCATTCTATAACCCCGTCGAGCGCCCCCTTTCTCGTGTCTTATCATTGGGACCCTTTGTCAGCCGTGCAGCCCCCACTCCTTGAATCAATGCCTCATTGTGGCCGAGCCCTCAGAATCCTTGGTTGGGGGAGAGAAAAAGATGAAAGTCCCCGGTGATGATGCCACAAGCGAAGGGGCTAGTGGCGAATTAGGATTCCAGGCCTGTCGCACAGGAGGGATTGGGGACAGAGGGCCTCTGAGGCGCATCAGCGAGCTGCGTGGCACCTGCATCTCCTGACCTCAGAATAATCATGAGGTTGTGGGCTATATCAAAGAAGGCATTAATGATCCAGCCAGAGGACTTAGAACGAGGCCGCGTGCAGGGGGAGGGGGGCAGGGAGCGTGAGGCTCAGGGGCAGGAGGAAAGGGAACAGGGAGGAGGGAGGTGGAGCACAGGGAAGGGTGGTGAGAGGAGAACCTGCCTGGGTGCTGGAGACTGTGGGGGCGACCGTGGAGCCTGACCTAGATGGGCAGAGCACAGACATGCAGAAGCTTAGCCGAGCCTTCATTTGTCCTAACTCATAGGCTCAGGGAACGTGGACACTGGGCGGGCCACCTGAGGGCAACTCAGCTTTTGCTGAGAAGCGGGGACTGGGTGTTGGAGACGGGGAACAGGGTCACTAGTGAGAGCCCTGATTCCCAAGCTCAGCCAACTGTCTTTGACTTTTCCATCCTTCCTTTTGTGGAGAAGAGCAAAACAAGAAAGACAAGCTCATTCCAGTGTTTTGTGGGTTTGTTCTTGACATAAGCAACTTCTGGTAATGAGGAATTTGCTTTACCCAGACCAAGCTCCTACACCTTCTCCATCTCCAGCCAGTGGTCTGGGTAGTGATCATGGATATTCAGAAACATGGCGATGCTCCCCGGCACAGAGCACCCACAACCAGCCAAGGGACCGGGCGGCTTACAACTGGGGAGCCCTCGCCGTCCTGCAGGCATTGTGCCGGAGGCTGTGGAGCAGCCCGCGGGAGCAGCTGAGTCACAGACGGAGACACTGAGCTCTCGAGGATCGAGACCCACAGAGTCACTCCATGCTCCCATCCCACACCCTCTAACCCCCCACCACCGCGCATCGTGCTGAGTACCATAACGGGAAATTACAACGATGCGGCAAGAAGAAGAAGGACACAGGCCACGAGAAGAGAAGTAAACTGAAATCATGGAAAAATACTGAAAGTTGGAGGGTGTGAAGGGCCTATTATCACATTCCTCACTTCCTCTGGACCTGCCAGGTTCCTTCTCGTCCATTCACAGATAATTGGAGCTCACCGACAAGTGCTCGGGGAGAGGCTGGGGACCAGGGGTAGGAGGGACTGTGATCTATAAATACCATTTCCCAGGCTCGCTGGTGACAGCCTGCCTCAGCCCTGGGAACAGAGGAGCGGCTTAATAGGCCAGCTCCAGAGGGGAGGGTCGCACAAAAGGCTGACACAGCCCCACTGCAAGGCAGCCGGTGCGAGCCAGAGAGGACCAAGTTTTTAAATGTTTTCCTCTGTCCCTGGGGATCCAGAGCCTCTTCCTTTTGCAGCTAGAGATGAACTCCAATACCTCCAAATCAGCATCTTTCTGTTGGATGTGATTTCGATTCATTCTGATCAGGGGAGGGTCGGGGAGGGGTATGGAGGGCAGGGAGGAGAGGAGGAAGGAGGTGAGGGCAGCAAGCAGCATTTTTATTTCCAAATCCGGAAAACCTTGAAACCTGATTGGTGGGCTCCCTCCGAGGGCCACGTGCAGCAGGGTAGACCTCAGAAGCAGAAAACCTTCCAGAAGAAGGCTGGGAAATGTTTGGCTTCTTCACCTTTAGACCTGAACACGGAGACTTTGGGGCTTAGGTGAAGAATCACGGTTTCCTGAGTACTTTCTACGTTGTGGCTATTTTCCTCCTATCCTCACATCAACCCCCTGAGATAGGATGACTTTGTGATTTTCATTCTCCTGAGAGGACACTGAAGGCCAGAGAGGGACTGTGACTTTCCCATGGTCACACAGCATGGATGTACAGATCAGAGCTCGGGATGTCTGGATCCAAAGCCAGTGTTCCTTCCAATCCCTGGTGTACTTTCCTTACCCTCTACAACCCAGGCTGGAGGACAGGCTAGGCTCCCGGCCATGCTCCCCCACAGGCCTCCATCTCTGCCTCAGCCAGGATTTCCTGGCGACCTGACAGGTCTCCCAGTGACACAGCTGGAGTCGCTTGTCATTCGGAGGACAGAGGCTCTGCCACCCAGGGCTTCCCATCAGAGCCTTCAAAGACACACACCTCCCTTTCAGAACCACCCGGGTGGGGAGCCCAGGCTGGGATTCCTAATTCAAGCAAACTCCCCGCTGATTTTAATTGGAGGTTTTGCCTAAGACAGGAATGTAGTGCGGGGCCAGTGGCATTTTAGGGAAGATCACACAAACCGAGTGCCAAGAAGAGAGGGGAGAAAGAGATCTAGGCTAAAATAGAAAACTATAATCCATAACTCTTGTTTGCCTACCAGGAGTGTTTATTTAAAGGGGGAGAGGAAATGAAAAAAATGAAATTGGGGTTCTAAATTATTCTTTTATTTATGCCCTGTGCTTCTTCCTTGACATTTCTTTGACACTGTAATGGGTGTCTGAGTAATTCCATGATCCTCCGCAAAATCTACACTCTGTAGATGGTAGACTAGACTGGGAAGGCAAACAGTTGTTTCTAGTCTTCTGATGATGCACTGTTTTTTGGTGGTGTTGTGTGGGACTATACGTGTGTGCATTTGTATGCGAGTGCACATGCACGTGTGTGCATGTGCATGTGTGTTAAAAGCAGGGTGCTGATAAAAATGAGTGTGTCAATGACAGAATGTTCAGGGCTCAACTGTAGGAAACCTTCATTTATGGACGTGCTCGAGGGAATTAAGTGGTCATCAGACCCACTCTGTGTTCCTTATTTTCCCCCATAAATATTAAGCTTTTAAGCATTCCCCTCGTTGAGTTTCAATCATTGCCTTAATAACCTGTTTTCCTTGCTTGTCTGGGTCCTTCACATGATGTCAGAGCCTCATGGAACGAATGGCTCACAGCCATAAAGAAGGAAAGACCAAGAGAAGAATTTGGTAGTCCTTTGTCATGATGAAGATGCCTTTTAGTTTGGAATCATGGAAGAAGTAATAGGTCTGATTTACAGAGGACAGAGGTAGAGGGTAGAAGAAGGAGGAATGGGGAGAACAGCCCTGTGAAAAGGCAGTGAAGTCTTTAAAATCAGGTTGTCAGGAGCTTAATCGGGGAGGATTATGAGACAATTTTTGCAATTACACAGTTCTGTGTCTGGAAGGAGGTGACAGGTAACATCGGCTGCATATTCAAATCCAGCATTTTGCTCTGGGGCATGGATGTGTTGGAGGCAAGTGAAGCAAGGACCTGGAAGCCTGTCTGGGGCTGAAAGAAAGGCTGACAGCACGGGCAGCTCACAGGGGAGTAGTCAGGCAGAAGAATGAGACACGTAGGCCCAAAGGCTAGAAAGTAAAAAGGGGCTGATTGGGTCTAATGGACTAAAGTCCAGTCATGAAGCACCATGCTGGTTATCTCCATCAGTGAGTAGGGCAGGGACACAGAGCCATCACAGGGGTGGGAGTCAGCTAGTTAAATAAAGCCTGGACCCTGCTCTACTGCTGTTTGCTGTTGGATATTTGACCTTGCTGTGTGACCTTGGATAAGTCACTTGACCTCTTTGATTCTCAGTTTCCTCATCGGTCAAATGGGGAAGGTAACACCCACAGCACGCTTTGTCTTCAGAGCTGGAATCAGTAACACAAAACTCCCAGGAGGTTTGCCGTGCAAGCCCGTTGACAGACCCTTAACCGTTATTGTTACTGAGGGCAAAGAACAAGTAACTGCATTGTATAAATGCTCCAGGTAAAAATATTCCTCTTGGTTACTAAAACAGCTCAGTTGATTATAGCTTAATACCCTCGTCACTCTGGTTACTCACCCTCCATAGTCCTAATGAATGCTGTCACTGTGATGCCTGAAGAAAAGGCAAGACATGGGCTTTGGAGTCAGGCAAGATTGGGTATTGAATCATAGCTCTGCTGCTCATTATTTAACCTTTGGCTAATTGCTTGTCCTTCCAAAGTTTCTGTTTTCTTAACTACAGAATGGAGTAATAATACAGTACGTTTGAAAATCAGGTAAGACGGTAGGTTTTCTCCCGAAAACAAACTATGGTGTTTCTCTGGCTCGCACAGAAAATGGCACCTTTGAAATAAGTAATTATAGATGATAAATCCAGGGACAGAGTTCAGTAAGTGTCACTGGGTCAATTGGATACTGACATAAAAACAGCAAAAAGAACAAAACCTCTTCCTGACACCTAATCTCTTATGTACCCCCGAATCATAAACAGATGAATTACAGATCTAAATGGGAAAAGTAGTAAAATAATAATAACTACCAACATCAACCAAACAGCTTCGTTAGAAGAAAACATAGGGAGACATTATGATGGTATTGGAGGAAACAGAGATTTTTTTTTTTTAAGCTCACCATAAAGGAAAAAAAAATGATTAATAGGGATATATTAAGATAAAATATATCCATCAAAAGATACCATTCGAAGAATAAAATGGCAACCCTTCATTAGAGAGTAGATTTGCAATACCTCTGGCCAATCAAAGACTGTATTTATCATGTATAAGGAACTCCTACCCTAGTTGGATGCTGGGCTGGTCAGGGGGCTCCTAGGGCTGCTCTTTAAATCAGAGTAGATGCGACTTGAGAATGCACTCGTTAGACTATTTAATATATGTAATTTGTCCCAGAAATAAAGAAAAAAAAAACTACAAAGTGGTAAGAAGATATCTGATAATCAGAAGGGAACATAGGCAAACGAGCTGAACAGGCACTTCATAAAAGAGGACATTTAAAAGACCAATAAGTACATGTAACTCCACTTCATTAGTCCTCAGGACAATGCCAATTAAAACTCCGACGAGATACATGCTTCGGCAGGATAGCTAAAGGAATTGAAAAAAGACGGGTACTGCTAAGTATGAGCGAAAGAATGTGGAGCAAGGGAGACTCTCTCGTGCTATTGGCAGGAAAGAAAATTGGTTCAGCGAATTCGGAAAACTGAAAGTAACTACTTGAGCAGATATCTGGTATAAAAAGAAGAAAAACTGAGCCACAGTGAGTGGGGCAGTGAACAGCAGCTCCCCCAGGGAGCAGGCTGGGCGTGCCCCGTGGAGGACACGGGGGGGGGGGGGGGGGCTCTGCAGTGCTCATAACAGGGGCTTTTTATTTTTTATCTGGGTGCTGCTGGTGGCATGTGTGAACTCATCTCGTGAAAATTCATCTTCCCGTACAGTTACGATCTTTTCAGCTTTCTACAGGTCTATGATACTTCACTAAAGCACTGATTTAAAAAAACGTCCTTTAAAACAACCAGAATTACACGATGAAAGCAGTAGCCCTTTGCATTTTTATGTCACTTTTAAACTTCCTAAAACTCTGCTTTTTGGTGCTCTAACTTGATCTGCACAACTCTCCCTTACCATGGTTTGGGTTGAGAGGGGATCCTGCATCTCATTTTATTTTATTTTTTTTTATTTACTTTTTTAAATAAGTCTTTATTTATTTGACAGAGATCACAAGTAGGCAGAGAGGCTGGCAGAGAGAGGAGGAAGAAGGCTCCCTGCTGAGCAGAGAGCCCGATGCGGAGCTTGATCCCAGGACCCCTGGGATCATGACCTGAGCCGAAGGCAGAGGCTTTAACCCACTGAGCCACCCAGGCGCCCTGCATCTCATTTTAATGATAGGAACAACTCAGCTCAGGGAGGGGACGTGACTTGCAGCAGGTCACCAGTGAGTCGTCACATCGCTGGGATTATAATTCGCCCATTGTGAGCTTGCTGGCCAAGTGGGAGGGCGGACGTGGGGAGGTGAATTGGAAGTGTCTCTGAAGGGGGGTAGGAAGGAGCTATGCACGGATACAGTAAGAACTTCGTTCTATTTCTGACTCAGTCCTCTGAGCTTCTAGATTCTATTCTGAACAGGAAGCCACTTCTGAGCCCCAGGGAGGGGGAAAAAAAAAAGGAAAGAAAAAAACCTAAAAACAACAGAAAGGGTCTGAAGATGCTTATTTTTTTGCCTTACGTCAGCTGAGTGAGTCAACTACCCTACTTGCTACAACTGCGGAATGACAAACAGGACTCAGAGCGGAGATCTGCCTCGTAGTGTTGGTTAGAACGAACCCTGCCCATCCCTCCTGGGGAAACCAGCTGGCCGACGCATCTCCCGGCCCGTCACCCAGACCCTACACTTTTGGGTTGCTGCAGGGTTCTGCCTCACAGACTGCCTTCTTTCTACCCTCATAAATAGAAAAGAAATGCCAAAGACATTCTTAGTTAAAAGCTTCATTGCCCCATGGTTGGGAGGACACTTGGAGGCTTCTGTGACTGACAGGCAGCTGCTCTCAGCCAGCCTGGGGTTATCTGTGGGCTTGTACCTCTTCTGTAATAGGACAGTTTAATACACACTCGCAATAGGTCTTTGTCACCAAATTGCCACCCTCCCCCCCCACACACACACACAGACACACAGAAATGAGTAGGTCAGGGACTATCAAAGTAGCAATTTACTCCAGGGAGAGCTGTCTGTGGGTTTAGAGTGACAGATTTTCAGAATCCTAAAGCTGAATGATGCTTAGACCAGACGGGGTGCATGGGAAACAGAGCCCAGGCAGGTTATGTGCCTTGCTTGAAGTCACACAAGCCGTATCTGGACGCTCAGAGCCACAATCGTCCTGGAAGAGCCTCATACACGGCAGAAAGGGACCATCATACTTGGGGTGAAAATGCACAGGGGAAAAGGAAATATTCACACTCCTCAAGGATTCCTGAACACTGGATCTGAACGGTTACTAATTCCTGGAGACAGAAAGGTCAGCGTGGTCCACTAGTCTGAGTAAGTGTTTATGGAGGTCAGGTAATCACTGGAGATTGAGCTCGGTCTGGCTCATAGTAGGGCCAGGGGTTATTCCCTGTATTTCTCTGATTCTAGAACAAATACCTGGAATTATTCCATAACTGAAACTCGTAGCAGCTGGCAGAATCCTCTTTCTCCCCACTTCCAATACCCATACTGCACATTGACCAAATAATGAAATCATATTATGGAACATTCTCTCTCTTTAACCAGCTTCCAAGAAAACAAAACAACAGTAACAAAACATGCACCTTGGTTGAAACATGTAGCAAGGGGTCAGAACCTTAAGATAAATACACTAAACAACAATCATGATTGACAAAGGTTCCAAAGGGCAATTGAGTATTACAAAATGTTTCTTCACAAGGTCTCTGAAGGGTGCACCTCTCCCTTCTACTAAAATTATTACACTGCAAAAAAAAATAAATAAATAAACAAAAGTCACTACATATGATGGGTGGCTCACAGATCCTCTCAGAGACAGATCTATATTTCCTTCCCTTGAAATCTTGGCAGATTCGACCACTTTTTTGACCAATCTAAGAAGGCAGAAGCGATTTACCCTGTTTACAGACTCCGATCTCAAGGGACTTGCAGCTTCTACCTCCTGTTCTTGAAAAACTCCCTCTTGGAGCTGAGACCACTTACAAGCCACCTGACCAACCCGTGGCCACGATCCCATGAAGAAATCCTGCGTAGGGAGAAGGTGCACAGCTGAGTCCAGCCTCTGGCTACCTCTTCCAAGGTACCAGACACAGGAGTGAAGCTTTCTTGGAAGCTCCAGCCCAAGTCAGCTGCTGAATGAATACCAATGAGTGACTTCAAGTCAACTCCGTGTGGAACAGAAGAATTGCTCAGCCAGTTCGGACATGAATTGCTGACCCCTTAGATCATGAACATAATATGATGGTTGGTGCTTTAAGCCTCTAAGTTTGGGTCAATTTATTATATAGGCAATAGATATGCAAACTACTGTATAACATCAGCCCCAAAGAGAGCTGAGATGATCTCTTCCCCATTCCATTACTACCAACCGATGCTACTGTACTAGGCAGCATTCTAAATATGTCCCCTCATTCCCCAAGATTCCAGGCACTAATCTTCAGGACCTGTGCAAATAATAAGATATCTCTCCCATGATGGTGGTCTGTTATTGGGCACAGCTGACCTAAAAAATATTAATTATCTAAGTGTGCCTAATCTAATCAGGCAGAAGGCTTTCTCTCACTGTCAGCAGAACGAGAGCTCTGAGATCTGAAGCACAGGAAGGATCCATTGCACCTTCGTTCCTTTGAAGACTGGGGGAGTCCACATGCGGGGAGGTCAGAGCAAACCCTGACTAACAACCAGCAAGGAAATGGTGACCTCAGTCCTCCAACCACAATGAAGCGAATTCTGCCCACAACATGCATTGAGCTGGCGCGTGGGTTCTGGCCCAGACCGTCCCCATCTTTATGGCCACCTGTGAGGTACAAGCCAGAGATCCAGCTCTACCATGCCCAAACTCCTGACCTGTGGAAACTGTGACATAATAAATATCTTCGTTTTAAGCCTCCAAATCTGTGGTTCTTTGTTACACAGCAATACCCAACTAATACAAGCTTCTGGCCAACACACTTCTCCACTTGTTTTTGTTTTACTCTTTACTAAAATGACAGAAGACTTTGGCTGATCATGTAGATTTCCTGCTGATGATGACATTTTATGATGGAATAATTTTAGGTCATCTACCTTCCTGAGCCTCAGACCCCTAAGGTAAAGCACCCCTGGTCTTGCCTACCCTCCACCATTACCCTTCACATAGTTCCCAGCACCTAGTCAGCACTCACTACGTATTTGTTGAATGAAGGAATGAATGGATGAATAAATAAAGATTTAGCACAAAGATTAATGTACATATTCTTCGACAAGAACCAAGAACTATGCCAAAGATGGCAACAGAAGTAGTAGTATCGCAAGATGCTGGGCCAGGCATGACTTTCTGGGAGCCTTAGTTTTCTTACCTGTAAATGGGGAGACTAATCTTTGCTGTAGCTCCCCGACAGGTTATTATGTGTATGGAAGTAACAAATCATGGATGGGAAAGCCCACTGCAAAGTAAAATAACCTGTACATAAAGTATTTGTCTTAGTTTACTTTGAAAGGTTAGGAATGTCCCCAGGCCTAATGGGGTAAATTTATTCTCTAATTACACCAGAAACCGAGTACCTTCCTGCTGTTCCGTTGGCTGCTGCTGGCTTGCGGTAGTGCCACCTCCCGGCAGGAGTGGTACCTGCTGGGATGCGAAGCCATTAGCATCTGCTTCAGCAAGTGTTAGAAACTCAAGTCAAGGAAAACAAGCTAAAGGATGGGAATCTGTTGACGGGAGGGATACTTGTGGTATCACACCAAATAATCTGGGTCACTGCCTCTTCGTCTGGTGTAAAGCACTCTTTTCTAAGGCTAGGTACTGAGGAACCCAATCTCTTGAGAAACTTCAAGAAAGGGTTCTATGGTCAAATAAGTTTGAGAAACTATATTCATACGACCCCATCTTTACTGAGGGTTTTTTTCTTTTTTAAGTCAACATTTCCTAAACTTTTTCAAAGACATCACTTCATCTTCCCCCTGCCCCATCACAATATCCTATAAGATTCACTTAGGGGAATTCATTTTTGCTTCGTTTCTACTGAGTGAAGGGACACTATATTTATAGCAGTGAGGGGAATATTCTCATCCAAGGTTAGTGTAGCCCTCAGACCAGTAACCTCAGTATCATCTGGGACCTAGGAACCAGTCCACACTTGCTGAATCAGAAACTCTGGGTGTGGGGCCCAGCAATCTATCTTTCAAAAAACCCTCTAGGTGATCAGAATGACCACTCATGTTTGAGAGCCACTGCTGTGATCCACGGTTCAGTGGTAAAGCTCACGTCAACACAGGGAAGAAACAGTGAATCCTTTCACACCTGGGAGAGAAAGTCCATTGATTTTCTAGCTCATATTTCAAATGGCTAGCAGAGAACTTTTACTAAACCAGAACATTCCTTCTAATTTTTTTTTCTTCCAATAGCTACTCATCAGCTAAATGATAATATACAAACTCCATAGTTAGGTATTCAATTCCTCCATAGTTCCATCTCAACATATGTGTCTAATCTTAATAACAATGAAGAAAAATACATAAAGAGTTAATGTTTATTGACCACCTACTATATGCTAAGAACACTGCCTATATATCTTAGGTAATCTTCACAATAACTTGATGGGGAATGCCCTGTTATTATCCTATAATAAGATGATGGCACTTAGGACCAGAAAACACTGAGCACACAGCTCACCCCAGGATTTAATGCCAGACTGTCAGGTTCTAAGCCCATGCACTCATGTTCTTTTTTTTTTTCCCCCTGTTTTGTGATTTCCCACTCCGGATATAATTAATTTTACAGTCAGTTCTTGATATGTCGTTTTCTGGAATAGAAAACCATTTTCTCCATCCCAAGTGCAAAGTATCATCATCCCTCAAATTCCATCTCAAAAACTCCTTCAGCAAACAGTGTATCACTGTGGGCGGGGCAACTTGATCTGTCACTGTGAGCTGGGGGCATATGCCGGCTGCTCTCATCATGGAATCTGTGGTCAGGATGGGGAAGTCTGGGATAAAACACAATTGCAAATGTGCCAAGTGTTGGAAAAAACTGCCATGCGGGATGTAGTAAAGACATCCCGTAGGACTTCGCAAACTGGTCCTATGTTGTCTGGGCAATCATCCCTGAGAAAGGGGGTTTGATCTGAAAGTTAGAGGATGAATAGATTAGCGCAGGCAAAGAGGCGAGGGGATTCTCCAGTCTTCCCCAGTAGAAATGTATTTCTCTCCCTTCTTACCGCTACTGGCCCTCAACCTATTTTTACGATAGGAACCATAATGGAATCTCTTTTATAGGCTTGTTGTAAGGATGCAATGAGTAAATATACATAAGGCACTTAAAAACATGCCTGTGGGGCACCTGGGTGGCTCAGTGGGTTAAAGCCCCTGCCTTCGACTCAGGTCATGATCTCAGGGTCCTCGGATCAAGTCCCGCATCAGGCTCTCTGCTTGGCAGGGAGCCTGCTTCTCCCTCTCTCTCTGCCTGCCTCTCTGCCTACTTGTGATCTCTCTCTATCTCTGCCAAATAAATAAATAAAAATCTTTAATAAAATTTAAAAATGTGCCTGATATATATGTGAACTATTATTATCATTATTTTTTTCTCTTACTGTATGACCTTAAGCAAGTTGTTCCACTAACAGTGGCAAGTTAGTAGGAGTAAGAGCTTCTGTCTTAGGACAAACTGGTGTAATTGGCCTTCATGCGAGTGACCTGTCACACAGCTGACACTCTCCCTTCCATCAGATAAATGCGTGATGCTCACGGAATACTCACGACTGGTTGGTTATGAGTGGACAAAGCCCGCATGCCTCTGTTCCCTCCAAGTAACAAGCACGCTTGTTCCCACACGTGCTTAGGCCAGTTGTATTTGCCATGATTACACCATGGAAGTCGAAGTCAAATAAATCAATTAAATATGAGCTGTCTTTTCCGTGGAAACTAATTTGAATTCCATGGACTAATTCTAGAAAGACATTTGCCGGGGGGGGGGGGGGGGACAGGGAGGAATGCCATCGATTGAAATAAAGGGGAAGTACCTGAAAATGATTAGGAGGGGATGTGAAAATCTGCAAATGTTTAATTTGTTTCCTAAGAGTCTTTGAACTGTTGCTCTACTTTGAATAAACAGAAGTTAGAAATGATATACAATGACGGGTGTGGTTTATGCAAGAAAGCCAGTAAAATGTCAAACAGAATATACCAGCACCCTCAAAAAAGATTCTGGCCCTGCTTCAAAAGGCTGGCCAAGGAATATGCATGTATATATTTTAAGTTAAGATAAAATGTGTTTAGATACGTGCGGATGTATATACATTTTAGGATTCCCTATTTTTAACTTAACTTTTGCAATTAACTGACAAATTATCGGTCTCTAATTTTGTCTGATAAGGAGCCGTGGGCTTTCACACCTTACTATCTGCTAAAAGTGGCATACGTGTTCTTTTACTGATTTTCCAACATTAGGTATTATTTTTATCTCTACCATACCAATTAGAAAAGTGAAGCTCAGATACTTTAATACTGTGCCAAGTTTACATTGTTAGCAAATGTACCTTCTTCTTGGCCTATCAGACTCCAGAGTGTGAAGTCTTAGGTATCTTTTTTTTTTTTTTTAAAGATTTTATTTATTTATTTGACAGAGAGAAATCACAAGTAGGCAGAGAGGCAGGCAGAGAGAGAGGAGGAAGCAGGCTCCCCGCTGAGCAGAAAGCCCGATGTGGGGCTCGAACCCAGGACCTGGGATCATGACCTGAGCCGAAGGCAGCGGCTTAACCCACTAAGCCACCCAGGCGCCCCAGTCTTAGGTATCTTAAATCCCACTGCCTCTCTACCATATTGTCACATGCGGTCGGTCTCACGCTTTGTCTCTTCCAGGGGAAACATCTATTTCTTGAAGGCGGAAATAGTGTCCTCATCAAATATCTAGGGTTGAATACTCCGGTGCTCCTGATTATAATAATACTGTACCTGCACATTTCTTTATAAGTTACCAAGGGTTTTCACATATATCCTATAAATTGACTGGGACGTCAACTCTACGGGGTAGCTATTCTTATTATCCTGAATGTACAGATGAGGAAACAGAGGACTCGGGTACGTTTAGAGATTTGTGGAGGTCACACATGTCATAAGTAGCAGAGCAGACACTGTCAGTCTAATAAACTAAACCTGACTTCAGTTCAATAACATATAAGAAGTCCTATCCCTCTGTCCCACTGCAGGAGTCTATGAAGATTAAATCCCCAGGCAAGTAACTATAGGGTTCAGAGAGAAGAATCAAAACCAGTGTGGAGACTGAGGGTCATCATAATAAGGCTAACAATTATCTTGGTCACCAGAATCTTTCCATAGACACCAATTAAACACCGTGTGGAGCAGGAGATATGTTAAAAGCTGACATGGGTTCAGAAGCTACGGCCCCAGGATTGGAGCCTGAGGTGGACGCTCCCAAGAGATTTTCATCTCAACAATGCATAATTACATTGTGCTTGGCGAAGGCCCGGACTGCTGGGTCAAGGCCATGTGAATCTGAGAAGTAAAAATAAACCAAAGACCAAGAGTCATCGGAAAATGCCAATAATTATACCGCCCGCCCTCAAGTTAAAACCATGGATCTGCTTTGCCTTACAACACTCTAACCTCTGCACAAATCAGGTGACAGCACGCCGCAAAGAAACACCAAATCACACTGACATTAACTACCTACTCCGCATTAGGGATTTTTCTTCATCTCAGTGAATTTCATAGACTTTGGGATGAGCCTATTTTTGTCCCCCTTTTGTTTCTTTGTTTTTTTTTTCTCTTTTTCTTCAATAGGGTACATTTCACAAAGTCTCATATGAAGCAAGAAATACTTTCAGTATTTGGATCCAGGTCAGCTGAAGACAATCTCCATCTGCAGTTTCCATCTGACCATAGTGCTGGGACTGTCACAGTCTGAGAGCTTCAGTTTTAATCCTGGTGTGTTCACGAATCCCCTGGGTGACCTTAGACAAGTCACGTCACCCCTTCGGGCCTCAGTTTCCTCACTTATGAATGAGGAAGACAATCTAATCCTACCCAGTATATGTGGAAATATCTTTATATTATTTATATGGAAACGGGACACCATTGTAAAATATTATGTTGCCATGCCTTTGGGACCCCATTCCAGGTAGAAAATAATTCGTTTGTCCATTCAGCGAACAACGCTTTTTGAATAGCTACTGTGAGCCGATTCCCATGCCAGGAAATGAGGGTGTTCAAGTGGTCAAGAACGTGGGTTCACACACTTGTCCGGTGCTGACAGTCTCATAAGATGGACAGGTGTTAATAAATAGATAAGCAAAGGTATTATTGTAAACTGAAGTTTGGGGCTTCGTTTGGGAAGTCAGGATGTTAGCAAAGCATGTCAAACAGGTCCTGACACCCGTTTAGTGCAAGGACCATAGCAACTGCAGTGGAGGAAAAGGAGAGAACATTCCAGGTAGAGGGAAGAGCCTCTGTGAAGCCCTACAGAGTAGGAGAAGCAAATGCGTTGAGGGAAATGAAAGGTTAGTGGGGTTACAGCCGTGTCATCCAAGAAGAGGCACGCAACAGAGAGCCAGGAGGTAGACAGGGGTCAGATCGTGGTAGACCTGTAGGTCAATTTAAGATTTTGCTCTTCCTCCTAAGAGCAGAGATTAGTTACCAAACAAAGGCTTTAAGCAAGGGTGCCACAAGATGGAATTTGCTTCTTATATCATCATTCTGACATTCAACCATTCAATGACATTCAATCATTCTCGTGGAACATAGACTGGAAAGTGGGTACAACAGATTCTGGGAGACACAGTTAAATGGCCATTGGAGGGGCACCTGGGTAGCTCAGTCGGCTAAGCCTCTGCCTTTGGCTCAGGTCATGACCTCAGCGTCCTGGGTCCGAGCCCCACATTGGACTCCCTGCTCAGTGGGGAGCCTGCTTTTCCCTCTCCCTCTCCTGCTCCCCCTTCTTGTGCTTTCTCTTGTCCTGTCAAATAAATAAGTAAAATCTCAAAAAAAAAAAAAAAGACCATTGTAATTTGGAGCTAAAGATCTTAGTTTGAACTACAGGCTACTCATTAAAACTGACTAGGACTTAATTACTGAACTTAAATCAACATTTTGGAGTTGAACTGTGGTTCTCTCAATCTCTCTGAGTGATATTTCTCCTCCACTTGGGCAAGACCTCAAGGTAACGGAGTCCAGTTGTTTTCAAATTGTTGAAGGAGAAAAGATGCTGTTATTTTCCCAAGTGAGCTCTAATTCAGACTTCCCATAAAGAACATGGGTAAAAAACAGCCCTAGTGAAAGGTGAGGTGTCACCGTTCACTGCTCAGCCTGCACTTGTCCCTGCAAGGCACATGTTTTAGACCTGGTGTCTTCTGGAGCATCTGCTACAGACCCATTATGGATTTAATGTGTCCAATACAAGCCCATACAGGGCATACTATGGCCCATACAGGCCCATAAGGGCAGAGCCGCGACCTGAACTCAGGTCCCGTGGTTCAAAGGTGTGTCCTTTTCAAAAGCACACCCTTCCGCTAAATAATGTTTTGAGGACAAATGCCCTGTTGCTTGTTTCTTTAAGTGACTTCCAGTGTCTGGTGTTGGGCTGGGAGGCCAGGTGGGCAGTCAACATTTGTGGAATTGCATAGACGTCTGCTGAATTCAGCACTGGCCAAGCTCATTTTCTGCTGCTTTATTCTTGCCTTTCTCCCTTCTTCCCTCCTTTCCTTCCTACCTTCCTCTTCCCATCCCCCCTTTCTCCCTCTCTCTTCACATCTCTCTGTCCTCCTTCCCTTCTTTGCAAGGACAGTGGGGTGATTTCCAACACCATGCAGTTTGTATGTAGGCAGGGGATCTGAATGTCTTAGACCATCACCTTCGGCAACAGGTAGGAGAGCCCAGAGGTTATGGGAAAGACCGCCAGGGTTTGAATCCTGCCTCTTACTGGCGGTGTGATTTTCAGCAAGTCCGTTAACATCTCTGTGCCTTAACTTCCCTACTCATAAAAAGGGATGATTTACTGCTGCCAGATAAAGTTACCTGGGCCCCAGAATTGATGATTCAGTGTTCCACAGCTGGGGCCATTTCCTAAATCTCAGCACACTACGTTCCAGGCTATGAAATTCTAATCTTAATCCATCACCATCCCCATGACCTTAACGAGCTAATCCTGCCTTTGGCATCATCATACACCCAAACCATGGTGCCCTAACCAAACACAGCTGCCTCCCTTTGCCGCTGCACACCGCGCAGGACCTGCACATGGCTCTTGACCAGCAAGACAACCAATGAGACAGCAAGACAATCCCGCTCTTGCCACTTACCCGCCCTGTGACCTCGTGCAGGTTAATTATATCTCTGCCTCATCAGTTTCCGCATCTATAAGTCAAATCCAATGGCATCAAATTTGTAGAGATAGTATGAGGACTAGATGACATATTTTATATGTAATATGTCATCATTACCAACACTTAGACTTATTAAGTATTACCACGGCCTAAGTAACTTACATGCAAAATAATCAGTACCTCGTAAAAATAACTGGAAGGAAAATAGCTGTTACGTATTGTAGATTTTCCATGTGCCAGACAGTGTTCCAAGCATTTTATGTGGGTTAAAGCATCTAATCTTCAAAACAGCCTTAGGAGGTTGGCGCTCTTACTAGCACCCTTTCACACATGAGAAAACTGAGGCTCAAAACCGGTGCTAACTTCCCGAGGGTTGCAGGGTAAGCAGCTGACCAGTGTGGGCTTTGAACCCAGGCAGTCTGACTCTAGAATCTTTATACTTAGTCAGCTCTCCTGCTTGTTATAATAGCTGCTCAGTAAGAGGCTGTTATGGTTTTATAATTAATCTTGTTTGCCCTATATATAAGATGGCCACCTCTAGCTCTATTTATACTCAATTTATCTCCAAAAAAAGATTTCCTCTGCCCCCAAAGACCCATACCCCCCACCCCAATATTCACTCCCTTGAATCCAGGCTGGACTTTGGCCCATAGAATATGGCGGAAGGGACTCAGTCTGACATCCAGAGCTAAGACATAAGAAGTCATACAGCTTCCTTCTGGTCTGAAGATGCTGTCGTGCTGCCAGAAGCCTGGGCCACATGGACAGGGCACGTGTAGGCAGTCTGCCCGGGAGCCTCAGCTGAACTCCCAGCAGTCTGCCAGCTGTGGGCGTGAGTCATCTCGGATGTCCAGTCCAGTCAAGCCCTCAGAGGAGCCCAGACCCGGCCGACTTCAGATAACCCCAGCTGTGCCCCCGTGAACCTACAGAATCCTGAGAGTTGATAACAAAGTGTTGTTTTGAGCCACTAAGTCCTGGGGTGAGTCTGTTGGCAGTAATGGATCACCAGAATGCCCCCTTTGCTCTCCAGCCCCGTGTGAAGGTTCCAGGATGCCTTAAAACTAAGCCCCAATTATCTAGACTTGACCTACCACTTAATTTTACAGGTAAACACCTCTTTGAAGTAACAGTAAAAATAATTAACACTTATTGACCTTGTGTATATTATTAAACTCTCTGTGCCTCAATTCCTTTACCTGTAAAATAGACCTAGTAAGGCAGCAAAAATACCTACTTCCTAAGGCTGCATCGAGGAGGAAATGAGCTAATTCATCTAAGGTGCTTTGAACAGTGCCTGGCTTTTAGAAAACATATATAAAGTGATAGCACTCTCTTTCTCTACCCCCAACCCCTCTCTTAATGGAGCAAGGCATTTTATAGGTTTTTAAAAATTGTTCGATCTTCGTCCTCATATTGAACCCAAAGGCAAGTGTTATTAACCCTTGTTGTCAGGGAGGTGCAGGGACTTCCAGAGAGCCTCATGGTGAATGATGGAGCCATGATGTGGACCGCAGTCCGTGTGGGGTTAAAGCCCTGTGCCCTGTCCCTCTCCCACCCCTGCCTCAACAGCGCCACCCCCTGCGATGCACGCAAGCATCCGGGACACATGGGAGCGATGGCATCTGCTTGGTGGACTCCTCTCCTCTGGAGCTGGGCTCACAGACTAATTACAGCAGAGCAGTGGCCTCATTTGCAAACTCTAGCTCGCTCAGCTCAGGTGGCCCAAGGTGCCCTGTGTTAGCACCTTTGTGTGACACCACTCCGTGGCGGGGAGGTGCCCTGCCTGCTGGTGTGAGAAACACTCATTAAAGACTCCGATTCGGATGTCAGGAAGCCGCTCACAGCCAGCAAGGAGGTTCAGCTCTCCTGGGAAGGCTTCAGAGGAATCCACGCGGTGCCGAGTTCCCGTGCCTGGCACCCCCCAGTACCCGGCATTCAATAGTTGTTAAATGAACATAATTGACTGACTTGCCCAGGTGGAATTCTAGACATCCTCTCCAGGTGAGTAGTGGAGGGATGCTGTGATTAGGGCAAGTTTTCTCATCTCGGGAGGAGAGACGGCAACACTGTGAGCTGTGTTTGAAGGTGCTGGTGGCGGAGGGACATTTCTGGCTTGACAGCTAGCGCGGGAAGAGATGGGGACATCTGCTCTCGGAACAGGGAAGTGATTGGCTGAAGGTCACACAGCTCGCTGATGGGAAGGCAAGATCTCGATCTAGCCCCCTAATTCTGTGGGGTGTTCCTCCCTTTCCTCTGCTTCACAAAGGGACTTTGAAGAAGTAACTAAGTTAAAATTAGGTCATTGAAGGGAGCCTCAACCCAGTAGGACTGGTGTCTTTCTAAGAAGAGACTGGGACACAGAGATGCACAGAGGGAATGTCACGTGAGGACACAGGGAGAAGGTGGCCATGTACAACCACAAAGAGAGGACTGAGAAGACACCAGCTCTGCTGACATATCAGTCTCAGACTTCCAGCCTCCAGAACTATGAGAAAATAAATTTCTGGTGTCTAAACCACTCAGTCTGTGGTACTTTCCTATGACAGCCCTGTCAAGCTAATTTTATGTATACATGGAGCTTTTCGTGATTGATACTAGAACCCTTCCTCTGAACGACATCCTTCACAGCATGGTTTACCTTGCTTGGCTCCGCCCCCCCGCCCCCCCCACCGTGTCCGAGGCAGGTCACGTGACAGAAGCCCACCTGAAATCTCCTTTAGGCTCTCGCTCACCATGGTGATTTGGGCACCAGCTGCAGGTGAGGAAGAAGCCGTTTTGTGACTGGACCCCTTTCCTAGTTCCCGCTCTCGAAGCACTGCAACACGTGAGCAACAGGCACAGCAAATTCTATTTGGTTTATAAAGTAAATGATCCCAAACTAGTGCTAAGTGATGGGTTCAGAGTTGGAAGGAATGGGAAAAACAGATGAGCATAGACAAGTGTAGACAAGATTTCATAGCAGAAAAATAGGCAAGACGGGCAGGGGTTTTAAAGTACCGTGGATTTGGGGGGCCTGGGTGGCTCAGCAGGTTAAAGCCTCTGCCTTCGGCTCAGGTCATGATCTCAGGGTCCTGGGATCAAGCCCCTTTTCCGGTTCTCTGCTCAGCAGGAAGCCTGCTTCCCACGCCCCCCCAGAGACAGATCTCTGTCTGTCAAATAAATAAATAAATAAATAAATCCTTAAAAAAAAAAAAAAAAGAGGAACGTGGACTTAAAATAAGGAGCCTTCTGTATTGGTTGGTGCAATCAGGAAAGACTCCATGGAGGAGGTGGCATTTGATCTGGGTCTGAACAAATAAGAGGAAAAGGAGCAGGAGCACAGAGGTGGCTGGGATGAGTGTAGTGGTCTTTAACCTCTGAGTGCCTGTACAGCAGGATAACGAGGAGCACAGTATCTAGAATCAGGGAACCGGGGGATCTGGTCTCTTCCTCTTATGGCAGGGCTGCCAAACCTCAGCACCCCAACTTCTTGGAGAAGGTAAGTCTTTGTTGCAGGGACTGCCCTTGTGCAGGAGCACGCCCACATTCATTATATTCCTGAACACAAAATTCCTGAAGACAAAAACGTCTTCGGACCTTTCTAACTGTTCCCTGGAGACGGAGTCGTCTCCAGCTGGGGACTGCTGATGTGCACTGCAGTTCTGGACCAGTCACTTGACCTCTCTGAGCTTGTCCTTCGATCTGCACAAGGGGCATTAACAACCGTATGTATAAACATGTGGCTGACAGTGAACTTGTTAAGGAAATGTGACTTAGCCTTACTTTTTTGTTTATTTTTTTAAAAATGTTTATTTATTTGAGAGAAAGAGAGCGAGCAGGGGAAGGGGCAGAGGGAGAGACTCCTGCCGAGGGCAAAGCCCAACCCAGGCCTTTATCTCAGGAGCCAGGAGTCAGGACCTGAGCTGAAACCGGTGGTCAGCCGCTTAACTGACAGAGCCACCCAGGCACCCCTTAGCCTTACACTTTTACGGAGCGGACCTCTTCTCTCTGAATAAAGTTGAACCCAAAACCCCCACGTGTGGAATGAATAAAGGCACAGCTGTGCTGGCTGAGGCGGAGTGCGGGGCCCCCTTGTCTGCCTTCTGCGGGCTGGCGACCCCTTTGTGGGGCTGCGAGAGGAAAGGCCCAGAGATAGCTCATACATGCCCTGTGAAAACGGAGTCTGAAAGGCCTGGGTTTGAATCCAGGCTCCTTCCTGCTGGGTTCCAGAGACAGGGAGATCTGGGAAGAAAGACCAGGGAGCCTTGGTCTTGTCAGCCCAGAGGGAGGCAAGGGAGGCATCCAGGCATTTAAGGAGGCTCTCACTCTCAGGTGAGAACCTTGCACTCCCATGACCCAGCCAGGGAGTGCCTCCTTAAATGGTTCCTGGGCTGTGCCTTGTTTGCTCTACTGACTCCAGGCCCCCATCAAAGGCCCTCCAAAGGTAGCTGACCCATTAGTTAACCAGTTTCTTTACCATGGAAGATAGGGATGCTTAAATCTGCTTTGTCAAGTAATTTTAAAGTTAAATAGATAATACACTGTGAGCACCCAGAAGAATGTCACCTAGCAATCAGGGTTCTTGTCGGTTCCCTTCCACAGTCCAAGGCATCAGACCAGATGCAGAAGCTGGAAGTTTGGGGCACATTTGGGAAACAGTGAGAAATCCAAGGAGAGCCCGAACAGAGAAGCAGAGAAGTCAGAGAGGATCCAGGAAACAGCTGGTCTGGGCCACACAATGCCTGGCTGGCCAGCTGTAAGGGCATCTCCTGCTGGGCATTCCCAGCAGGGGATGGGGAACAGGAGGAAGCTAGCCATGGGTCTGAGCCTGCAGATGGGGCAGGTGGACGCTGCACTTACCTCTCCCGAGGCAGCTGGTGGTTGGGATTGTGACGGCAGCGGACGCTGAGGCCGAAGAGCTTGCGGGCCGTGCGCTGGATCTTCTGCCTCTGGGCCTCGGTGGCGCTCTGCAGGAGCTTGTACCGGTTCTGCAGGTCCCAGTCGTTGCCCCAGTGCTGATGGATGCTCCCGATGGTCAGGAAGTGGTTGCTGGGGAGACGCTTCATGAAGGATTTAAACTCATCTAGCAAGAGAAAAAGGCCAAGAGAGAAGTGCTGAGTGCCGGGCAGCCCCCCTCTGAGGTTGCCTCCAAGGCTTAGTCCCACCTATGAACACAGCAGGCTTGCAAATAAAACTCCCTCCTCTGGGGCTCAGGAATGCTGCTGCTGCTCCAGCCTTCTCTGTTCTGACCAGGCCATGCAAGGGCCTCTCCACCTTCATGGAAGGTCCTTTTCCTTTGCTCACAAGGGAGTGGGTCCCCATGGAAAAAAGGGTTGCCCAGACTATGGTCATCAGAATGCCAACTTGATAATGATAGTCACATCTCATTTGTCCTTCTAGTTACTTAACATTTTTTTTTCCAAATCAATTAAACCACTTTTTTTTTTTTTTTGCATTGGAAAACCTCCATCACGTGCTTTTAATAGAATGGGAGCGATAAAGCCAGACTAATTGGACATAATAAAAAAATAAAATAAAGTTAAAAAGAATAAAGTGGGAAACACAAATTTGACGGAAACCATTTTAACAGATCCTGGGCCGATGCTCTAGCCGGCTAAATGCTTGAACCCCTGCACCTGCTCTCGCTGAGACGCACAGGAAGGTCATGAGTGGTAGACAGGTGCTAAACTACATTAGCACCAACTCAAAAGTTCTCTTTGGTGTCATCTGCAGGGCGGAGGGAGAACGGAGATGGGTCAAGCTCCCCATTGTGTGATCCAGTCCCGCTGGAGGTTGCTTATGTACCCTTTCAAGTCACGTCCCATTTTGGGGACACCCCAGCTGAAGAGATGGGGCAAATCTTTTGTCTTCAGGGTAAGTTTTCTGCCTCAGGGTGTGTGGAGTCTGTGTTTCAGGGTTTCAGTGTCTGCTACAACTTGACACGGCCTCAGAGACTCCCTAGGGTAGCTTTCTGGTTCTGCACAGAGGGAAACTGAGGCCCAGAGTGGGGAAACGGTTTTCTGAAGGTAGAACAGCCTGCGAGTGACAAGAAGCAAGACTCAAATCCGAGCTGTTGTTTTTTTTTAATATAATATTCACCCCTGCCATCCCAACCCCCCGCTATTGGGGAAAAAATTATGAGGTTGGTCATACTACAGGGAAAAAAACGCTAAATGCTTAGGGATCTATCTATCTATCTATCTATTTATTTATTTATCTATCTTTGCATCTTAGTACTTTCACTTCATGTTATAAAGCCTACAAGGAAATTTCAGATCCATTAGGCATTCATTTTATTTTTAAAAATGCCTACATAGCTTTCAATAAGCACCATGCTCAGTCTGAAACACCTAACCCATATAAATGATTTTACACCTAACCCATATAAGTACTTTTAGTTCCTCCTTTTACAGAAACTAGGACACAGAGAAGTCAGTTAACTTCCCAAGGTCACACAGCCAGTAAATGGTAGAGTGAGAACTCTGGCCAGCCTCTGAATTGTATGCCCTTCCTCAGCACTATTCACTTATTCTCGACACGTAAGGAGGACCAGTGGATTGGGAGAAAAACAAGTAAATAAAAGGTGCTCAGAACAGGAATCTCGGACTCCCACCAAACTTCCGGCATGTCATTACTGACAGTCGGACATGCCGGAGACCAAACCGCATCTCATCCCCTGGGCAGCTGTACGACCACCATGCTTTCAATACCTCAGTTTCCCCATCTGTCAAACAGGTATCCTGGCACCCCATGCAAATCTGGAGAGAGTGACATCAGACTGTCTCTGTCTCAACACATCTTGATGTACAGAAAGTGTTCAGGGGTGTGTGGCAGTGTAGGACTGGAAGGATATCGTACGGCTGGGCTGACTGATTTATTCAGGGAGCTGGCTGGAAGCAGGGGGCTGGCCCAAAGGACTCTGTGCTCTTTGGCTGCCCCTGTGTAAGATATGCCGCCCTCCTGTGGAAGGCTATGTTGACCTCGAAGGACATAACAGTCATTTCAATGAACCTGAATCTGGGTCAGATAGGGGTATATAATTTAAAAAGTTAAAATGATTTGATTTTCTTGACTCAAAGTAGAACGCTTCCCTCCCAGTAAAGGAAGTGTAGACAGACCCCCTTTGGGGTGTGTAAACTAGATTGGTTCTATCTGACCACCAGCACTCTGGCCATGAAGGAATCATTAGCTTTTCCCTTTTGGCTGGTCATTAATCCTTCCAAAGTGCCTGGTTGGCTGGGGCACTAAGGCCATTGCCTGAAATGAAAAGGAGGAAAATCCACACGCACAAGCCACATACACATGTGGAGATGGGTGAGCTTGTCTTAATGCATAAAACCATTCCAAATGGATAAGTACAGGATATCTGGAGCGAGTGTATGCTCTTGTGGAGAGAAAGTGTGCCATGGAAATAATTTCTGTGGCCTATTCAACTACTCTGCGACTTCTCAGCTGTGTCTTCTGACCCACCCCCCGCAGCCAACCCACTGAAAGTGGTTTCTCTTCCTTGGGAATAAGATTAGATACTAAGGACCTTTCCTGCATTACACATAGCCAACGTTCCCCTCTGCTTTTTAGCAATCGGCGGAATCTCTGCAAAAAACATTTTATCAAATGCTTCTTTCGTTTGAGGCCAAATAATGGTCATCAACATTTCCATCACGAGCCTCTCTTCCCTGAATCCCTGGGACTTTTTAAATGGACTGATGGGTGCAGGTTCCTAGGGCAGCCCCCGCTCCATGTGAGCTGCAGGAAGGTGGGCTCATGTGCATCGTGGGCTCCACACGCTGGCTGGCGGCTGAGTTCATGAAAACCAGCGGTTTTCCAACGCAGCTCAGTATGGCTCAGCTTTCACGTGGGGTGCCCAGCGGTTCCAAGGTATGATTTTGTCCAGTCAAAGGCTTTCTCTGTGAAACATTTAAATGAATTCAAATATGAAAACCACAAACATGTCCTCTCAATTATCAGATGAGGGAACTGAGGCCTTGGGGGTAAAGAAGAATTAATAAAGTTCCAGAAGCTCTTACAGGCACTGGATTTGGAATCAGGGATTCCATCACCGACTCTGTCATTTGCTAACGATGGGCCCCTGGATAAGATACTGGGTCTTGGCACCCTCTGTCCTCTAGGATACAGGAATATTACTACTCGCTATAATGCAGTTGTTGTGATCAATTTAAGGAATATTTAGTTAAAAAAAAAAAACTATAATGCATATGTCCATTTATTTAGCTAGCAGATATCTGAGCTGGTGTTAAATGCAAGTATTTACTTGGCATCTCTTTGTGGAAGTCTCAAGGCTTCCCAAGCTTTTCATGTCCAATACTGAGCACACAGTCTTCTGTCCCAAACCTCCCAAGGTGTTCTACCTCAGTGAATGGTACCAGCGTCCATCAAATTGTCTAACTAACATACCTAAAAAAAAGTTCTTGAATCTCAACACCCAACTCTTCAACTCACAGAACCAGTGTGGCATCAAACCCTAACTATTTCAGCATCTCTGCACATTCCCCATTTTTCCGACCTATACCATCGTGCTAACCATGTCACTGTCTTCTCCTTCCTAGGCACCCTGGGATGGCCTCTCACTGGCTGACCTGCACTCACGCACTGATTTCTGCATCTCAGATACTCTCCCCTAACTCCCCTCTCCTGATCCGCCCAACTGGCTTCGCCACGTCAGCCTCCCCCTGCATGGATTCACTCCTTCTTCACACGCCTGATTAAAATGTCATAACTATTTCTACAGTCACATGATTCATGTCTGGCTTTCACATTCACTAGAAGCTCCATGGAGGCACAGCTCCAGCTTTGCCCCTCACCCACTTTATGGCCCCGGGAGACTAACTTTCCTCCCCTGAAATTCATGACCACGAATTTTCTTAACCTCGAAAAGCCGGAAATAGTACCTGAAAAGTCACTTGAGCTTTGACATGTTGTGGATTCTTTGGATATCCATATCTGTATCGCTCTTTACCTACATGTGCATGTATGAAAATCTACATACATATACCTATTTACACACACAGGTGTGTTATTTATTTAGACACACACGCACACACACACTCAGGAATCAATACAGATATTTTGACTCTCCATTCTCCAGAAGCTTCTCTGTGTTATGGGGCATTACTCTATCTTCTGGATACCGTAGAGACAATACATCTTAGGACCACAAACTCAATTACATGATTCATGACTCCATTGAATGGACTGACTGAGTACCTCCTCCATGACAGCTATTTACATGGGGCTCCAGTCCCTCCCAAGTGAAAGAGTTGGGGGTCACTGACTATTCCCTCACAGTGGGCCCTAATTCCAGTTAGACCATTTTCTTTCTTAGTCTTGGCTCGGGACCATTGACATAGTACTAATAGGTTCTCTACCTGAATTCTCCAGGTCCTTATAAGCTTCGGCCCAAGACTTGGCCATGTTGGCCAGCGTGTACTCCATGATCTGGATGTCGGTGATGGGGCAGTTGCATTGTGGGAATTCCTCCGCGCACTGACATCTACACTGGCTGTTCTGACACACGTACTCCCCCTCACCATTGCACATGATGTAGCTCAAGGCCGACTGGACAAACTTCTCTTGCAGATATTGAGGGAAGATGATCTGAAGACCTGTTTGAGAATAGCAAGAGAGGGAAAAAAGAAAGGTTAAAGAAGGTGTTTCATTAACAGTTTTGAAAGGTGATGTGTAGGAATCCGAAGCTGCTAGCCTTCTCCCGTGTACTGTAACCAAAACAGTTCTGGGTCTGCCTGGATCCAGACAGGGCCCCACTGGCGAGGCCTCCAGTTGCAATACTCCTACTTAGACTTCTCCAAGCCATGACCTTGGCCACCCCTGAAAGGCATACTTTTTTTTTTTTTAAAGATTTTATTTATTTATTTGACAGAGAGAGATCACAAGTAAGCAGAGAGGCAGGCAGAGAGAGAGAGAGAGGGAAGCAGGCTCCCTGCTGAGCAGAAAGCCCAATGCGGGGCTCAATTCTAGGACCCTGAAATCATGACCTGAGCCGAAGGTAGAGGCTTAACCCACTGAGCCACCCAGGTGCCCCTGAAAGGCATACTTTATTCTGCTACATTAGGACTGAGGCCAGAGCTGAATGTGGCCTATACCTTTTCCAATTGGGGACAAAACCCTTAGTGAAATCGCACGATCATTGTTTATTTATTTATTTATTTATTTTCTTATTTCCTTCATTCCTTTTGTTCCTTTCTTCAAATATTTATGAACACTATTTATGAAGCACAGGTCCTGAACTAGGCACTAGGTCTATAGAGATAAAAAAATACATGATCCTTGCCCTTAGGGAGTTTACAGTGTAATCGGCAGCGATAGACATGGACACACATCGCCCTAACATCGCTTTATAGACCTGCAGCGGAGATGGCCGTAGGAGGTGACCGGACAGCAGAAGGCTGCAAGTAGCCTGGCTCGGATAGCAGGGAAGCCTTTATAAGGGAGACGGCACTGGGGCTGCCTGAAAGGTAAATAAGAGATCCTCATGTAACAAGAAGAACAGGAAGTGCCTTCTAAGGAAAGGAATAGCAAGAGTGAAGAGGTGTATGTCTGGAAGTTGCTGGCAAATGGAATGAATGTGGATGGGTGGGGGGTGTCGTCCCCCACCTGTAGGGGAACAGGTGCCAAAGGGCTCAGGGCAGTATCGTATGCTAAGGAATTTGGACTTCATCCTGTGGATAATGGGGAGACACTGGTAAATTTCAAGCATGAGAGTAATATAAGGAGTAATAGAAGAGTATAAGAGTAAGAGTAAGAATAAGAGTAACATAAGGACAGTGGTATAATTTAGTAAGACCAGTCTATCATAAAAATAGCATCAGTCCAGGATGACATCAGGGAGGACTTTTTTCTTTTTTTCTTTGCTCTAAACTCAAAGAAGCCAAGGCTCCCTGGAGGGGGAGTGACAAGCCCAAGGCTAGAGGAACAACACTCTGAACCACACCCTGTACTCTTTCCTCTACACCTGCCCAGTCCAAGTCTTATCCTGACAGCGGAGGACGGAGAAGAGTTTCTCTGGGCGCGCACACTACTCCCGTGCCCCTGTGATGGGAGCAGAGCAGACCATGACCCAGGGTGTGGAGCTAGAAAGACAACTCTGAGCTAAATGAATTCCCAGAAGCACTTTCACCTAAGACATTTCTCTCTGCCTCATCTGGGGCTGCCGGCCGTTTCAGCCGCGAATGCGTATGCGGGTAACCGTTTAACGACCCACTGTGTGAGAAGTGACTGTTCTCTGGATTGCATGTCCTTCTCACTCATGCTTCAGGGACACCCCCTCGTCCTACTCGTCAGGGGTTTGCGGAATACGCTCGGCATTTCTCTCCTTCTGCTTCACAGTTGTGTTTCTACACACCCCCCCAAATTATTTTTTTTTAAAAATGAAGTGCCATCCTTTCAACCTGTCTTCATCAGACAGCTAAAAAAGACTGTGTTCAGAAGAGCACTGTGGGAAAGAAGATGGTACCTCCAGCACAAGCCTTAAGGCAAGGGACCCAGGAGGCAGTTAAAAGCTGGGCACTGCTAGGCAGGCCCCTCTACGTATCCCCCACTCATCTCGGGCAAGTCCCTCAAACCGTCTTAAGGCTCTACTTCTTTCTTTTGTAAAATGGAGATGCTTTTAGTACCTACATCAGAAGGTTGTTGAGCGGGCTAAGTGAAGGAATCCCCGAAGACCGTCCAGAACAGCTCCTGGCACATGGCAAGCAAATAGTAAATGTTACCATTCTTATCTTTTAAAAGGATCTATTTATATTTGAGAGAGAAAGAGAGAGCAGGGGGAGGGACAGAGAAAATCCTCAAGAAGAGTGTCCACTCCACACGGAGCCCGACGCAGGGCTCCATCCCAAGACCCTGAGATCATGACCTGAGCCGAAATCAGGAGTCATACGCTTAACGGAATGACCCGCCCAGGTCCCCGAATTCATTCCTATATGTGATGATGATGATGATTATGATGGTGGTGGTGGTGGTGAAGATGACGGTGATGATGAAATCCCTCCCGGGACTGACGTTTTTTTAAGGCGCCAACAGAACCTTCAGGTTAGATGAACAATAGCTGTGGGTATTTAATCAGAAGAAGAAAATACTCAGCAGGGCATCTCAAGCTGTTTGCAGGACTTCACGAGATGCAGAGTTTAGAACTCCGTGTCCTGTTGACGGTATGGTGGTGCGGGTATGCTATTCAGGAAGGCGGATCCGTATCGGTCCGCGTGGAAGGTATTCTAAAGGACAGAAGCAGCGCTAGGGCTTGGGTGCTGCGGGCTCCAAGACCGGGGTGAGCTTCACACCAGTGAGCAAGGGGTCCGCGTGAGGCTGAGCGACGGCTGGGGAGGGCTCACCGTGCAGGAGGGTGATGCAGACACCAAACGATGGGGCCAAGCACATCGAGCAGCAGAGTCCCTTCTCAGCTAAGTCTCCGGTTCCTTCAGACTATGCATTATTGAGTCATTTTATCTGTATCACGGTTTTCGCTTCCAAAGCAAAATTTATTTTTAGCTGATCCCAATCCCCTATAGGCATCTGAGTCTATGGATTGGGGTTAAGTTTCTGTTGGAACTCTATAGACTCTCCTCTCAGTCCTATTTTTCTAGCTTGCTCATCATTTTCTTTCTCCCTTTTGTAGGGGATAAAATATTCTATTCTTGGTCCCAGCCCAAAAGGAATTTGGGGAGAGCATTTTTAGAAAATTGCGTCAAATCATTTCTCCGTTTGGCAAGGATACAAAAGGCAGTATTACCTACCCCATTTAATGCAACTGAACACAGATGAAGTTTGGGGTTGGGGGGTTTCTGGGAGCAGCAGAAACACAAAACCGATTGCTCTTTAAAAATGGAAACTCAGATCATGCCGAGCTGTCTCTGAGGCAGAATCTCCTGGGCAATTTTGAAAGAGAATAATGAAGACGTAGCAATTAAAAAGCACTTTTCTGCAAAATGTCATTACTGTTTAAAGTTACATAACCATTTCTACGGCAGCGGAGGTTCACAGAGCAGTCACCGCCGGAGCGGTCTCCTGATGACCTGTGTCCAACAAAGAGGTCCATTGCTGACCTCCAAATTGGCGCCCGAGTCCTGCCGGCTTCAATGGGAGTCATAAATAACTTGGAGGGGGACTTGGCCTGTGGAGCCACTGTTTGAAAGATATACAGCTGCCGGCTGGGGAGGAATATTCTGGCCCCACAGTTCCCAAAGACACACAGGGGGGGGGGGGAGGAGGAGGAAGGGAGAGACAGTGAGAGAGAGAGAGAGGCCACCATTATTGCCGAGCATATAAATTTTGCCTCAAAAGACCCGGAAGGCAATAGCTGAGAGTTTCACTTGAACACCAAGTCACTCGTGCTGAACATATGGGATATCTCCCCCTAATCTCATTATATTTAAAAAAAAAATCTTGTTATACTTTAAATTGGAATGTTTCACTGTTCTGCGAAGTGAGTGGGCAACGTAGATGTGGGAACAACCACGTCATCTTCGTTCTCTTCTCCTGATTTTTGTCCTATCTCCCTTAGTCTTCCTCCCACCTCACCTTCAACACAGACATCTCACAATCTTTTCCTGTATTTTACATACAGTCTTTGTGTGTGGAACAATGATTTCTCCTCTTTGCCGCACAGGAGGATATCTCTATCCCCTTCTCCTTTCCCTCCCTCCTCCCCTTCCCAAGGGAGGCTCTTGTCCTGCAATCCAGACCTTCCCAGATCACCCAAATTAAAATGTTTCTTTTATTTTCATCATAGGATTAGTTACTAATGGAAGTGATCTTATTAATTTGTTTTCATTTTCTTTTTCATCTCCCTCATTAGCAAGTGGGCTTCAGGGGGACAGGGGCCTTGTCTGGTCCCCTCAGACTCCCCCTCAGAGTATAAATTAAAGCCAAGCCAGTAGAGGCTCCAGACACTCATTTGTTGGATTTTCACTCAACAGCTATTCTCTTTCTCACTCTGACTGGAAAAAAAGAAAAGAAAAGGGGAAAAAAAAAAAAAGTGGTCCCTAGGCACTTGGAGGATATTGGAACTGGCCCAAAGCTGGCCTAAAGTCCCACCACCAACGTAACAGACTCAGGCCTAACATCCAGGAATGGTGACTGGATGTTGGAACACGTGAGGGCTCTTGCAGCTCAGTGGCAAGAAAGAGCAGGACCGGAGACACCTCCTGCCTCAGTGTCCCCATGGTGGCTCCAGCGTGGAGCGGACTTGGCGGATGTCTTAGCCTCTCGGAAGTCCAGGCTCCCTGCCTGGCAGGTTCAAGCCCTGGGACGGCTGTGAGGCATATATGAGGGGGAGGGGCATAAACAGCATTCAGCAAGAAGCTGGCTGCTACGGACTGAACATTTGTGTCTATGTCAACGGAAGCCCAAGCCCCCAGAGCGATGGTGTCAAGAGGCAGGGCCTCCGCAGGGGAGGAGGTTTACATCAGGTCACAAAGGTGGGCCTCTGCGACAGGATTAATGATCTCATAAGAAGAGTAAGAGACGGGAAAGTCTCTCTCTCGCCCTCTCCCTCCACGGACACACACGAAGGAGAGGCCACGTGTGCACACAAGGAGAGCACAGCTGTCCGCCAGCCAGGACTGTGCCTTCACCAGACCCCAAAGTTGCTGGCATCATGATCTCAGAGCCTCCCGAACTGGAAAAGGAAGTTCCCTCATTCAAATCACGCAGTCTATGGTATTTTGCCACAGCAGCCCAAGCAGACAAAGAGCATAAGTAAGTGTTCAATAAACACTAGGCTTCCCCATATATGCCACATCAGAATATAATCCATTCCCTGAACCGAACTCTAGTCCTTCTTGGAAACATCCTCCTGAGTAGCCCCACTTGGGTCGGTAGGAAACCTGCAGAGGGTGCCTGCCTGCTTCTTAATAACATCCTACGAGTTGTTACAGGTCTCTGTGATTTACCATTCCACTGTTTCTACATCAGGGAATCTTCTCCTTCTCTTTTATCTTTCGTTTTCTTCTCTCCTTCTCGGTCCTTCCATGTGCCCGGCACCGTGCTATGGACACCTGGGGGAATGTGGCAGCCAGGCCCAGCGTCTGCCCTCACGGACCTCCGGGTGCAGTAAGAAGGCGTGTAAACAGAAACCAGTGCTCTACCAGAAGCATGAGGTCTCTCAGAGAGCGCAGAGGAAGAACACCTACCCCAGACTAGAGTAGGGACGGTCATAGACGCTCTCCCAGAGGAAGTGGCATTTAGGTTGAGACCTGATGGATTCACAGGAATTAGGTGATGGAGGTCAGCAGGAAGAGCAGTTTTGAAAGTGGGAACGGCACATCCCAAAGATTCAGGCAATAGAACTCTTTCCAGCTAAGGACCAACCTGACCATCACCTTCCTTTCTTGATTAAGGTTCACCTTTTTTGTGTGTGTGTTTGCTTCCATGTTCCCTAGAGAAGAGATAAAAGCATTCTGGTGCCTCAGAGAAGATCAAGTCTCCGAAGGGAAGAATGACAGAAGGCAGAGATCTACCAGCTCTCTAAGGAACACCATTGCTTGCAGTAGCAGAGGTCGAGGATCCTTATCCCTTACAAAGGGTATAAGCTGGGATTCAGAAAAAGAAATGAGGACTCACTGCACTGTTGAGTTTCAACCACTGGGGAGCACTAGAGTAACAGAAGAACTTTCTGGGGACCCCTACACTGAATTTCTTGATACCTGTTCAAGGACACGGTATTGCTGTCCGAACCTGGCACCTGGTCCAGGGGACTGCTCGGTGAGTGAGGGAGAGGGGAACCAGATCAACCAAGCTGAAGGTGCCTCTAAGATTTGGGGGGTGCAGTCCAACCTTCATCTCTGACCCTGATCCTGCTCTTTTGCTGTGAGGAACTCTTAGCTTCTTTCTCTTCTTTCAACAAGTAGTACATGGGGGGTTGTTGGAGGAAATGCTTCACGTTCTAAGGACACAGAGGGGCTCTTGGAGATTCAAAACTAAAGCATAAAATCCAAGTACAAGAGACAAAGGACTGCACTGATGATTAAAACAAAAAGCAGCATTACACCTGGAACCTAGCAGGTGTTTAATAAATATATTTTAAATATGGAATAGGGGAGCCTGGGTGGCTGAGTCAGTTAAGTGTCTGACTCTTGGCTTTGACTCAGGTCATGATCTCAGGGTTGTGACATCGAGCCCCACACTCAGTGAAGAGTCTGTTTCTCTCCTCCTCGCTCCCTCTACCCATCTGCCCACTTGCCCTGGCTCGCTCTGTGAAATATATAAATAAAATCTTAAAAAAATAAATACTGAGGCGTGCCTGGGTGGCTCAGTCCGTAAGCATCTACCTTCAGCTTGGGTCATGATCTCAGGGTCCTGGAATGGAGCCCCATGTCTAGCTTCCTTCTTGGCGAGGAGTTTGCTTCTCCCCCTCCCTCTCCCTCTGTCCCTGCACCACCCCTCCAATTCGTGCTCACTGTCTCTGTCTCAGATGAATAAATAAAATCTTTTAAAAAAATAAATAAATATTGAATCAACCAGTGACATATTACAAAGATGAAAGAAAATAAACCTGAAGACAATAATTATGGAAGACTTCGTGATGTGTGTGGGATGTGGGTAGATCTTGAAACAGGAGCATGGTTTATAGTAGATAAAGAAGAGGAACCACAGTTTCTCTGCCAAGAGCGGACCACGAGCAAAGATGGGTCAGTATCTAAACACCCTGGATCAGTTAAAGTCTTGTTCAAGGCAAGAACCATGTATCTTTCTGTTTTGTTTGTTTGCTTGCTTTTTTGGATGAACTTTATTTTACTCTATATAATAATTATTTAAAATAGTAGTAGTTTCGATGGATGTCCTCTTTTCTGACCTATTTCCTTGCCCATTAAATGCCCAATTTCTTTTAGGGCTAAGAGAAAGAGGGGGGGAAATACAGATTCTATTTTGGTTGAGTAGAAATATTGTTTTATCCTGTTCTTGCATCAGAATGTGGCCCCCTGCAGATACCTCTGAGCCCCATAGGAATCCCAGCTGTTGCCTTGTACCTGCTAAGTTCTGCTTGTCAAATTCTGTCCATTTCTGAAAAGCACAAGGTGGGGAGAACAACAAGGACTAAACCTTTTGCAGAAAGTCAGCCTGATCCCCTTCCTTGTGAAAGCCCAGGGATCTCAGACTGGCAGATAAAGGACTTTATGGCTCCAACAGCCATTCTGAACTCCAGTGCAATGAAGGCATGCAGGTCAATTACCCATCTGTTTGTGTTTCTATTGCTGTGAATTACAGTATCCATCGCTGACAGCTCATTGGAGTGGAATGAAAATAAGACGATAATTCACCGGGTGAAACCGTGCAGAAAGGGCGAAAAGGCTATGATCTCATTCAGAAGTTCAGCCCTGTCTCCGTGATGGGTCATTTGCACTCGGGGGAAATGAAGAAAGGCAGCTACCTGGGGGGAAAGTGGGTGGGTTCTGGCGCCCCCTTCTGGGTAGAGTAACCTTCTGTGTTCCCAAGGATCCTCCTGTCTTCTCTGGGACCTTAAGCAATAGACTTGGAACCTTTAGATGAAAGATTCAAGTAAATGAAATTCAGCACAATAAAACAACAACCTCTTTAATATCAGGGGTTCTGAGGGATGAAACAGGTTGCCTCCATAGGTAGAAGACTGCTCATCACTGGAAGTGTACAGGCAGAATTTAAAGAACCCAAGGCTCAAAGGGCATGAGGTTATCATTAACTTATCTTCGGTCCCCATCCCAGCTGTGTCCTCCCTTCAAAAATTATACACCCCTCCAGCCTCTGCACTCAGATGGGTTCACACGACACATTTTGGCCAATGAAATGTGAGCACAAGGAATGGGTACAACTTCCCAAACAGAGCTAGAAGAACAGACACATGGGTTCATCCATTCGTCTATCCCATCACCACAAAAACGGGCCATATCCCATGGCAGGGGAAGAGTCACAGCTGACTTGCGACCGTGATGCAGCCTAAGGAAGAAAGGAGCATTCACTTCTGCCAACCACTGAGAGTCTGGGATGATTCGTTAGCACAGCGTAACCTCGCCTATAGGGGATTTGGCAAACTCCGGACCAGGGGCCAAATTGACCTGCAGCTTATTTTTGTAATTAATTTTATTGGAGCACAGCCACACAGATTTGTTTCAGGGCTGTCTATCGCCGCCTTCACATTACAGTGGAAGGGCTGAGTGGTTGCAGCAGAGAATGTGTGCGGCCCACAGAGCCTAAAACATTGACCATCTGGCTCTTCACAGAGCAAGTTTGCCAGCTCCTGGACTAGTTGGCCATTAAGATTTGCTCAACCTTGGTTTTCTGTGCGTCTACTCTGTGCTGCTGTTCGTTCACTGATTAAGCAAAGATGGATTTGGCCTCATCGGCGACGGGCCAGGTTATCTTCTAGACCCTGCAGGAAGGGCAAGGAACTAGAAGCAAAATCCCTGCTTTCCTGAAACTTTCTGCTTAGTTGAGGAGAAGGACAATGAAGGGTCTACACAAACACAGAGGAGTGCTGACAAAAGGGTCGGAGGGCAGGGAGAATTCTGCGTGACAATTTTAACTTCCTCTTTTCTTTCTTTCTTAAAAAGATTTTATTTATTTATTTGACAGACAGCAAGAGAGCACAAGCAGGGGGAGGAGCAGGCAGAAAGAGAGGGAGAAGTAGGCTCCCAGCTGAGCACAGAGCCCCATGTGGGTCTCGATCCCAGGACCCTAGGATCAAGGTCTGAGCTAAAGGCAGATGCTTAACCGACTGAGCCACGCAGTCACCCCCAATTGTAACTTTCAAAAAGAGAGTATGGTCAAAACTATGATACGAAGGCCAACATACTTTTAAAATTCAATTTCTTAAAATTTCAGCATGAAGATACCCTCACAGAGGGTATAAGAAGAGGTTGATTTAATATAATTAAAAGCCTCTTCAAAGAAGTCGTGATAAAAACCAACTGTGACACCTACAAAACTATGCCACCCGATCCCTTGATCAGCTGATGTCTCCAAATCTTCTCTATTTCCCTCTCCTTGGCACGTCCTGCCACATCAGTGCCACTGCCCCACAAAGGTAGAAAGTTCTCTCTTGTTCAAATTTATGCCTCCAGCTCTTATTAACTGCAGGACACTGGGAAGCTAACATCAAGAGGCTTAACGTCTCTGCTTCTGCTTCCTCATTTAAAGCTTCTGTGGTCGGGTCCATATAAAAAACAAATAAACCGTTTTGTATCCTGACTCTGGTGGTATCTTCGTCACATGACTGGAAATTCCAAATTCACAGAACTCTTCACCTCAAGAGGTTGAACTTTTCTGTATGTAACTGATACCTCCATGAACTAGAAAACAAAGTAGATTAGGTAACACATGGGAATCTCGTAGTTTAGGATAGTTGTTGGACTAATGTCTTTTCTTGTCCTCACCCTGTCTTCTATCACTTTCCCCAGAGGACTTTGGTGATCTCAGGCATCCCCTCCACTGGCAACCAAAAGCTCCTTGCTCACGACTCAAATTCTAACAGGTCACCCATCACACCATGTTACGTGTGTTTATGTTCACATTCCTCCCGGTCTGTGATCTCCTTGAATGCCAGAGGCAATGCCTCGTTCATGTTCCCTTTCCCTGTCAGCTAGCGCAGTAGCGGGTTTCCAGGAAATATGTTTGAATGAAGGCGAATTGAGACAGAACGTGTTTCAGAGAGGACTGTGGTTCTCTGCTCTGTGCCTTGCATGTCCCACCTCTCTACAGCCGTCCTTCCTGAGTAGGACTTGTATCATTTTTCCCAACATCATAGCTTGAAATCTAAAACTTTCAACTTTGACTCAGTAGTGAAAGGAACAGGTGCTCAGAAACATCTGAGAAACAAACAAACACAGAGCCAAAAACACCCTAAGAGATCAATGATGCTAAAGGTCCTGACTATTAATTTTAGCACACATTCTGTTTTGGATCCACTGCTACACATTATGACTCTTAAGACCTGTAACTGTTTCTTGTATTTTTTTGCAATCTTTGCAAGATATCAAGTACAGAGTTAGCTCATAACATGTATGCAAAAATAGAGTTGCACTAATCAGCAATTGTAGTAAAGTCCACTCACTCACCAGTTTTTTTGAAACAGGTGCTGAACTTGATGCCAGAGATAGAGAAACTGAGTAAAACACAGTTTTCTGGTCTCAAGGAGCTCCAGTTGGGTGAGAGAACAAGATTCATAAATATAAAATTACAACAAAATAACACACATAAATATACACCAGTTTCAGTAGAAGAAAAAAAAAAAAACTCTGTACTTTCATAAGAGTAAAGGAGTCTGGGGGTGCCTGGGTGGCTCAGTTGTTAAACGTCTGCCTTCAGCTCCGGTCCTGATCCCAGAGTCCTGGGATCGAGCCCTGCATTAGGCTCCCTACTCAGCGGAAAGCCTTCTTCTCTCTCTTCCTCTCCCACTCCCTCTGCTTGTTATCCCTCTCTCGCTGCGTCTCTCTCTGTCAAATAAATAAATAAAATCTTAAAAAAAAAAAAAAGTGTAAAGGAGTCTGAAAAAGTTATTTTGGACAGGGTTGAACCCAAATGGTATGAACAGTCCAGGATTTGCCAAGTTGTGTGCTACAGAGTCAGATCTGCAAATGTAACCAAGATCAAATACATTCAGGAAACTCTGTATTTAATCTTCTTCTTGAGACTCATGATACACAGCACAGTTAAGGCACTGAGAAGTCCTATAGTAAATAAGTGTGGTTTATGCTGTTTAATCCGATATTTCAGTATTATTGAGCTTTTGTTAAGTTACTGTGTGGTAACAAATAACCTCAGAATCACAGCGGCTTACAATCACAAAGGTTTACTTCTTTCTCATGTTTTATGTTGGCTGAGCTTTGGCTCTATCCTGGATGTCTTCTTCGTTTTTGTTTTTGTTTTTTTTTCCTTCCAAATTTTTATTTGAATTCTACTTAGTTTACCTATAGTGTAGTACTGGTTGCAGGAGTAGAATTTAGTTATTCATCATTTACATACAACACCCAGTGCTCATCACAATAAGTGCCCTCCTTAATGCCCATCACCCGTCTAGCCAACCCCCAACCACCTCCTTCCAACAACCCAGTTTGTTCTCTATAGTTAAGAATCTCCTATGGTCTATTTCTTTCTCTCTCCTTCTCTTTTTTTCCCCCTTGCCACATGTTCATCTGTTTTGTTTCCTAAATTCTACATGAGTAAAATCATGATATCTGTCTTTTTCTGACTTATTTCATTCAGCACTATACTCTCTAGCTCCATCCATGTTATTCAAAATGGCAAGATTTCATTCCTTTTGATGGCTGAGTAATATTCCATTGTGTATATGGATGTCATCTCCTTTATTCATTCATCAGTCGATGGGCACTTGGGCTCTTTCCATAGTTTGGTTATTGTTAATAATGCTGCTATAAACATTGGGGTGCATGTATCTTCAGATCTGTGGTTTTGCATCCTCTATAAATACTTACTTAGTGCAATTGCTGGGTCATGGAGCACCTCTATTTTTAACCTTTTGAGGAACCTCCATACTGTTTTCCAGAGTGGCTGCACCAGTTTGCATTCCCACCAACAGTGTAAGAGTATTTCCCCCTTCTTTTCATCCTCACCAATATCTGTTGCTTCCTGTGTTAATTTTAGCCCTTCTGACTGGTGTGAGGTGGTATCTCATCATGGTTTTGATTTGTGTTTCCTCTAGACTCAAAGGAGCAGCTTTGCTAAGGCATATATCATTATCATGATGGAAGGAAAAGAGCAAAAGCCACGCCAGACATTGTCTCCTCATGTGGCTGCTAAGACTGAGCATGAGATATATTCTCCTACATTCAATTGGCAAAAACAAACCATGTGGCCAAGTCCAATGCCATCTCGCTGAGAGGTATACATCTCCCACAGGGCAGCACTTCTAGTCACATGACAGTGCATTTTTACGTATAATCATCTTAGGGGAGAGAACAATGGAATCATGCAACCTATCACAAGATAAACTTATTTTTGCAACAAACTTTTTTTTTTTAATTCAATTATCGTATGACTGAGCAATTCTACTCATAAGGTATATAGCCAAAAGAACTTTGGGCAGGTATTCAAACAAAAACGTGTACACAAATGTTCAGAGCAGCACTATTCATGAAAATCAAACAGTGGAGACAATCTACATGTCCATCAACCCATGAATGGGCAAACAAAATGTGGTGTATCTATGTAATCAAATATTAATTCAGCCATAAAAGAACAAAGTACTGATACATGCTACAATATGGATGAACTTCGAAAACATTTTGCTAAATAAAAAGAAGCCAGACACCAAAAAACCCACATATTGTGTTACTCTATTTATAAGAAATATCCAGGAAAGTCAAATCCATAGAGACAGAAAGCAGACTGGTTGCCTGCCACTGAAGGGAAGGGGGAGGATGGTGAGGAATGACTGCTTAATGGATACAGAATTTTTATTTGCTAAGAAAGTTCTGGAACTAGACAGTAGTGACCATTGCCCAGTATTGTGAGTCTACTTCATGCAACTAATAAATGGTGCACTTTAAAGTGGTTATGATGTTGAACTTTATGTAATACATATTACCTCAATAAAAAAACTGAGATTCTAAATAAATTAATTTGACAGTTCAAATTACTTTAAAATCAGTAAATATTTATTGAGCACCTACTATGAGCTAAACACTGAATTAAAGAGAAGTGAATAATGAATGCATAAAAAAGGGTATGATTTCTGTTCTCAGGGATGTGAATTATAAGTTAGTAGTGGTATGTCTGATTGTGTACATAAGACAAGGTAGACTGTATCTGGAAAATAGCAATAATGATAAAGGAGAGGCTAATTCAGAGTAAGATGCATTATGAAAAAAAATGATTTAATAAGCTTAAAAAATAAGCAGGTACCTTATCTACATGGAATCTATGCATTAATTTTCATGGGCGGTTTATTTAGTTTTGGGGCATCGTGATGCTTGGTTTCTGCCCTGCCAATGAGACCAACAAGGAATTAATAGGACATGGCTATTGACGTAGACCATCTCACCACACTTGACTATTTATCAGTCAGCATTTCCCTGCTGTGTCCTTGGCCACGAGTCTATTTGAAGGTACAGACGCCACATGCTAAGAGATGAGTCCTGATACCTTCTCTCAATACCAGCTTCGATCCTGTCAGAATTTCCACCTCTTTCTGTACAAGTGTGAGGCTACAGTTACGAAGATTCCAGACGTCCCCAGGTCAGAGATTGCGTTGGTATATATACTGTAAGACATCAGTAATCTCTGGTCCAGGGGTTTTTGATCTTTCCTGGTTCTGGCTCTTTTTGAGTGCCTGAGAATAGCTACAGAAATGGCATACCAACAAAGGTATACAAGTTATCAAGTGACTTGAGGAAATTCATAGACTTTCTAAAGTGAAGAGCAGAGCCTATAAGCACATAGAAAAGGCTGTGGGACTATTTGTTCTAATAGAAATCATGATTCTGATTTATAGGTTTCAGGTTGAGGACAATATGTTTTAAGAGCACTGACATTGAGTGGGTCTGGGTTCAAATTCCCGCTCTGCCACCCACAAGATGGTTATTTAACTTCAGCCAGCCTCAATTTCCAAATCTGGAAAATGGGTCTTCGTTAAGGTTTACATGAGATACTGATATAAAGAAATGGAGTTTTTCACCTGGCACATGAGAATTAAGGCGTGCATCGTAAGTGCAATGATTATTTTATATCGGACCAATTGGTTTTTAAGTCAGGTGCTTTCTACACATTTCTACAACTACATGTAGAGCAACGGCTCTGCAGCAAAGGTATTTTTATTCCTGTTTTGCCGATCATAAGACCTAGAGAAGCTCAGGGAATTAACAAGTCCAAGGTCTCATCACTACCAAGTCTGCCCTCTGGATTTTCCCCAGTCTATTTGTGCTCCAGTTGAGTCTTTAATTGATTTCTTCAATCCACTTCTTAAGAGGAACTCCGGTTCTCCCCACAAGGCTGAGAAGAGAGCACTTCTTGGCACACGAAGGAAAGCCAGTATTTGGATGCAGCCAACTGGGTAGAAGACGACACTCCCTCGGTCACAGAGACACTGCTCTTCTAGTCAGCAGGCCTTACAGACAGAGCCACGGGAAGGCGGAAACACCTGTTCCTGTCAGTGCCACCCAGGCCCTGCTAATCAGACAAGAAAGGCCCTAATCACAAGCCACCACCTGGGCTAATTCTGCGGAGGACTCACCCCAAAGCTGCTGACTAGAGCAGGCACTGGTCATAATCCTTCTGCGTTCCACCCCGGGGTCCCAAGGACACATGGAGTGATGGGGGCGGGAGGGCGGGCAGAGGGGCCTTTATGAAAAACGGACCTAATCACATCCTGCCCCCTCTCTTCTATTATTGCAGTTGGGCAGGGCTTATTTCCATTCTCCTCACACCTAGGAATGTGTTGTGCTGCCTCAGAGCTCCCTAGAGGGAGTAAAGAAGACTTGGAGCCCAGGAGACAAGGAATGAAAAGCCAGGAGAACCTTGGGAAAGTGACTTTATCTCTCCGAGTCTTGATTTCTCCATCTGTATAATGGGGAGCATGATCCCTACCGCTCAGTTGGTGGGAGGGCTGAATTGGCTAACAGGTATAAGCACAATGCCTAAGAGGGAGTAGCAGCTCGAAAACTCATCCCGTTAAACATGTCTACACTCTGTTCCTCATTTCTACTACTTGTCATGGGATGAGTTTGGAAATAACCCTCTTCACTCCATCATTGATGCCCAGCTACCGAGGAAAGGGGTGGTACACTCTTCTCTTCCTCAGCCCTTCCTCCTGCTCACCCTGCCCTCCCTCCTTTACTCTCTTCCACTCTTCCTCCTCCTCCCTCAAGTCCCTTTCCCTCTTCCTCTCCCACTCCTCCCTCCTCTCCTCTGCCCTCCTTCTTCTTCTTCTCTCTCCTCTTCTCTAAGTATCCCCCCTTCCATCAATCATAAGAAAACACCAAATCATAAGAAAACACCGAACTGATCAAATACATACAGAGTTCCTATGTCCATGGCACTGCTGAACAGAACAAAAAGCAGAGCTGGCAAGGCAAAAATCCCTTCTCTAGAGAAGCCTATCATCTAATCTAATGGAAGAGATAAAACCCAAACCCAGACAAATATGTTGCAAGGTGAATAAAAACAAATAAATCATGCCACAGAAGAGGTCTTAAAAGAGGCTATTCGGAGGAGGTGGCATTTGGAAGATTAAGGGACATAACTCTTGCCTTAAAGATGTAACATCCACTAGAAAAGGTGCACACGCTTTTGAAGAAATGCTGTCCCATGCACGTTAGTGCAGCAGCTGGCCTATGGTGGGCCCCCAGCAAAGGGTCATTAGGCAGAACCGAATCCAGTATGACGTACAAGAAGTGTACGAGGTCAGAGAGAGCAGAGCTCATTAGAAGCTGATCTGTTCATTTTTCATTCCTTTCTTCAGAAATTCATTTAATAAATATCCTCCGACTACTGTTTATGCATCAAGTTCTCTAGAGATAGACCGGTGGTCCCTACCAGTGAGAACCTGGTTCTTGAGCTGGGGAGTCGCGTTCGTAATAAGCTGATTATACTCTGGTGTGACAGGTCCCAGGGAAGGCGATGGGCAGGATGCCTGACAACCCGGACAGAGGGCGTAAGAGAAGCTTTCTGGAAGAGGTACAAGTCCAGGAACTGGGAGAGACAATGTGTACAAGTACAAAATCATAAAAAAAAAAAAAAAAAAGCAAAAAGATTAATGAAATGTAAAAAATTTTACAGGCCCAGAGTGAATGTGTGTTGAATGGTGGAATAACACAAAGACTAGAAGACGGGCAAATGTTGCAATACGTTGCCTGAGTGCCGGAGTGATAGAAGATAGAGCCTCGTCTGGGAGGAGCTGAGGTTTCAACCAGACACAAACGAAGAAAGAAGAAGGTGGGGGGGAGGGTAGAAAATGACCTGAGACCAAGTTAAATGTAGCATTTTATTGTGAAGGTATGAGGAGAAGACTCTCAAAGTCCAACAGGTTCAGGTGGTCCCGTCTGGAAGCAGAGACAAGACGATGCCTGGGTATCTTGCTCCTTCTTCCCATAGCCCTCCCTGCCTACCCTCCCGTCTTTTAAAGATCCTCCCCTCCCTCCTGTCCATCTTTCTGTTTTGGAAACTGAGACGGGGCTAGTGACCTCGCTCCTGTTTCATTAAGAAAAGCATCACATGCCAGTGAGTCTAAGGTGTTGTTCATTGTAAAACATATCACGGTTTGATGGACATGAAGAAAAAATACCCTGCCAGTTAAACTTGACACACCATCAGTTATAGGAAACATTCTAATTTCAGAGACATTAAAATGTGAAAAATCATGCAACTGTTATCTGCAAAAAGTAATTAGAAGTACGTGAAAGTGTTCCCCAACATCCTATCTGGGATGCACCCGAAAACTCTCCTTTCCCTCTCTTCCCTGGGGATGAGCTGCCAGGCACTCTTTTCTGAGGTATATAATCCCAGCCATACACGAGACCCTACTCATTCTTGCCTGCTCTACTATGACCCTAAAAGTATCCCTCCTGCTCAGAGAATCAATGTTTTCCTTTCTGAGGATCCCATCAGCATATAGAAGTTTTGTGGCTTCTATGTTAAAAAAAAAGAAGAAAACTCACGGACTCCCCATCGCCTTCTGCTGTGGCGACATTTGTTGCATTGTTCCTCTGTTGTCTCTATATCCCCTTCATTTCCTCTCCTCCCATTCTCTCCTGAACTCATTCTACTCAGGTTTTTACTACCATAATTCCATTGGAAGATCCCTGTCAAGTTCACCAAAACCCCCCGAGCTGCTTAATCCATGACTCGGTTCTCAGTCCCCATCTTAATCATCCCATCCAGCAGCACTGGACACATGTGACCACAATCTCCTATTTGAGGAACGCTCTTTACTTGGCTTCCAGGATACCATGCTCTCATCACTCCTGAGCCACCTTCCCAGCCACTCTTAGCTTCCTTTTCTTGTTCCTTATTATCATCCCATTACCCCAACACTTCAATATAAAATTCCCCGTGGCTCAGGAACTGAATTTCCTCTTTTGGTTTTTATTACCCTCTTCTCCAAGGTCCTCTCACCCAATCTCACATCCTTAAATAACATCTCTATATGAATTTATATTTCTACTTCTCTCCCCAACCCCGACTTTCCAAATGCCCATTCAGCATCCGCATTTGTATCTCTAATAGACTTCTCAAACTTGGTTCACCCAACTCTTCGTGTCTCATCAAAGGTGACCTCTCCCACAGTCTTCACCGTATCAGTAGGGGGATTCCATTACTGTAGTTGCTCAGGCCAAACTTTGGGATCATGCTTTGCTTCTCTCTTTCTCTCTCAAGGCTTTCTCAGTCCACTACCAAATAATGTCAGCACTACTTAAAAATGTACCTGCGATGCAATCACTTTTCAAAAGCCACATCACTGTTATCGTGGTCCTGGCCACCATTTTGTCTCACCGTGGTATGATAGCTCCTGGACTGGGTTCCTTTTTTGTGTTCTTGCCCTCTCTACAGTCTTTTCCACACAGCAGTCATAGTGACTCATTTAAAATGTAAGTCAGGTCAGGTTACTCCACTGCCTGAATTTGCAACGGCTTCTCATTTCATCCAGAGTTAAGTCTAAAGTCTTTTCCATGGTCTACAAATTTCTACATGACCTGTTCTTTCACCATCTCTTTGATTGTAAAGAAAATATATTTCTTTGTTTACTTGTTTATCACCCACACACTAAATATAAACTCCAAAATGACGGAGACTTAGCTTATTCATGGCTATATATCTAGCTCTTAAAACAATATCTGACATGGAATTGATATTCAATAAATATTGCTAAATGAATGAATGTATGAATGAATAAATTTATGGATCATCCTAGATTTCAGTAATATATTCTCTCTGCATCCCTTTCCACATCAGTGAGCTACTAAGGCAGAGCTCTGCTCTCTGTATACCTCACCAGATGGATGCTAGATTAAATTACATGACAATGTCGGCAAAACGCTCAATGGGCTTCTTGGAGAGAGAAGTATAAAAATAAGAAGTTATCATTATGCCATTAGCGTTATTACTACCAGTTTAGCTGTTGCTGTTTTGACTACTAATAGCCTGTGATCGTTTCTATGATCCTGTCGTTCTCATTCCTAGTGTCCTCCAATCCTCTTTCCTTTTTCCTCTTTCCTTCTATGTCTGCCCTGTTTCACGAACAGCGGAGGAAACAACACCACGAGGTGAATGCCATTAGAGCGCCATTCACATCACCCTCGATCCACCAAAATAAACCTCCCTTCCCAGAATCCTTCAGCGGAATTAGGAGAGGAAACAGGAAGACAGAACACCAGCATTTTGAGAAGGAGAAGCTCTGAAGGCAGAGTGTAAGGGTTAAATGTCAAGCTCGATCACTCACTGAGTGACCTCTCTCACCCGTGTCCTCACCTACAAAGTAGGGACGTTCGTTTACGCCTTCCTTGGAGGAACGGTGTGAGACTTAAAAAGGTAATAAATGTAATTCTATGATACAATTAAATATAAGTTAAGATAAATAAAAATCGACAAATGAATACAAATACAATACAAATAAATTCGCACAGTCCCCAGGACCTAAGGCAGTGCTAGATAAATATTATCATTATTATTTCTGACTCCTCTACCCTCAGTCTGTGCAGCTGTCTTCTAGCAGGGCTGGACCACCTCCTGCTCTTTTATGTCTCTGCCTTATTCATTTCTTCTCCTTGCAGAGGATGTCAAGATGGAGCACATTATTAAATAAATGTTTAATAGATGCATATTATATACACAGAAATGCATACATATAAATCATGTGTGTACAGCACTATGAATTTTCACAAAGTAAACACATCCATGTGCTGCCATCCAGATCAAGAAACAGAACATTTTAAAGGCCTCCAGAAATCTCTCCCGTCTCCTGTGAGTTTCTTATTCTTCTTCCCCAAGGGTTAATGCCCTCTGAGTTTCTAAAACAGTGCATTTGTTTTTATTGTTTTGACCCACAAAGAAATGGAATCATCACGGCATGTAAGCTTTTGTGTCTGGTTTCTTTTACTCAATGTTATGTTCATGAGACACTTCTATGTTGTTGCATAGAAAAATAGTTTGTTTTCTCCCATTTCTGTGTTGTACCTTATCATATGAATGCATGACAATCCATTTATCCATTTTCTTGTTGATGGACAATTGGGGCTCTTTCCATTTGGAGGCTATTTTGAATAAAGCTGCTATGAACATTCACCCCTTTTGGTGAACAGAGGTCCCATTTCTGTTGGGCACATTCCCAAGAACTGTAATTTCTGGGTCAAAGGACAAGGACATATTGAGGCAAAAAGAGTTTTCCAAACTGATCGTACTTATTCTCCCACAAGCAATGCATGTTAAGTTTCCACCTTTCTACACTGTCACTCCTTGACATCGTCATTATTTTTCATTTGAACCAGACTGAAAGCCATGTCAGAATACTGAATTGTGGCTTTAACTTACATGTTCTGAGGACTAGAAAAGTTAATCCACCTTTTCAAATGTTTATCTGCCATTTTAATAGTCTTGTTTGTGAAATGCCTGTTCATGTCTTTTACCCATTTTCGTGCCTTACTGGATTGTCTGCCTCTTTCCTGTTGATTTTAGGAGTTATTTATATATTTTGCACAAGGGTTCTTTGTCAGATGCATGTATCACAAATATTTCCTTCGACTCTGCAGTTTGCAATTTTATTCTATGAATAGCAGCATCTGATGAACAGAAATTCTTAATTTTAATGTGGTTCAATGCATCAATCATTTTCTTGGTACTTAGTGTTTTTTGTATCCTAGTGAATAAATACAAGCCGATCCAAAAGTCATGAAATAGTCTTCTGTCTTTTATTTAAGAAGCTTTTGTGTTTTTTTTTCTCTTCCACCAAGAGAATATTATTCTTCTTCAGTTTTTTTTTTCCTTTTCTTTTTTCTATGACTCCTCTACCTAGCCAGTCTGAGTGAATTATTCCATTTCCTGAATCTCCATAAAGGTATGCATTATTTTTACTATCTCTGTTATATTGCATATTACCTTGAATCTTATGTATTTCCCTGCCCTTCCTCTCTGTCTCATCCACACACTCCGTTCACCAGATTATCCAAATTCTTCCTGGTCTTCTCACTCAATTCTGGTCATGATGCCTGCTAAGTAACTCTGAAATTGGTCCATTTCTCTCAACCCCAGCTGCTACCTTCATGGTCTGAATCTGTGACATTTCATCTTGATTGCTGCAATAGTCCCATCTTACTGGTCACCCGCCACCAGTCTACTCCTGTCTAAGTAATTGACCACATGACAGCCACTGTGATCTTCCAAAAATATCAACCTTTTCATGCTACCTCCTTTTCAAAAATCCTTCCATGGTACCCATTACCCTCAAATGAGTGTTCAAGTCATTAATGTGATGCGGAGGCCTTCCAGAATCTGAAGGATTGTTTGGTCTCTCCCACCACTGGTGTCTCTGCTTTAACTCTTGAGACATTTTCATTTCCTCCTGTGCTCCTTTGTGAAGACCCTGTCTGCCTCCATATCCACACCCCTGCCTCTTCTTCATCCTCCAATTTTCATCCTATGCATCTTCTCTGACTCCCTAGTAGGTTCAGTCTCCATACTGTCTGGTACAAGGAAGCCCCAGGATTTTTCCCCACTACAGTTCCTTATGCCTATTATTGTTTGTTTAAGACCATCTTCTCTGATAGAGTGAATAATTCCTTGGGACACAAACTGTGTCTGTCTTGTTCAGCACTATATCCTTATGCCTAATTCAATGCCAACATGGATTCTTAAAAAATATGTCTATCTATATGGATATCCTTGAAGGTATCTCTATATACGTACATACTTGATGAATTGAGTTGAACTGATGGGTGCTCATGCACAGGGTTTAGCATTGGATTTGGTATGTGGTCAGGCTCTATAAATGTTGGGTGATTCACTGTCTTTATAAAACCCTAGAATCAGTAATGAAAAGGAATTTAAGACCATCTACTTCAATTACCCAACCCAATGAAATGACAATTAAACAATCTCTATAACAGGGATGCCTGGGTGGCAGTGGGTTAAGCGTCTGCCTTCAGCTCAGGTCATGAGCCGAAGGGTACTGAGATCAGGGCCTGCATCAGGCTCCCTGCTTAGGGAGACTGCTTCTCCCTCTGCCTGCCACTCCTCCTGCTTGTGTGCTCGCTCTGTCTCTCTCTCTTTCTAACAAATAAATAAATAAGATCTTAAAAAAAAATCTATGTACCATTTCTACCAAATGTCATTTACTTACAACTCTCTGATAACAGAGTCACCCCTTACTTCAACAGAGCATTGCAGGTTTGGGCATGAATGTGCATTGGAAGATCTCTTTTATATGGAGCTTAAATTGAGATCTATTTCATCCCAGTTGAAAGTTGGGATCCTTATCATTTCCTGCAAGCAGATCAGGTTTGGCTCATTTTATCCACATTAATGAATTTGACTATCTTTTCTGCAAGACAGCCCTTGAGGTATCTGCAGACAAATCCTACTGCCCCAAGTCAACTCTCTTGAGCTGTTCATCATAAAACAGCCTTCTTCAGGAGCACTGCAACTTCTTAGTCCCCCTTGAATTTAGATGCCCAGACTTGGATCCAATTCTCCAGGTGGGCTCGGACCAATCTAGAATAGGAAAAGGATATCACCCCCTTTTGGGTGGACAACATACCTCTAATAATGTAACCAATGGTGGACCTGGGTTTTGGAAAACTGAGGCTTCTACTGTAATTGCTTATTGAGACAAGGAACTCAAAATAAATTGTGGAAGTAAATATTTAGAATGAAAATAGTTGAGGACACAGAAGATGGGGAAGCCCTGAACCCTGAGCTTCATTAGTTTCATGGCTAATCAGCCTCTAGAAGTCCCTAAGATCTTAATAATCTCCTGGTAACATCGTGTTAATCCCTTCTAAATTTACTCTGATTGTAATTCACAGGTATCTCCACTGCCAACATGCACAGCGGGGTTGTCAAGTGCAGGTGGAAGCCAAACTTCCGGATTCAAAGGCTGCTCTCACTTCACAAGGTCGCCGCAGGTAGCACAAGGAACTGGTAAGTTGAAAATCTTGGCACGCCCAAGGCAGATTGGTCTTTCTTATCTACTTTCTTATCAGGCTATTACCAAACCCACTGTCCACTCTTTTCTCTACTAAAGGGGACAGGGTTATTCCTCACGTGTTTGAGGTTTTTGGTTGTGTTGTCTTTTCTTTGAACACTAAGACTCTTTCATGGCCTGAAATTCCTGGAGGGGTTTTCGTTCAGTGCTCCCAAGTGACACTACCAAGCCCTCCCTGCACCAGTTTCCGACCATCTTCTGTAACAGGAGCATGAATCAAAGGGTTGCCAAGGAACTAGAATATAAAAGTCATATTAGGCTCTGCTTAGCTCCACCTGCCAATCTCAACTGCACTTTCCTCCCACTGACATTCAGAATCACCTTTATCAGATACCTTTCTAGAAGGTCACGTTTTTAGTCTGCTCAAAGTTAAAGCATGCCATTTTTTTTCTAACTATAAAGTTAATAAATGATCATTGTAGAAAAGTTAGAAAAAGAACTTGAAGCCTAAAATAGATCATCTACGACCTCACCACCCAAAGGTAACCTCTTTTAACATCTCTACATCTTTCCTTGCAATATTATTTTCCCTTATCCTTTTGCATTGTTAAGATCATGCCATATATTCGGTCAGAAACTACCCATTTTTAAGTAAACACTAGATCAAATCGCTTTCATATATTCTTGGAAATTCTTATACGTAACATTTTCATATCTGCCTAATATGATAGTGTGGATGCTACCTCATTGGCTCAGTCCCCTCATGTGGAAAATTCAGATCTTTACATTTTTGCTGCTATTATAAATTATGCTTTTTGAAATAACACTTTCTGTACTCAAAGCCTTGTCTGTTTTCTCCTGTATCTCCTCACTTCTTTATGATGAATTAATAGGGGTAAAATGACTATTTTAAAGAGTTTATTTTCCTTCAGGTCATGAGTATATAGGAAGCGCCTAACAGGGACCTGACATGAAAAAAAAGACATTTAAAAAAAATACATGTTTATATATATCACCCAGGTAATCCCATAATTGTTGCGTTCCTGCTAGCAGTGCCTGAGTGTCTGTCTCTGTACACCCAGCCAGCACTGAGTGTTCTCATTTGTAAACTCTAAAAGCATGCGCGCGCGTGCGCACACACACACACACACGTATGTGTGTATAAATATATTAAAGACCACAGATGATTACTGAATAAGGAGAAAGAAGATTCCGCAGAACCAACAATGCTATAAAATGCTCCATAGTTCTTAGAATTCAAATAACACCTGCCAAAATACATTGAAAATCAAAGACAATAATATAGGAAATTCTGACGGTAAGATATGAAACTTTAATATATATTAGGTCTGGAGCATCTATAAATAACACTGTTTAGACATTTTCATCAAAATAATCAGATAAGGCTCACATTTTCATACTTTATATCTGAAAACTAATTAATAACCATGAATTTAATGTCCTGTACATGTTAAAATTTTAAAAACGCATCATATCCTGTCTTCATTTCCATATTCTTAGTTTTTATCGGTTTCTCTGTCTTTCTTCTTCTTCTCCATTCTCCCTCCACATCGTGCCTCCTCAAAATCCCCAGTGTCTCCTTCCCCTCTACCCTCTCTGGTCCCCAATTTCCATGGGCATCCTACCTTGAAGGTGCAGTTTGCTCTCCGTGCTTTGCAGAAGGACGGAACTCACAGAGTCCAGATTGTCATAGCTGTTACAGCCCAGAGGCCCGGTGCGTGTCTCTGTGACCTGCAGTGGACAATGAGGGTGACAGGTGTGAGACAGGTGCCCTTGTCAGACAGGGCCCAGCAGAGTCAGCCCTCAGTGGAGCAGAGCTGACAGAGAAAGTGTCGTGGCCTCAGCCAATGGCACCTTGCCATAGCCAAGGCCACGCCTGGGCTATCACCAAACGGACATCAGGGAAGCAGAGCAATCAAGTTCATAGACTGGAGCCATCCCCTGGCTCTCATGTCACAAGGTCACTCTAAATATGATACGACTTAACACACTGAAGCACTGCAGCATATTTCAAAAGCACGTGCTTTGAAATCAGGAGAATCCGCGTTAAATGCTAAGGGGGCTGTGAACTTGCTGTGCGACCTCAGGAAGTCAATCAACTTCTCTAAGCTTCTGCGACCCGAGGCTAGTAAATCCTTTCCAGGAAAGTTAGGCAACGAGGCATGATGGGCGGATGTGCCTGACACGTGGCTTATGTTCAAACACGGGCACTGTATTACCCCAAACCTCTAGAATGGGTCATGGATACACACGCATAATTAGGTAAGAACAATGACATTATCCCCATTTTCTTTTCTTTTCTTTTTTTTTAAAGATTTTTATTTATTTATTTATTTGACAGAGAGAGATCACAAGTAGAGAGGCAGGCAGAAAGAGAGGGGGAAGCAGGCTCCCTGGCAAGCAGAGAGAACCCGATGCGGGGCTCGATCCCAGGACCCTGAGACCATGACCTGAGCTGAAGGCAGAGGCTTTAACCCACTGAGCCACCCAGGCGCCCCTTATCCCCATTTTCTAAAAGACGCTTCATAACCTTGAAGTAAGCATGGTTTAGGATGAAAAGCGTTTTCTCATCCCTTTCACCTTGACTTTCCATGACTTAACACGATCATTCATAGGGTACTTTTGAGGTCTGCTTCCAACTGGGAAGGCACAGCATCGGTTCTTGTGTGGCCTGAAGACAGCCACAGGATTCAGCACTCTCCCAATGCCAGTTGTGCCCTCCTCCGGCTGGGAAACTTTGCGTCAGTAACTTTCCCCTCCTCAGCCTCAACTTCGCCTCTACAGAATCCTCTTACCCACCTCAGTAGGTAAAGAGATCCTATTTGGGGAGTGGTTAGCACTTCAGAAACAGTATATAGAAGGAGGATTATTAGGTTTTGGTTTCTAAGCAATATATTCTTTTTTGGCATACAATCTTAACATAGATGTTATTGAACGAGACTCAAAACTACCAATTCATTTCGCTAAGGAGATCCTGGGAAAGAAAGCTACAGGCAGAACTTCCTCACTCCGGTCAGCTGCTAGTCTTTTTTTTTTTTTTTTAAAGATTTTATTTATTTATTTGACAGAGAGAGATAACAAGTAGATGGAGAGGCAGGCAGAGAGAGAGGGGGTGGGAAGCAGGATCTCTGCCGAGCAGAGAACCCGATGCGGGACTCGATCCCAGGACCCTGAGATCATGACCCGAGCCAAAGGCAGCGGCTTAACCCACTGAGCCACCCAGGCGCCCCATGGTTTCTAAGCAATATATTCTTTTTTGGCATACAATCTTAACATAGATGTTATTGAACGAGACTCAAAACTACCAATTCATTTCGCTAAGGAGATCCTGGGAAAGAAAGCTACAGGCAGAACTTCCTCACTCCGGTCAGCTGCTAGTCTTAAACACAGCTGGCAGTGGGACAATTCTGGCCAGCTGGGTCTTGAGGTAGTGTCAAGAAATGGCAAGAAAAATCCAAGTCCCAGACTGAGGATGGAAGACAGTGGTGATCTAAGAATGGCTTCTTGAGTGTTCTCTGTGCAATTTCTCTGAGAAATTCCTTGTAAGGAGGCAGGCTGCACTTGCAGGGTGCACAAAAGAAGATTATCTTCTGACAGAGCTTCAATATCTCAATTCCACATCCCATCCGGGGTAGGGGGTGGGGGGGTAGAGAACCATTTGGTGATAATGAAAACCAGGCCTTTGCTTCACTCCAACACTGATGGCTTCATAAAGATCTGTCTCTCTGTGGCGAGTTCCCTAACAACATAATCCCCCCCAATAGAGGCGATTCTTCTTGGATAAGCTGGCTCTTTGTTTGTCCATCTGATTTATTTCTCTCTTTCCTACTTCCCTCCTCAGTAACTCACTCCCACATTTTTTCTTTTCTCTTGGTCAATTTCTAACACCTCTGCCTGTGTCTCCCTCAATACCCCCGCCCTACCACCCCCCCGGCCCCCGGCCACACACACACTTTTTCCCTAGAGATATTTTTGAAAGCCTTAATATAAGGGTAGGTCTGTACTTAATTCAGAAGAAATTAGATCGAAGATTGAGGAGTAGAATGCAGGTATAATCGGGTTTCAGAAGATGTGAGATGCAAAAAATCTGCACTGAAACCCTGAGAAAAACTAATCCTTTATATATCAAAAATTCCTCCCTCATTCTCTTTAGAAAGGTAATCCCTGATTTTATTGCATTTAAAATAGAACCTTTTATTTTTTTTTTAAGTGTCTCTGCTCTGAGGCACTGAATCGAAAGTCTAGAGCTGCTCGACTCAATGTGGCTGTTTAAATGAAAATTAATTAAGATGAAATAAACTTAAAAACTTAGGTCCTCGGTAGCCACATATCAAGGGCTCCCTAACCCCGTGTGGCTAATGGCCACTGTCTTGGCCACGGATATGGGGCACGTCCACCATCTTGGAAGGGTATACTGGATAGTGTTGGTGCAGAGGAGTAAGGGTCAGCACGTGACAGCCCTCATTTGTAAATAAAAATTGGCACACAGTCATACCCGCTTGTTTGCACACTGTTCATGGCTGATTTTTGTGTTACAGCTGGAGAGTTGAGTTGTGGCAACCTTGACCATATGACCTACAAAGTCTGAAATTCTATTACAGAAATAGCTGATGACTGGCCCAGCGAGTAGAATTCTGGTCCCTCTTCGGGTACTCTAGCTGTTTAGCCCTGAACAACAAAAAAAAATGTTTTTAGCTCTTGGACCTCAGTTTCCCCATCTGTAAAATGGGGGGGAGTGAGAAATGGGATCAGTAATCTGCCTCTTGCTAGATTTAGATCCTTGCAAAAATCATTTACCCACCGCAGCCTCAGGTTTTTGTGGGTTTTTTTGACCTAGAAAGGATGCCTAAAAATCAATGACAGGATTGTTGATAATTACACCATCACCATAGCCAGGGCTGCCACAGCAGTACAAGTGGTCACCCTGATGGTAGTGCTCATGATCTTACAGGGTCTCTGACCACCTCAGTCAGAGCAGCTGGCAGGGGGCACGGTTAGTGTCAGCTACATGGGTGTGAAGACAGGGACCACATTGCCCCCTCGGGTCTCAGAATACCCACGTGCAGTATCGTTGTCTTAAGAACCTTCCACCCAGTCCACCCTCAAGCCTACCTTGATTGCTCCAGTTGATATCTGGATCTCATGGAGCCTCCTCATGGTGCCATCACGGTCGACAAAGTAGGATGACGCAAGCTGGTGCAGAGCTTCAACACTTTGGGTGGCATTCCCTGACTTCCTATCGAGACGACTTTTGTCCATGTACATGGTCAAGGCCTCCTCCCCTGCATGGAAAAGGAAAGAAGTTCAGGGAGCCTATTGAACTGTGGGGTGGGAGGAAGGGTTCCAGGGCCTGGCTGTTGACAATAGACTTGACCATCCCGCTGATCTTGCCCAAATTCCCTTCTACTTCTGAAAATCAAGAGCATGGTGAAAGAGAAACCGTCTAGAAGCGGCTGTAAGCACTAAGCCCTAGGAGGACAAGGATCATGGGAAGACTCTCAGTTGTCAAGTTCAACCTCCACCAACCCACCACGTGGTTCTCACCAACATCATCTACAACATAACCCACCTTCTCTCCTTGAGACTTAGCATCTCCTTCTGTAAAATGATGGTTTTGCCCTGGATACTCCTTTCCTCCTCCTGCTTTCTCCTCCGCATCCAGTTCCTCCCCTTTCCTACTCTTTCCTTCTTTCCTCTTCCCCTGTCTCTCTTTCTCCTGCTGCATCCCTTCCCAGACAGACGGATGCATGGACAGATGAATGGACGGATGGCTGAAGAGGCAGATCGATGAGGTAGGGAAAGAGAAGACATTCTTTAAAGACACATATGGATAGACAGAGGGAAAACTGGGTGCCTCAAAGAGAGCAAAAACTCAATTGTCAGATGACTGAGGTCGGGCACCATCTACACTGACCAGTGCCCTATTCTGTGCACAAAGCCCAGTGCCTGGCTATAGTAGATAGTAAATAGTTAATACATCAGTGTTTTTTTTAGTTCAATTGATAAATCTTCTCTTTCCTACAGGAGCCAGGCACTGTGGTTCCGCAAGCACAATGCACAGACAGGAAGCTGCATCTGGCAGGGACAGAACGTGGCAAGAAGGTCAGGTATAGGGAGGGAGATTAGAGAGGAAGAAGGGGAAGGTGGGGTGGAGAAACAGAGGGAGAGATGAATGCACAGACTCATATATTTTATTCCATTAAGTTTTCCTTTGTAATAGGTGCACAGATTACTAACAGTACTACCTTCTGATCCCTTTCATTTGAAATAAGATGCTTCATCAGAACTTCAGAAAAGGAGATCCGGAAATGCCTAATAAACAGATATGACAATTATGTGTCTGGTTTCACCTTCTATTCCCTGTGAACATGAGATGTTTCTTAACCTCCCTGTTCTTCAGTTTATTTGTTAACAAAATTAGGGGAAGAATGGCACCTACTCCACAGAGCGATTCAGAAGAATAAATTAATGGGTGCTGGTCAAGTTCCTACAACAGGGTCCGGTTCACTGTCATCATGAAACTCGTTTCGAGTCGTAGTAAAAAGCAGTCTTTGGAGCAGGACCTCCTGGTCTGCACCAGCTGTATGAACCGTCACTCACCCTCCCCACCCTTCCACTTCTCCAGGTGAAAACTAGGGGGGCAGGGCTGTCATGGGATTACATTAGCCGACTGCAGAAAGTACCTGAACCCCGCCTGCCACACACATGGGAATGTCAATGACCATTACTTGATTAATGTAAAATATCACTTATATGAGAGTTATCCTTCTGTCTACTCAACCCAAGAAAATAGGATAATCAGAGAACAACGCTGTCAATACTTTTTGAGGACAAAAGTCTGATCTCTAAGATCACTGAAATTTCTTTAGAATCTGATTACTTTCTGAGTTGAAGAGGAAAAAAAAAATTGCTTTCTGGTGCAGTGATTATCCTAGGCAGGGTGCACAGCCCTGACCCACAGACTAATTCCTGTGCCTCAGGTCCCTCCATGACTGCTTCTAGAATTCTGTTCCATTGCTATTCAGTTTAACACATGCAACCTCCAGTCTGTCTGTTCACTGCCCTCTCCCTCCATGAGTTTCACCCAAACCATTCCTTCCATCTCCATGATGTATTCTTGCTTATTTTCCTCCCCTGGGCAAGCTTCAAATGCTTCTCTCTGCTTAGAGTGCCATTCTGTCCCTCTCCTATCTGACCTTTGAATTCCTATCCAACTTTTCTCACTTTCTCTTAACCTTCCTCCTCTGTCCTTGACCTGGCATACTCCTATACACTCTTCAGAACCCAGTGAGCCATCATCTTTCTGGTGAGCTTCCCCAACCATGCCCTCACCCTGAGAGAGATTCAATCAACTTCCTCTTATGACTCTCTATCTTGTCCATTCAATTTAGCTCAGCATGCATGCATTGAGTAGTTTGGCAGGCACTGGGGTGACAATTGAGTAACATACTGTCCCTGTTTTAGAGTCGCTGAGTGACTACAAGTATGCTGTCCTATACGAGAGCCACCCATCAAGTGTGGCTCTCGTGCCCTCGATATGTGGCTATCCAAATGGAGACGCGCCATAGGTGTAAACTACACGGTAGATTTCTAACATCTGAAAACACACAAAAAAATGATATAAAATCCTTCATTAAGTGTATTCTATTGATCACAAGTGGAAACGCCCATGTTGGGGATATATTATGTTAAATAAAATATATTCTTCCCTTTCTTTTTGTTTTTAAAAATGTGGTTATGAGAAAATCTAAAACGTCATATGTGGCTCACGCTTGTATTTCTAGTGGACAATGCTGGCGCAGGGAGACAGGGATGCGAGGGGACCATTTCCGTATACCAGACAGAGAGCAAAGGGAGAAGGATACAGATAGTGGAATGTAGCCTGGAAGAAGGGTGCCTGCATTCCTGCTGGGAATGTGGACTCCAAGGTCCTGATGCTCTGGTCCCTCCAGCTGCATCCCTCGCCATTCTCTCCAGGTAAGCTCGAAACCACACAAGTGTGTCCTGTTTTCTCATGGTGGGAATTCTTCTTTTCTTTCTTTCTCCCCTTCCCCCCTTCCTGGCTAACTTTTACTCCTCTCAGATGTCACCTAAGACAACACCTCCTCCGGGAAGCCTTCCCGGAATCCCCCACTCTTTACTTAAACTAGATCAAGGGCTCTAACCACATGGTCCCTCTCTCTTTCGTTTCTCCAATGCCTCGCCCCCCACATTTCCTGGTGATTGCTTGCTTAATAGCCTGGCTCCCTCGCTAGAGGAAAATCGCTGTGAGGTCCTGGAGGAGGTAAGTGGCCTTCCTTATTCCACTGTCATGTAATTTGTGGATGATCAGAGTATTTGTGAATGAATGAATATATATGGAAGTCAACTGAATCTACAGTGTTCACAGACTGACACAGCTGCTTCAAGCACTACCTGAAGTCTCCCCATGAGAAGCTTCATCATCATCAAAATTAACCTTTGGTTCCCACATGCCTAGACCTGAGTTCAGAGTAAGACACTCATGTTTACACTTCCATGTTTCCATATGTTCCATGCACACTCATGTTTGCACGTGAAGTCTCATTGGTAATGTGGGAGGACGTGATATTCCGTTCTTCAGAATCCACAGTGACCTGAATAGATTTGGCTTAAAGGGGACTCTGTGTGCACTTAGACAATGAATTCCAGGAGGGTGGGTGGTGGCCCGGTGGAATAAGGACTCTATGGATTCGTTTGTAATGTTCCTGATGTCTCACCTAGGTCAGAAGAAGAGATGTTCAGTTATCGTGGGATGGATAAATGGATGGATGGGTGGATCGACAACTGAATGGCTAGCGGAGGGGCAAATGATTCGATATGTGAATATACTAGAAGTAAGAGCCAGGAGGCAGAGGAAATAAATATTCCAAGTGTCAGTGCTGGCTCTCCATGGGACCCAAAGAAGAAAAGGTGGAACAGGCACAGCTCCCTTTGGACTAAAAACTGGCAGAAGCAAGCCTTAGATCAAGAGGGGTTAATGGGCTTCTTGCTGCATTATTAAGACTTAATTTCTTGTTTATTAAGAGAATGTTCTGTTTAGAGTTGCTTTCCCTTTTGGGCATTCCTGCAAATTGCCTCTTCACCCCACATAGGCCTTTCTTCCATCACTCTGTCCTCCAGGGGATTTGCCTCTCTCTCTCTGCACCAACTCTTTCAGAGGGGGACAAAGTGGGACTCAGACACACAGGGGATGGGGATGAGATGGCAGCCGAGCACTATACCTTGTGAGTGTAGAGGGGATACTGCTACTGTGTGGAGGAGGGGAATGTCTGGATTTGGGGTCCCCTGGGGCATCCTTCCCCACTCCCTTCTGAGTTTCTGTGACTTCGTTCCTTCCCCTTAGCCCAGGGGGGTTTTCCCAAAATGCAGGGTGTGGAATAATGAGTAGACACACAAAAGTACACATAAGCACAAAAACATAAGCTCTCATGAATAAAAAGACATTCATGTAACTCACACGCATTCATACACATGTGCAATCTCACAAATAGACATATACTGGGCATCTTTTCTATATGCAGGAGTCCCTTCTGTATGTACAAGTGGACTGTGGGTGTATGTATGTGTGCACACAGATGAACTCACATCCAGGTCTATCTAGGGAGGCGTCTGCACACATCTGTCTGCTGGGGGAAGCATACAGTCCCACGCATGCCAACTTGACCATACGCATCACACAGACACCCAGCTCCAAGATGTTTCCTTCTGAGGGATGGAGGGAAACTGCTATCCTCATATTCCTGTGTCATTCTAGACCCCCGATTCTTCCCCTTACCACCGCCTGTGAGAAAAATCATGCATAACAAGTCCATTATGAATTCAATCCATTTCACCAAAAACTTGAGGAGCCCATGGTGTGGGCCTGGGTCGCCCCTCCTGCTGCCTTTCCTTCCTCTTACCTCTCCCTCAGGAGCCAAATAAAGGCATGCACTTGTCCTACATGGGACAGCTTAAGATCATCTTTTGTTGTCTGAGCATGCCCTCAGGAACTCACCTGACACCTTGAACAGCTTATCAGAACATTTCTTCTAAATCAACATGGTGTTCGTTTTAGGAAAAATTACACAGAACAACATGTTCTGCCCCTTTTTGCATTTAGGCAGGAAAACGGATATCCAGGCAAAAAGTGAATTTCTCAATGTCTCCTATTCACCTAGTAAGTGGTAGGAATGGGCTTGAATCCCAAATCCACCAGTTCCTTACCCCCATGAAATTACAAATACTTATAGTAAGAATAATAAAACACCACCAACCATAGCAACAATTTGTTTGGTGCCCAACACTGTGCTCAGCACACTTAATGCTTCTTTTATTTAATTTCATAATATGCAGGTCTATTTATACAAGAGGAAACCAAGGCTTAAAGTAGGTGTCCCCAAACTGGCATGGACCAGAGACAGGACTGGAACCAAGGCAGGTGAACTCTAGAGCCTGCCCTTCTATTCACTGTAACTGACCCCATCCCCCCCTCCCCTTGCAAGAGGAGGCCCTCTTAATTAATGGAACCACTGTTCCCATTAATGAGTGAGTGGAAACAGGATGTCAGAAGGACTGCATGCAGGGTGTGTCTGGCACATTTGTGTTCAATCAACAGTGCATCTCTTCCTCTTCCTGCTCCCCACTCCTCCAGGCTGAGGACTGAGGGAGCATTTAGGGCCTGCTGTCCAACACTGGAACTCAATGCAAAGTTCTGCATATTTTAAAATGTTATGCTATAAAAACAGAAGAGGAACAAGGCTCTGTGAATAATTCACCACTCCGCCTTGGAGAAATTAAAAATATATTTCACAGCCAAAGAAAGGGCTTTGTTAGTTGGGATTTCCAGGGACTCGGACAGAATGCAGCTTCTAACTGAAGGACTGAATTGGTTGCAATATATTTTTCTTTTCTTTTCTTTCTTTCTTCTTCTTTTTTTTTTTTTAATTCAAGTGAAATGGGATGTGGAGAATTTCAAAGAGAAAGGGGTACAGGTGAATGAAACACTCAATGACGAAGTGATTTCGTCTTCACTTTACAATAGAATAGAATGTGTACTATACATTCTAACATTCAAAGTCCTACTAAACTTAGTATTTGACTAGCAACAGGTGACAAATACACACTGGTGGGCTGATTTTGGAATGGGTGGGGTAGGGGGTTGGTGAATGAACTGGTTAAAGAAATAACTGATGTTGAATCAAAAAAAAAAAAAAGAAGAAGAAGAGAAGAAAAGAAAAGAAAAGAAAAGAAAGATGCAGACTTTGTGGACAGAAAACCCAAAGTTAAAAACTTAGTATAAACTGTGCTTTGCTTGTTTTTAGTTTAAATAAATAGAACAAAAAACAGAAACAAGAGAAACCCTTAGCTTTGTCACTTGCTAGCCATTCCTCTCTCCTAGCTCCCAGCTTTCTTAGCTAGACAATGGAAATGTCCAGAAGACACCTGCCGATTTTAAGGACTACCAGCAACAGGGGAGCCCTACTGCTGGCAAATAATAAACACTGGCTTTTCTTATTGTGCAGATGGATGAGTTTGCCCAACCAGCTTCTCCCCCGACATTTCCCACGTCATCAAATTCCTAATCTGGGCTTCCTCCAAGTGTACACTGCGTGCTCAGCCTCGAAAGCGCAGCCACCTTCCTGGTGCCTGGCCGACTCCTGCCAAACTAAAATGTTGCTTCCCCCATGACGCTCAGCCCTCCTCTGAAGAAGATAGAATGAAATGATCACACCTCCGTCCACCTGCCTTGCCTCTGCCAAGACATCAGTCTTGTTTAACTGGCAAGGGCCAAATCTACATGCAACCTAGCAGCTCTCTGAGCGCAAGACGCTGAGCTCCACCAGCGAAAAGCTGGTCTCAAAATACAGTGGCCCTGGTCCCTGTGGCAGAAAACTGATGTCCAAGGGATTGTAGCTCATAATGTAAAATGTTGCATGTAGGCAAGAACCAGAAGCATCAAAATATGCTAGTTTGTACCATATCCCCCCTTTCAAAAAATTTATATCCTTCCTATTAGCCTCTCCTGCTCTCCTTACTCCCTTAGAGATTGGTTGGATGTGATGGGGAGGGATGGGTAAGGCTAAGCAGGATGGAACAATTAGTCTGCTTTCCTATTAACCTCCTCCAAGCCCATAGAAGATACAAATAATACCCTCCTTGTAAAATGATAACCTCAAATTATCAGTCCCTCAAGCAGACTTAAATAAACAAAGGCAATTCTCTAAACCATATCTGAAGCTTCATTATTTCCCCAGATTAGACTGCATTCCAAAGGAACTAATCCAATAATCAGAGGAGGCACCCCTGACGAACTGAGCTAATTCCAAGGTGAAGGTCCAGAAGTTAGTACTTCCGCAGAAGTTAGCCAACTCATGTTGGACGGTCCCCAGAGAAGGGAATCAAGGGCTCTGACATGAACACAGCCACCAAGACGAGGCAGCTTCTCTGGCGATAGCTGCTTTTGAGTGACGTCCCGTGGAAGAGATGTTAGTCTGGCTTTGATCCTAGGAGGCCCCACCGTCCCCTCCGACTCGGGCCCAGGGGCGCAAGGCTCTGGCCCAGCAGCTGCCAACCTACCTCCCAAGGTGGCCGAGATGAGGAGGTGGGTGCCGTACTTTTTGATGATGGTGTCGATGAACTGCTGCGTGGTAGGTCTCCGGCCAAGCAGGCGGATGCTCCTCTGAAACTCTGGCATGAGGGGCACCGGGTGGCGGACCAGGTCTCTCCTCTCGATGGCTGTGTTCCTCACCTTCCAACGGGCAAACTCCCTGGGTAGGAGAGAGGAGCAAGATGCCTCGATTTACCACTTCTACCCCCAAGGCAGAGTCTACACAGTTATCCCACCCAGGCCTCGCTCCTGAAGGTGAGAGAGTGACAACGATTATTTTTAGTATCTGTCAGGTGATACTGAGATCTGAGGCCCTCCATTCTCATCAGCCGAAAGATATGTACCGCGCAGGTCGCATCACCAGGACGCTGTGGAGAGCCAGACAGACACAGTCACGTTCTCACACTGCTGACAGAGCATCAGGATACAAAAGTCACCGTTGCCTGGTTGCTTATCCCTCTCTCTCACCAGACTGTGAAGGAGCCCACAGGGACGGGATCTTCTCTGATATCTGTTACATGGTAGGACTCCAAACACAATGCCACCCAAAGGAGTCAACAAACGAGTGGACGGAAGGATGGAAGGAAGGGAGGGAGGAAGAGAGGGGACAGGGGAAGGCTATTCACAGCCGGGAAGACCTAGGGCAGGAAGCAAGTTGAGACACGCTCTAGGACAATTCCCAAATCAGATAATTAGCCCGGAGGTGGTTTTATTTACCATTTTAACATGCACTCCGTGAGCATTTGCCACTTGGAATTAATAAAGCTATGTCGTGGGTGGCACGCAGGAGAACTTCCATTCTTCCCTTCACTAACGACGAAAGGGATAGAGACTGAAGACCTTCAACCTGGGAGTCCAATCTCACTCCGCCTCTCGCAAGCTAAGCGGGGCCATCCCGGGCAAAGCTTGTCACTTCTCTGGACTTATATCTCCTTATCTATAAAATCCAATTAATATTATCTCCTTCTTCCTGCTGGGGCACAGATTACATGCAACAGCGGCTGTGAGAACACCTTTGGAAACTGCCAGGTACTAATCCAGTGTGAAAGAGAGTTTTATAACTTCATATCCTCACAAATTCCCAGACAGGAAAATCATTAAAGGTTCATGGGCAATGAGCAAGGAGCATACAAACCGAATACAAGTAGAAATTCGAAGGGCGGTGGTTCAGGCTGCTTTTGCTTTAATAATGACCTCTGTTCCTATCAAGGATGAAGCTCCTCGTGGAGCAACCAGCGCTCTGGACTGCCTGAATTACAAGCCCCAAGACCCTTGAGAAAAACAGACTAGCCTAGAGGACAGGAGGTCAGCCTAGATAAATGATGGGAACCAGAGTTTAATGAAAAGGTCTCCCTCTCCTGCCGCAAGATGGGAGAGACGAATGAAGGCAGGGGCATGGAGCAAGGAGAAACAGAACAGGGAGGAGATCACCCCAGAATGTGCCCCTGTAATTCAGCGGTGGGGTCTGACCCCCGATGCAGAACAACGTGGGTCTGAAAATAAGCTTTCAGACTGGTACATTTCCAAGCCTCAGAGCTTATTGTCTGTGTCTGCTTGTGGAATTTCTGTTCATAATTATTAACATTCTAAATTCTAACATTCTAAATTCTTCTAAATAAAGTCAGTTTAGTACCCTGCACATCGTCCGTTCTTATTAAGTCAATCAGCTGCCCTCTAAGACCCTCACAGGCAGCACCAAGAAAGTGCAAAGTCTGATGTCTCCGGAAGTGGGGGTGGACACTTCCCAGGCCCGCATCCTGAGGAAGCTCACAGTCCGGCAGGAAAGATAAGATGTTTCCAGTCTGTTGTCAGTCCAGGACTAGAGGACACAGAACAGCCCAGACTTCTCAGGTCTCCAGGGGAAGCTTCAGAGAAGAAGTCATAGCTGAACTATGGTTCTGAAGTCCACAGAGTCTTTAGACAGAAATGTGGTGGAGAACAGCTCTCCCCATGGAAGAAAGGGCAGGAGCAGAGCAGGTGCGGGGGAGGACCGTGAGATACGGGGGAAGAGCCAAATAGCTGGAGGACAAGAGGGAGCAAGTGGGACAGAGGGAGGGGACTTTCGAGCAGGTAGAGGCTTGTGGCATGACTCCCATGACCCCCATGCCCCGGGGTTCACACCCCTGTGCAACCAGTCGCCTCTGCTTGAGTGTGGGCAGGAAGGGACCCAGCGACTTGCTTCTAATGGATGGAATGTGGAAGCAATGGAATGTACCTTCCAGGATTCAGTTACAAAAGATTTCAACTTCCATTTTGCCTGTCCTCTGTGTGTGTGTGTGTGTGTGTGTGTGTGTGTGTGTGTCTCAGTCTCTCTCTCTGCCATTGTGTGAGATGATCTGTGGAGAGATCCACGTGGCCAGGAACCAAGAGAAGCCCCCGGCCTGCAGCTTCCAAAGAAATGGGATCCCAGAAGACCCTGAGTCCTAACAGTAACCGCATGGTGAGCTGGGAGGCAGACCCTTCCAAGCTGAGCCTCGAACCCATAACCACAGCCTGGAGAGAGCCACACCACCCAGGGAAGCCACACTCAGGCACCCAGGCCACAGAAACTGTGAGATAATAAATACTGTTATATCAAGCCACTAAGTTATGGAGGTAATTTGCTACTCACAAAGAGATGACCTTAAAAGGCAATGAGGATCATCAGATATTTCTGAGGAAAAGAGTCTTTTCTTATCAGCTTATCCCCCAAATTTCTAAAATTACATATAAATGTAATTATGAAATTATGTATGTGCATAGAATATACTCGTACTTCAGTGTAACAGACAAATATATATATATAATCACTTTGTTTTATAACTTATGACCTTGGATTACTATTTTTTTTCCACGTGTCTATGACTACATTCTTCAAAACCAATGTGCATTTACACACAGAGAGGTTAAGTAATGTGCCAAAAGTCACACGGCTAGATAGTGGTAGAGCTGGGAGAAGAAAACTGGTATCTGGATTCTTGTATCAGTCTTTCAATATAGATACTGAGACATAAAATGTAAAAGCTATAGAACCAGGTACTACCAGTCCCACCATCAAATTACCTGCTCAAGACTCAATTCTCTCCCTGGCCCCCTCTTCCCTCCTGACTTCCTCCCTCTCTCTTTTTTCCCACAGCCTCTACCATCTTTCTGATGCTCACCAACTACCCAGCCAGGGCCCGCCATTCAGTTGCTTCCTTGAAGAAATTAGGGAGGCAGCTGGTGCTGAGTCCCCAGCTCCTTCTGCACAGGACAGGTGCAAGGCCTAAGTGGGGTGATGCATAGATGGGCTAAGCACACAGCAGGGGACTTGGGAAGAGCTCAGAAGCTGTGTGTGTGTGTGTGTGTGTGTGTGTGTGTGTGTGTGTGTGTGTGTGTATGAGAGAGAGAGAGAGAGAGAGAGAGATTAGGAATCACTGACTCCGCCAGGCACCTGCCTTTTTCCAGAATCACAGGGCTCCTGATGCAAAGGAATTCTCTGACCTTTGAGGCAGAAAGTGCATGTTTAGGAAAGCTCTGAAATCATGCTATTTGTAATGGTAATTTTAGTCAAAGAAAGAGTCCTGCCCCAATCTGCAAGAGACGCAGGGGTGGCAGTGGGGGTGGCAAAGAATTCTGTTGTATCAGTTCCCTCTTGATGGGAGGGCGGATTTGGCCAAAGAGAGGGGAAGCGTGTTTCAAGAAGAATGAACTCCCCGTGCACAAAGGGAGGATGAGGCAGGTGGAGAGAGAGGGGTGTGTGCGCATGTGTGTGCATGTGTGAGGGAGATGTATATGATAAGAGGTAAAGGCAGAGAGGCTGCCAGTGACCCCATGATGAAGGGCCTTGGGCGCCTAACCGTGTTACTGGATTTCAATCTCTCAACTCTTCTGAGTGACCAACAATCCAGACTAAAAATGTGCGAAGAACGAATTTATGTGACTTCAAGGCCGTCGCAGGGATACTGGAGCAAAGACTGGAAGAGTTACAGGATTCTAAAATGTTATACTGTTTACCAAAGTTCCCTAAGTAAAAGGGCTTCCCAGCACTTAGACCTATTCAGAAGGAGATTTAAACAACAATGGAGCTGAAACAGTTGAATTTTGTTCCCAAATCTGGGCACCTACTGTTTTTCCAGATCTGAGGATACAGCAGCAAAAAAAATTAGCTGATATCAAGGAGCTTAAACTTTGGTGAGAGCGCACAGCTCATAAAGAACCAAATCAGTAACAAGCTGGAGGGGAGAAGTGCTGTGAAGACAAATAAGGTGGAGGAAGGCAGTCACGATGCCCAGGGGTAGGATGAGGGTGTGGTTATAGAGCCGGCCTTCTTAACATGATGACAGGAAAGGAGAGACCTGAAGAAAATGAGGAAGGGAACAAGGGGCCACTGGTGGAAGAGCGTCCAGGAAGAAGGAAGGGCAGGTGCAAAGGTCCTGAGGTAGGACTGTTTGCTAGGTTTGGGGAACATCAAGGAGGCAGTCCTAGGGGAGCCTGGGTGGCTCAGTGGGTTAAGCCACTGCCTTCGGCTCAGATCATGATCCCAGTGTCCTGGGATCGAGCTCCGCATTGGGCTCTCTGCTCAGCAGGGAGCCTGCTTCCCCCTTTCTCTCTACCTGCCTCTCTGCCTACTTGTGATCTCTCTCTGTCAAATAAATAAATAAAATCTTAAAAAAAAAAGAAAGAAAGAAGGCAGTCCTAGATATGCACATAATTAGAGGAGATGAGATAAAAGGAAGGGTGGGAAGAAAAAAATTCCAAGTAATGTATGCAGTCCAAAGAAGGTTTTCAGCAATGACACAACCTAGCTTCTAAAAGAGGAGCCAGAGAGTCTGTCACAGCTACTCAGCTGTGTCCTTGTGGTGTGAGCAGCCGTAAACAGTACATAAACATGTGGGTATAGATGTGTTCCAATAAAACTTTATTTATAAAAGCAGGTGGCAGGCCAGATTTATTCCCTAGGGAATGTGGCCCCTGTTCTGAAAGCATCACTATGACTTGTTTGGTAGAAGTCATCAAATCCAACTCACTCAGTTCATGGGTGGGAAAACTAAATTTCAGAGACATCAAGTTACTTGCCCAAGCTCACAGAGCGAATGACCTGCAGAGCTGCAATTAGAGCCCAGGGCTCGTGACTCCAAGCACAGTGCCCTTTTGACTGCCATAAGCCACCTTCAAAAGAGAGGGAGAGAGAGAGAGAGAGGGTGTGGAGAAAGCCTTACTTGTCATGTTGTCTAACTGCTCTGCTGGCCCAGGAACAATTTCATGTAAGTTCTCAGTGAATTGAGCACAACATTAAAAAAAAAAAAAATGTTTTCTCTTTCTTTCTGAGCCCAGAGCCAGTGAATTCCCCTTGGAGGAGAAAGCAGAACCACAATGGCACAGGATCCTCGGAATACGCTTATGCCCAATTAAGCATCTCAGCAGGCCAAGCAAACCAATTAGACTGAGATTAAAAAAGGACCCTGGATGGAAGGCATGGGGCGGCTGCAGCAAGGCCCGTCCCACTGGGGGAGCAGGAGGCGAGAGGGCGGGTCACAGCGCAGGCAGGGATGGATGAAGACTGAGGCCAACAGTACAGGTTCAGACGAGGCTGGAGAGAAAACCATAAGGCCAAGGCACTTTTCTCAGAAGGAAGCATTGCCTTTCTGGGACTCCTCCCCCGTCCTACCCCCTTACTCGCCCTGTGCTCCCCTACCTACATACATACACACACACCACAGATGCACACACCGAGGACAAAAGGCTGTGGAGCAGGCAGGAGACTGCTTTGTGCCCTTGGGAAGGTATTTAGTCTCCTGGGAAATAAGCTCTTTGTATCCGATGATCTTCAGCCCTGCATCTCTCAGCCTGGGCGCTGGAGGAGGAAATCCCGAATTAAAACCCGACTCTGCCACCAATTAGCTGTGAAATTGTGAACGATTTTGCTTACACTCTATAAAGCATAGATGTCATCCCGGGGAATCATGTCTCCCATGGAGAGTAGGCTGAGCATCAGAGTAAATCCTGAAGCTCAGCACTTAGAAGGAAACCTCCATAAACTTAGTTATTGTCCATATTGTCACTGTTGTTCCGGTTCTGGGGGAGGCTCCAGTGGGAAGCTGGGCGACAGGGGCTGGATGGAGGGGTGGGAGAGGGAAGGAAACAATCATGCTTTTTTAAAAAAATTACTGGTAGGGAGAACTCCTGAGAGGCGAGATCTCATCCTCATCAATCCGTTAGAAGCAGTGAGTCTGAATGCAAGAAAGGCACCAGCAGTTTATAAGCTGCTGCGAAACAGGCATGCAGTTTCCTTATACCAGTGGTGAAGACTGAAACCAGGCCATCTCACCCCATCATGCTGAGACGTCAATGAATCCGTGAACAGAAAACTTTTCGTCAATCGCAGCAGCAGGGTATGGACAGTTGTAAGCCTCTGCTGGTGTTTTCCTATTATTGTTACTAGCAGAAGGCCGTTCATAATGATACTTCAACTGCATACAATTTTCCTTTTCGTTTCCCCCCTTCTATAAAATGGGATCACAGGGACGCCTGGGTGGCTCAGTTGGTTAAGCAGCTGCCTTCGGCTCAGGTCATGATCCCAGCGTCCTGGGATCGAGTCCCGCATCGGGCTCCTTGCTCAGCAGGGAGCCTGCTTCTCCCTCTGCCTCTGCCTGCCATTCTGTCTGCCTGTGCTCGCTCTCTCTCCCTCTCTCTCTGACAAATAAATAAAATCTTTAAAAAAAAAATAAAATAAAATGGGATCACAGTATTCAGTTCTCGGGGCTGTGAGGAGAGCCCAGTCTATGGTGACGTGTGAGTCTCCTCTCCAACGTCCTCTGTGTAATCGAGGCTACTGAGGAACTCTGAAGGGACGTGTTGCTTTACTCTTCTTTACAGAGTATGTTTGGCGGCTCGCGTTTTCTGTTTTTGTTTTTAAGCAGATTTCATCCCCAGCTTGAACTCACGACCCTGAGATCAAGATCTGAGCTGAGATCAAGAGTTGGAAGTTTAGCTTCCAACTAATCCACCCAGGCGCCCTTGTTTTTGTTTGTTTTTGTTTTGTTTTGACTTGAATCTGATTTCACAGCTGAAAAGTTGGAGGAGTTCGTTTCATATAGACTTCCATATACAGAAAGATGGGAAAGCAAAGGGAAGAAAATATTTTATTTGCAAGTTTGGGTTAAAATTCACCCACAAACTTAAGTCTATAATGTCCTGAACACTTCATAGGGGTGGATTGCAAATGTCTCTGACCCTCCCTGCAGCCGGTGGTCAAAGGAAATCACAGCCAAAAGAGCCATAGAGTCAAGAAGATAGGGGCGCCTGGGTGGCTCAGTGGGTTAAGCCACTGCCTTCGGCTCAGGTCATGATCTCAGGGTCCTGGGATCGAGGTGCGCATCGGGCTCTCTGCTCAGCAGGGAGCCTGCTTCCCCGCCCCCTCTCTGCCTGCCTCTCTGCCTACTTGTGATCTCTCTCTGCCAAATAAATAAATAAAATCTTAAAAAAAAAAAAAGATAACAGAGCAGTTATGCAAAGTTGTGAAAGAAACACACATTTCCCAGAGGCCACAATAAGACACAAACATCTCCCATGGTTTCTCATAAAGAGATGGACATAGTCGATGCTGGTTGGTGATACACCAGTGCTTGATACTATTAGCAATAACGAATGCCAGGTAGCCAAGTGCATTTGCCAGAAACATCATTCAGAAAAGCAACTCGATGAGAGTCAAGTATGTTACCGTTCAAATACATGGCTCTCTAGAGTTCTGACTTAACTCAGGGCTACATTTTTGAATATGCTCTAGACACTGCATCCCCAATAAATGTTTGTGGCTAGCATAACTGATCAGGGTGCTTATCCCTGGGTGGCTAATCCCATTGATTATATTCACTCATCATTTGGAAGTTGAATAAAAACAAGCCTCTGAGTGTCTGCGTGGTGACGGGTAGAGGGATCTGGGACCCCTGTGAGCAGCCAATTGTCCCCAGAGATGAGCAAGGAGAACTGCCAAGGAGGAGAGTGAGGAGAAGAAGTCACTGAACCAGAGAGAGAGAGAGCAAGTACAAGCGCATTCCCTGCCATTCCCAGTCTCTCCCCACATGATCCCCAGCCACCTCAGGGCAAGGTGAAACCAAGGGTATATGTGAAATGGAAATGATGCATCTTAACAACTAGAATGCCAGAGACAAATCCCCCATTGTCTCCATGCCCCAGGACAGAAGCAAGGGGGGCAGCTGAGGAATCGGGGCATCAAGTGGGTCTCCGTCAAGTGGGTCTCCAGGGCAACTCGGTGCCAGAGGGGTGAGGAGAGGAAGAGAAGGAAAAAACTCCCGAAAACATGATTGCGAACAGGTTCATTTTAATTATAAGACCCTGACTTAACAGTGGAGGATAAAATAATCCTTGCTTACGATGTGTATATAAGCCTTTCTGCTTTCCAAATGTGTTCACCTAAGTAATGGCATTTTAATTTTTATACCAACCCAGCAGCAGTTCTGAAGGCTTTCTGGGAATAAAGTTCAGAGAAACCAGGAGAAGCATCTTGGAATGGGGCTCCAGGCTTCTCACGGAGTAGAAACTTCAGAAGACTAGAAACACACAAACACATTGGAATGGCCCAAGTCTTATAGAAATGGACCATTTCCTAAAACGCAAGTGGGGTTCTTCGTGGAGCCCCGATACTAAGGGCAGGGGTACAGTGAGGGTCATGGGAATCCAGGGCAGGCGAAAGCAGCTTAGAATGCACTTGCTTTATGGACTCCAAATGGCTCATCTATTTCCCTGAGACGCCCTCGATCGCCTAAAGCATCTCGTTGCGGAGACATCCAAAACATCAGAATGGAACAGAATGGAGCATCAACAAAGGGTATTCCTGTCATTCCCCAAATGAGGCAACTAAAGGACAGGAGAGAAAAGGATTTGCCCAAAGCCACACACCACTGGAGGCAGGAGGGACTCGAGTCTGGGTCTTTCATCTCAGATTCAGCCTCTTCTGTCCTGACCCACTGCCCCAGCCCATCACCTCCATCGTGGGGGGTCTATAGGTGACTTGGTCCTTTACAAAGCTCTGTCATCATGCCCTTTATCCTTCCAACAACCTGGAGGAGGGGGAATATTTCCATCACCATCACAAATGGGGGAAACTGAGGCCCAGGCCGGTGATGGCCACGTGACAAACCCATGTGAGGGCTGGGACAGAAATGCCAATGGCCTGATTCTCGGCCAGTGGACGCAGGGTCCTCCTTGTTTCTTCCTGCTTCCCCCTCTTCTGCCCACTTGGGTGTCACCATGCCAGTGGAGGACAGGTGCATATGCTTACTTCTAAGACACTTTGCTGATGCTCTGCAGAAGAACAGGGTAGAGGACCTCAGGGAAAAGCAAACAGCTCATTCCACTGAGCACCAGCAAAAGGGCCACAGAACAGGTCTGTTTTGAAGATGTGATGGCATCTGGAAGGAACACAGACTTTAGGGTCAGAAAGGCCCAGCTCTGAATGAGCATGGAGCCTTTCATCAGCTGAGCAATTCTTTGCAAATTCCTCGGAGTCTCTGATCTTCTATCAGTGCAATAGGAATTCTAGTACTTACCTCTCAGCATTGCTGGAAGGATCAAGCATAATGAATGCAATTAATCTGCAGTAGTAGCTACTCAATAAATGTTAGTTATTTATCCTTTGGCAACGCATTCTAAAAGGGGAGTTTGTCGCATAACACATAACTTTTAATGGATATTTTAAATGATCTTAATATGCTCATGGGCTCCAGGGATTATGCAAACTGCATATAAATAAAATATTTAAAATTCTGTTTACTCAATTTGTCTCTCTGCTTATTTCCAAAGCATCTATTGTGAAAGCATGACTCATAACTAAATATAGATTAATAAAAGTTTGGAGCGGCAATTATTCTTCAATTATCATAAATCCCATTAAACATTGCAATTATATGAATTTTCTCTTTCAGTCCACAAAATTTGAGAGCTCCAAGGGACCACAGAGAACGTCTTCGTATATGGCCTTCAATCTTTAGATGGAAACACGGAGAGTCTGATGGGGGAGGTAATTTTCCAGGGACACACAGCTGTCAGTGACAGAGCTGGGTTTTCAAATCCAGGTCTCGCACAGCCAGACCTCTGCCCATTTCCTTCTGCAGTGGTGCATATTTTGGGGAGGAAAAAAAAAAAAAAGATGAACAACTTCCCCAGCAAGTAATACTGCATGTAATTGCCAATTGCTTCCTTGTTAAAATATTTTGGTATTAGTGAGCACAATGCCATCTCAGAGCCTTCCCCAAATCCACATTCCCAGCGAGGTCCTTCTTTGTTTCCCTATATAGAAAGTTTCTCTGTCCTTATTTTAAACTAGTTAAGAAAGAGCTTTTTCCTTAACTCATTCAACACACATTCACCCAGTTTCTGGTTCTATATCAAGAACTAGGGATCTGGGACACCTGGGTGGGCTTCTGCCTTCAGCTTGGATCGTAGTCCTGGGGTCCTAGGATTGAGTCCTGCGTTGGGCTCCCTGCTCAGTGGGAGCCCGCTTCTCCCTCTCCTTCTGCCTGCCGCTTCTCCTGCTTGCACTCTGTGTCTGTCAAATGAATGGATAAAATCTAAAAAAAAAAAAAAAAAAAAAAGAGAGAGAGAGAGAGAGAGAGAATTGGGGGTCTAAAGCCTTCCTTGATTCAACTTAGATATACCAAAGTCCTCAAAAAAGATTTAACTCGGACTACAGTAAACTGTGACAGATCAAATCTGTCACTCTGCCTATTTTGTAAATAAAATTTTATTGGGACACAGTGATGTTCATTTGTTCGTGAATTATCTGTGACTGCTTTCAGACAATGTGACAAAGTTTAGTAGCTGCAACAGAGACCCCACAAAGTCTAAAATATTTGCTGTTTATTATCTGGCTTTTATAGAAAGTTTGCTGACCCTGAGCTAACCCATTGACTAGGCCAGTCACATAATGTATTTGAAGGAAATAATCAAGGAGGCCAGAGCAAAGATTTATAGATTGAGCTACTCCAACAGATAGATCAGTAAATTCTGTGTGTGTGTCTGTGTGTGTCCACACGTGTGTATGTGTGTGTTTGACAACAAGATTCCCATACCCTAAAAATATCCTGGGCTAAAGTAAATTAGAAAACAAGGATGTTTTCTCACACACCCTGCTTGGAGCACCTTTAAAACCTAAACAACAAAGTCATTATTTAAATACAAATTAGGCAGAACTGATATATTAAAAAATGCCCAGATCACACCTGAGTTGAGAAAATAAACATGTTTCAAGTGGAATTTATGACGATGATTAAACAAGGTAATTGACTTGATATATTCAACGTTAAAAAAACAACAACAACAACAACACACACACACCCACACTATCTGGGAGGGTTGAAGGCATTCCCAGAGGTACCTGATTGCCCAAACACCACAAGAAGAAGCAGATCCCACCATTTTTCCTAGTTGTTGGAACCCGAGGAATTGTAATGCCATGAAGGCATGGTTCCGAGGGCTCTAAGTTACCGACCGGGAAGAGGTGACAGCACGATAAAGCCCCACTCGAGGCAGCAAGCTCTCTCTGACTGATAGAACTAATCAGAATAGACCAGGTCGCCCTGAGAATTAAGGAGGCTCCTGTTGGTAGCGACCAAAGCAGAACCTGAATAACTGATTGACGGAGGTGCTCACAGGAGGGATTCAGAACCTGCAAGGTGGCTGAAAAGTGTTGTTGCTGTATTTACCCAACTAGGCGACCCAAGTGCCCAGCTGAACCGGAAATGGTTCAATCTGGAACCAGAAATGTTAACGACTGACAGGTATGAGAGTCTCACATAAGCCCCGGGATGATGGGTGATAGATATGGAAAACATTACCTACTCAGTTGTTTTTGCTTTTGTCTGAGCTTTGAGTTAGTTGGATGAAACTTCAAAACACACAGACGGGTGCCAAACCCCTGGTCTATCTCACGGCTACCCCTACACTCTAAATTTTAATTCTATCCGTCCCTCTAAAGCACCTAAAAAATGGTTCTTCTTCATCGAATGATACTTGGGTTCTTTTGTGGTGTCCCCACAAGCAACTAGCAAATGTTATTTTTCCTGGGGAGAAAGGCAGTTCAGTGGCCACCTCATGAAAGCATAGTGACCACCTTTCCACGAGTTCACCTGGGACTTTCCAAAAGAGCCCCACCCCTGCCTCGTGTGAGGGTGCTTATTTACCTACATTGATAGACTCAGCCACGAGTAATATCTGTTTTCCAATCCTGGACATTCTGGATTCTTCTGATCCATATGCCTCGGCATAAGTAATTTTGACGACCTCATATGAGCCGGGTGTTTCGCATTAACTGACACACCACCTGGGACGTAGCTATGACCATCCCCATTTCACAGATAAAGAACCCCAGCTTCAAAAACCTCCATCCGGGACGCCTGGGTGGCTCAGTTGGTTAAGCAGCTGCCTTCGACTCAGGTCATGATCCCAGCGTCCTGGGATCGAGTCCCACATCGGGCTCCTTGCTTGGTGGGGAGCCTGCTTCTCCCTCTGCCTCTGCCTGCCATTCTGTCTGCCTGTGCTCGCTCGCTCTCCTCTCTCTCTGACAAATAAATAAATAAAATCTTAAAAAAAAACCAAAAAAACCAAAAACCTCCATCCGGTTTTAACATTGTCTGCACACCAGATTCGGTTTACACTTTTCAACTCAAAATTCTGTCTACCAAGCTAACTACCCACTGTGAACCTCCCGTCTGTGAATTTATATAAACTGTTCCTAAACCACCTTGCATTTCTTACCTCCCTCCTGCATTTTCAGCAAGCTGCTGCCAATATTTTGGCTTCCTTCAAGGCTGACAGTGGGTCTATAGGAACAGGCACTGGGTATTGAGCAAAGGTGTTGTTAACTCTACTCTCTACCACAGTAAATTGGATCAGCATAGATGATGAATTCTTTTTGGATTTCACTTTCCCCACCTGTAAAATGGACAGCTGGACTGGATTTGTGGCCTCCAAATTTTCATTTACATGAAACGCTTGCTTCGTTAACTCAGTCTTTCAAATAAGTCTTTGTCGCTTTGCTTGTTGGGGAATAGCTACCAAGATTCAGTCTTTATTTTAGGGGCTGGGGCTAGAGCAGTGAACAATACAGACCAAGAACTTGCATTTTCCTGGGGAAAACACAGAAGACAATATTCCAGTAAATCTTTTGCCCAACAGAACTTCTCCCGGGTGCTTTGTGAAGTGAGGTCCATATGGATGAATAGAATTGAGTCAGAGTTTTCAAATTGGGCTCCCTGGTCTGAAGGGCTGGGTAGTGACGGGTGAGACAGGGTTTTGCCCACCTCATCCCCAGAGAATTTCTGTTGGGGTGCATCAGAATCTGGTGGGAATGCATGTTAAGATCCAGAAACAGGGAGTGCCTGGGTGGCTCAGTCTATTAAGCATATAACTCTTGGTTTCGGCTCAGGTCATGGTCTTAGGGCCCTGAGATCCAGCCCCAGGTCAAGCTCCACACTCTGTGGGGCGTCTGCTTGACATTCTTTCCCTCTCCTTCTCGCTCCTCCTCTGTTCTTCTCCCTCTGCTCCTCCCTCCACCCATGCAGGGTCTCTCTTTCTCAAATAAATAAATAAATAAATAAATAAATAAATAAAATCTTTAAAAAATACAGAAGCAGGCGCTCACTTAACCTTAGCAAATCAGAGTTTTTGTCTTTGCCTTTTTAACAGACTCCCGGGTGACCCATCTAGAGTAAAACAGAACCCCTGGACTGAAGGGCCCTTTGAGGTCTCCTCTATCTTGGACTACTTTCTCTTCCCTCCCCTTACAGTACATGGCTTTTCAGTCTACTGGGCCTCGGCCAGAAGGTGACTTCTAAAGAAAACTCTCTGACTGCCCCAGCCAGCTCAGGGTCCCCCAACCAGTGAACACGGTGAGCACAGATGTACTTGTGTGATGATTTTATTGTCACCCCCTCCACTAGACAGTGCCAAGACAGTTCCTATTTTGTTCGGCTCTAGGACATTCCTAAAACTTATAAAATACCCAATACATAATTCTTAAATAAATCAAGGCAGTATGAATGAATGTGTGGATGAATGGCTCTCTCCTTTCCAGCCCTGAAAAGCTCATGATTATAGGCACCCCCACGATCAGACCATTTCACTGCCAACACTCCCCCTCCCACCCCCCGGAGCCTGGCAAGTTACCTTAGGCCCTTTTTCCAAACTATCCAAGCCTTAGTGACTTCCTGTTTCCATTTATTACTGCACCCTGTCCCAGGCGTAGGCAGAGGTGGCAATTAAACCCTCAGAAACGGGGAATTTTGGAATTAATCCTCAACACCCATGTGCTTTCCTGTTTCCACTGTCCCATCAGGAGCACGACTAATAAGTCCAGAGAAAGAACCCTCGAGACGGAATAAAACAAGATTCTTAGCCAAGACACACAGAGGTGAAAATACCACCCACCTTGTGCCCCGGCCTCTGAAATTCCTCCACGCACCACAGTCAGAATTATCTTGCAGAACGGTGGGTTTGGCTCATGCCACCTCCTCCACCTTGTTGGGGACCCGGCAATGAGTCCTCACTGTCTACAAAGTACACAGGAAACACTCTGGATTCCTATTCAAGACATCTCATGACCAGAGTTAAACTTCAGATGCCCAGCTCCTTCCTTGGCCACTCTGTCCTTGCTCTACTCAAATGTAACCACTCAGTGGACCCATCCACAATTACTATCGCCCACCTCCACCTTTCCCTTCCATTTTTATGAACACTCAGAGACTAATCACTATCTAAAATGTAGCTCAGACTTCTTAATTCTGAGCAGAATGCCTTTCATGGTCTCTCCCGCCTACTTGCTTCTTCTTGACTCCTAATCTCCCCCCAGCCCGGTGAGTAGACAGGCTTATTCCCTTTTTTTTTTTTTTAGGTTTATGCTTCATGAACCTCCAGCAAATATACAAACCCACTCTGACCTCCAGGCATTCTCACTCATCAATAAAACTTTGCCCTTCTCCAATCAAAACACAGATTACCTTGTACTGAAATTGCCCATTTACTTCTGTCTCTGTTACAGGATTCATTCTGCATGAGAATGAAGAGAAGAAAGGATGCTTGTTCTGGATATGCTTAGCACTTAGCTCCAGGCCTGGTATGTAGTAGGTTCTGAAATTTTTGGAATGAGAATGACTGTGTCTCTCTCGTCACCATCGGCTGACTCCCAGACTTTCCATCTATTCATTTCTTCAGCCAATATTGTATTAAAACTCCTACTATGTCCACGGCAATCTTCCAAATGCAGGACACAGCAGTGAAAAGGACAGGCAAAGTATTGCTCTTGTCAAGCTCCTGTTCTCATAGGAGAACCAGTCAGTTAAGAAACTGATGTTTATGCAATGAAATACCAGACAGCAGTGAGTCTTGTGGAAAAATAAAATAAGGTAAAGGGACGGAAAGTGACAGGGGTGGAGAGGACCTATTTTTATAGGGAGGCAGTGGAAGGTTTCGTAATGAAACGAAACCCAGAGACGTAGGGAAGGTAAAGGAGGCTGAGACCTGTCCCAGGAAAAGGGAAATCAACTACAAAATGCCTGATGCTGTAAGAACGGAGACTGTTTGACTAATGACAGAAAGACAGGGTGGAGAGGGCCGCAGGGAGAGGCAGGAGAGACCACACAAAGGAGGTCATGGTGGGCCATCGTGGGACTCTGGATTTCATATTAAATGCAATGAAAAACCACTGGAGGGATCTGAGAAACAAGACAGAAGAGGAGTCAGGTTTCAGAACATCGGTCCGCTGCTTTGTGAACAAGAGTGGAAGGTGGGACGTGACACCGTCGGAAGCAGGGATGGCACTAGGTGGCCACCGCGGCAGTCAGGATGAATGCTCACGGTGGCCTGGAGGAGGCTCGTGCTGGTCAGGCGGACAAGAATAGCAGAGACGCGTGTCGTCCGGGAAACCTAGAGCATCTGTGGGTGGAGAGTGTGAAAGGAAGATGAGAATCCTGGAGGCTTTTGGCTTGGGGTACAAATAAGTGGGTCAGATGAAAATGGGACTGTGGGTGGAGGAACACGTTTGAAAGGAGAAACCAAGAATTCAGACTTTGATATGACACATTAAAGAAGGTGATTAAATAGCCAGGTAGAGACATCTGGAGCCTAGGGGAGGGGTCTGGGCTGGGGATATAAAAGCAAATCATCAGGATAGATTCTGTAAAGCCACCAGAGAAAAGAAGAACAGAAGAAATGATCGAAATGTGGGTACGGATACAGAGATGAGTCGCAAGGACTGAGACCCCTGAAAAGAGAAGGATCCAGCAAAGGCACTGAGAAGGTGAGCCAAGGGAACAAAGAGTGTGAACAAAGAAAGTGTTTTCATTAAACGCAAAATCAAAATTCCCGACCAGAGCTTCTATGAACTGACTGCTTATCTGTCTAGCCTTCTTCTCCCATTGACTGCATCCCATGCAGAGCCCTTGTTCTGTCCTCCCACAGACCCAGATGCCTTGACTGTCCATGCCTCTCTGGCCTGCAGGGGGCGCCCTTCCCTCGAATCTCTGATGTGCGGCCCCCTCACCGTCCAAAGCTCAGGCACCAACCAATCTCTGGCCACCAAGCTAAACTAGCCCCCATTCCATTGCCTGATTTTCATTTACTTACGGCAACCATGTCACTGTCTGCAAGTATCTCGTCCATTTGTTCACACTCGATTATCTTCCTCCCCATAGTACTCTTCCCGGCCTCAGTCTATTCCCCCACCACTGCATAAACTCCAGAACAAGGGCACCACTGTGTTCACTGGATGGCTCCCTGAAGGAGCCTATGACCTGTGCCCAACACTTAGTAGAGGATCCATAAATATTCGTTGAAGACCTGAAGGAATTCACCTGTTTAAATCCCATCCATCAAGACCCAAATAAAATCCGATTTAACTTGTGGAGACGACCCTTACTCTTCCAACTTAAAGCAAAATATGTGCATCACGAAAATTTAGGAGAAAGAGGACCGGCCTGGAAATCCAAGTCAGGGTGGGTTCAAATACTGACTTTGCTTCTAATCAGCCATATGGCTTTGCACCAGTCACAAAACAACGTCTCCAGGCCTCTTTCCTACACAGAAAAGGTCCCTCCTCCATGAGTTGCCTTTTAGAGAAACTGTATGTAAAGGGCTGGCCACATAGACCCGCCCACAAGGGCTATTATCTTTTTGTCACTGTCCTTTTATCCTCTGCCTTCCCAAAGCAGGCACCTGCCCCTCTCATGACTCTGGATGACAATTTCTTTTCCAGGTGGGCTTTGTCCGCATCAAACACAACAGTGGCTCAACACTGGATGTAGTGACTTGCAATCTCTAGATTCCTTGTAAAGGCTCCTGGGTGATTCACCCTCCCCTTCCTCGAGGACATGAAGCATTTTTAGCCTGAGTGTCTTCCACTTCATTTTTACCGGTGTCTTATCCCCTCCAGTGCTTGCACTGGGATCTCGGGAGTTTGCTCATGCCATTCCCCGCTGGTCACTCTTACTTTGTGATTTCTATTCTCTCTCTCTCTTTTTTTTCCCCTTTTTTCCTCCCTCCTCCTTTTAAACTAACATTTATACAGTGCCTTCCAGTTTGCAAAGCACATTTCAAATACCTGAGTTTAATCCTCAAAGCTGCCCTATGTGTAGAGAAGTTTTATTTACTCCATTTTTTTTTTTTAATGTAGAAATAAGGCTCCATGGGTTATTGGACTTGTACGAGGCCACAGAGGCTACAGGAACCAGGCCAGGAGAGCCAGGAGAGCCAGGAGACTCCAGGTACACGTGAACTTGAACTCTGCTCTCTCCATTTGGTTCCAGCATTCATTCCTTCATGCATGCATTCATTCAATGTGCCATTAATCCATTCATGCATACAGCAGCAAAGATTTAGTAAGAATCAGACACGAGTCTAAGCGCTTGAGATATATCTGTGCACAAATCATCCATGGATCTTTCCTTCCCTTATGAAACTTCTTTTCTAGCAGGAGACCTGGAAAAAAAAAGTTTAAGCGGAGAAAATAAGAAGTGATAAATATCATGGAAACAAGGAGAAAGTGGTACAGGTTAAGGGGGAATGGAGGGGAGAAGGGATCCAATCTCAAACAGGACAATCAACATAGGTTTCACTGAGAAATGACCAGAAGCAGATGGAGGCGAGCTCTTATGTCGACACCAGGCAGAAGACCTTTCCAAGCAGTGGGGACCCTGGAAGAGCTGGTGACAACAGAGCAATGAGGGATAGGCAGGGAGTCGTAGGAGGTAATGTCATAGAGAAAACAGGGTTCTGACTACAGTAGACCTTTCTGACCATGGGGATGATGTTGGTTTTCATTATGAAATGAATGGGAGCTATTGCAGGGCCCTGGGCACAGTAAGTGACACGAACGAACTTGGGTTTTCCAAAGCTCACTCCGCATTGAAAGTAGAAGTTGAGCGGTAGAAGCAGCAAGACTATGCAGGCAGCTTCTGCATCATCTGGGACAGAGAGGAGGGAGTAACAGGAGAGGAGAAAAGTGAAGGTCCAATTCGGGATTTATATTTTCAAAGTATCAAAAGTAAGATTTCTTACTGGATTAGAGGAGGGGTAAGAGGGAACAAAGGGAGTCAAGGAAGACAAAGGGTTTTCGCTTGAGCAATTAGAAATGTAGAACTTGCATGAACTGAGATGGGGAAGTGATGGGCAGGAGGAATGTGGCTGGTGACTGGGAGGGGTGGTTAGCAGTATGGTTTTGGACGTGATATATGGACGTGTCTACCTGACACCCATGGGAGATGTCCAGTGTGCCGCTGGACATACAAATCTGGAGTTGGGGAGAGAGGTGTGGGTGGGAAATATTATTGATATCGTTCTACTCTCTTTTTGTTAAGATTTGTTTGAGAGACAGAGAGAGAGAGCATGCTAAGAGCCAGTGTAGGGCAAGTGATGCGGGAGAGGGGCAAAGTGAAAGGGAGAGCGAGAATCTTAAACAGAAGCCACACCCAGTGAGGATCCTGTCACAGGGATCTCATGACCCTCTAATCATGCGCTGAGCTGAAGTCAAGAGTTGGACCCTCAGCCAACTGAGCCACCTAGGCGCCCATCTACTCACTTCCCAAGAGAAGATGTATTCAACCAACCAATGTATGTCTACGATTCACTAAGAAATGAGCCAGAAACTGGTGTTGATATGGCTGGGAGAAACGGACAAGGCCCTTGCTCAGCAGGATTTACAGTCTATCCGGAAGACAGAGTAAGCAACAGAAACAAATTATCATAAATTACACTATAGTAGGGGAAGGTCTTTGGTGGGGGATTTACATGGTTTTGGCATCTGACCTAATCCAGGGGCTTCCCTAAAGGCTTCCTGGAGGAAATGAAATGCAAACAGATACCTGAAGAAATATTTTGCCAGAGGCACAGGAGGAAAAGGAGTATTTCAGGAAGAGGGGGTAGCCCACAGGTGAGAGGGAGTAGCCCACAGGTGAGCGAGAATGTGATGTGTCTAAAGGAATAAGAAAAGTTTAGAGACAACCAGGTAGGTGTCGGGTAGAGGACTGGGTGGATATAGTATGAGAAGATTCTAGAAAGACGGGCATTGGGCAGATCACAAAGGGAGTTGAAAACATATGCTTAGGTTTCACCTGGGGGATAATGAAGAGGCAATGAAAGTCACAAACAGGAGAATCACATAATGAGATAGTCAATTTAGAGAAAGCTTTCTCTGGCAGCAGATTCCCCAGCAAAGTGATGCTAACAAAGGATTTTCTTTGTCCCAGTTTGCGGCACAAAGTCTCCTAAAGCTACGAAAGACTCCATTTACTGGGAGAGAGAGAGGAAACAGATGTAGCAGAACGTTAATGATTTTTAAATCCAGGTAAAGCACACATCGTTGTTGATTTTCCTTTTCTCTTGTTTTTAAAACTTTTCTAATTTTTTTTTTTACTTTAAAAAAAGTTTCAAAAAATTGATTTTTCCAAAATAAAAAGTTGGGGGAAGTTATTTTTAAAAGCATATATATATATATATATATATATATATATATATATGTATGTATACATACATATATATATTGCCTTTCCAAGTGACACCTTGTTGAGGCTGCTGTTCTGGGAAATCAGGTTGAAAAGAGTGTGTGAATAAACCATGCTAAATTCGTGAGAGTGGATAAAACCGTCATACACACACACACACACACACACACACACACGGAGATGGGGGAGGATGCCTTGGGACACCACTGCAAGTCCTAACAGGCTAGCTCCAAGGAAAAAGAAAGCCAGCTACTTAGGTACCATGTGGACGGTGGGACAGCCCCAAGGGGACACAGGCTCTGTAGGTGTTGAACTTGCTACTTCCAAGCATTTTTTTTTCCCCCACACCGGTTCCTGTTCTAGCAACAGACATGAAGGGCCAGCTTCCCTGGTGGCCAATCTGGCCCCAGGGGCCACATCACATAGGCAGACCCTTCTCTGCACAAGTGTTCCTGCTGCCTCTCCTCGTTCAATAACTCAGGGTAGTCTGTATTTCTATTTACTTATATTTATAGTAAAAACAGAAGTGATTTGAGCTAAATCTTGCTGTTTAGGCCCTCTGTCCTTTGAAACAGCGTTAGGTCAGAGAGCATAGACCAGGGAGGAAAGTACGCATGATCTCCTGGTCCCCTGCAAAAGTGGGAGCTGGAATCACACCAGCAGCAGGGGCTTTGGGGCCTGAGCAGGATCCTAGCAGCTGTCAGCACCCTCTGCCTACTGGGTAGAAATTTAATAGTCAGACCCTACTGAAATTTATAATCTATGTTAAGAGGATACAAGACTTAGAAAACTCTGGAAAACAAAATGAATGCAGGATCCCATGTCTGGCTCTATCATCGGAGAGTGCTGTCCATGTGGGCATGCTGGATGTTTCTCCTCTCTGGGACTCAGTTTCCCCATCCATAAAATCAAAGGTTTGGATAATATTTCCCCATCGCTCCATGACAGTGTTCCTTGTCAGTACATACTAGGATCCTGTGAAACAGGTGGAGAAAATGTGCATGAACTTGGGGGGGGGTCATCATCGAATGTAACATGAGGCCACAGAAATTCTGATGGCAAATGGAAGGACAGGATTTCGCTAGGTGTGGGGGATGGTGAGGATTCGAGTGAGCAAAGAAGGGGGATACAGCAGTCCCAGGGGTGGAGCAAGGCACGGAAGCTGAACTGAAAACCATGGGGGAGGGATGGGATGGGGTAAAAAGGCATGCAGGATTGGAGCACTCCGTCCCGTTCATCGTGCAAGGCCCGCAAGGAGCTGCTTCCTCCAGGAACATGTTCAGATCTCCGATATCTTTGCTGCCTCTCCAACTAAACCTGTTTGAGGTTATGTTACTTGTCCAAGGTCGTCGCCCAGCCGGGTCAAATCTCTTTGCAACTCTCTCATCCTATTTGTCCACGGCTTACATTCCTCCCGGATGAAGAGCTTCCGCGGGACAGTCACCTCCACCTCTGTACTCTCAGGGCCTGGCCTGACAGAGAGTGGAAACTGACTCTCAAAATGCAAACTCTGATGGGTTGGTTGATGTTGGAGGTCTAGGTCTATAGCAGATTGAGGCCGGCTGGCAGGCTAAAAGTGGGGGAGTGAATGCGACCAGCAACATCAGGCTACTGAGTCAATCACATTCTGCTTACCCTGAGTCACTTCCCAGATTGCCCAGCCAAGGATACCTCTGCCCTCCCAGCTCCTCCCCTCTGCCGGCTGTGATCTCTAAGTGGCAGGTGTTCCCCAGCTCACGGAGATAGAGAGTGTGTGTCACAGGGAATGAGGGCAGAGGGAGAAGCCAGCTTCCCTCTTCTGGCCTTGAGTGACCCAGCCCTGGAAAGCAGGGCACTGGGATATGAGGGCACAGGAGGGAGAAGCAAACTCTAGGAGCAGAGATAAGTGATTCTACCACGATGACTAAGAGATGGATTTGGTAGATGTTACAGAGAAACTTTGCGAACCCGTGTGCTTCCGCCAGCGGATAGAGCTGGATGGGTCTGAATTCGTCTCATTGGACTGGATCTCCGCTGGCCCTGATCTGGGAGACCCCATGCGCAGAGCTGAAAGAGCTCACGTTCTTTTCCTGGGCAGCCCTAACAAAGTCCCACCCATGTGTCCTCCTCTGTGGAATGGGAGGGGTGGTTCCAACCCTGCCTCCCTCCCAGGTCAGCCCCAGGTCCCAAATGAGAAAATGGGCACAGGACCTACTGAATTCCCATTCCAGGAGCTAGGAAACTGGGGCTCAGAAAGGCATGTGAGCTTGTCAGAATCATCAAGCTTCAAGAGGTGGTTCCAAGTCACAGAGAGTAAATTCGGCAATTACTTTGGAAGATCTCCTAAATTACTAATGCATACACACACCATGTACATGCTGTACATGGTGATATAAACATGTGTATACATGTACATGTATAACACATATAAGTATAAAACACATGTGTAACACATATATACAAACACATGTGTAGCATACATACACGCAAACATACGCTGTACTAAGTTATGTCATTACACGATCACTATTTACTGTTTATAATAACCCCATGGGTTAAATCCTGTCTCCATTTATAAACAAGAGAATGGAGGCTTACACAGGAAAGTGACTTGCTCAAGGTCACTCATAAGTAAAACCAGAGCTGGGATTTGAACTCAGATCTGTCTGATTCCAGACCTTGCATTATTTCAGCATTTGATCTCTTGATGGTTGGAGTTCATAATGCATAGCTAAAAAGAAAACTCTTTTTCTCTTTTAATAAATAATTTGGGCTTATAAAAGTCCAGCTTCAAATGAACAGGACCCCTTCCAACCAGGAAGGAAGCTCTGCAGTTTGTTTGCACTGAGTCATCTCTCTGGCCCTTGTTACTCTGTCCCTCCTTGGGGTGTGCATATAGTCCTGACTCCCACCGAGCTGTGAGCTTGCACCTTTAGGGTTCAAACCTCATTCCATTTATCTCTCTCCCTGTCCATCATAGTGCCCCAAACACAGTAGTTGCTCGTGAATCGCATGCTGAGGCCATGCTGAGGCCATGAAAGCACTCTATTCTGATGAAATTAAATGAGTCTAAGAAGCAAGGGGTGAGTTTCACGCACAGTCAATATGATGGGCCCTCCAAGATGAATCCTGAAACAGACATGATGTTGGGCGGGTCCAATGCAGCATCCTGGGGGCTTTGGGACCAGGCCACCTCACACCATGAGATCTACATCCTCACAAGGACCAAATCCCCAGTCACACCTGCTGCGTTGGCTGGAGCCATTAATCCCAACGCAAGAGTCATGAGTCTCCAGGCACCTCTTACTGCTGGAGCACTCCCTCCCAGATGGGGATGGAGAGATCACAGACTTCACTCACCTCTTCCCTCTCCTCCAGGGTCTGCTTCCTTTCACTGTTTCTTTACGTCTGTCTCCTTCACTTCCTTATAGGTTATCTTGTCTTCCTCACTGGCCATTCCTTTCCTTTCCTTCCTTTTCATGCTTTCCCCTCATGGCAGCCAGACAAAACATCCTTACCGGAGGACTCATTTTCCTGAAATATCTAGAACAGTGATCTTAATTGGGTACTCTCCTGAACACATCCTAAACAAGGTCCATAAGTTTCCATCATAATATTTCCTAATGACGGTTCATTTATGTTTAATTACCCAAGCAATACGTGAATGCAGTTTCTTTGTTTTAAAAAAGGTTTTAATTATAGATAATCGCCATTATCATGCTAAAAGCTTCCTGATTTTTCTTTCTACGTTTACGTGTGTATAAATACACTCTTAAAAAATACATCGCTTTGTGTGGGCGCACGCGGGTGTGTTTAATACATGTGGGGAACACTGCTCTGTGGAATATTCTGTAACTTGCTTTTTGTCCCAACAGAACCCCCTACAGAATTGTTTACATCAACAGAATTGTTGCACTTTATTCTTTTTAATTACAGAGTGTTCTACACTATCAATAAGCCACGGTGCATTTACGCCTTCATCTACTAGTGGATATCTAGGCCACTTCTAGTATTTTCACCATTCTTTTACAAGCATCTGGCAACAAACACCCTGGGCCATAACTCCCAGTCCACAGGTGCATGTTTTCTCCATGGAAAAATACTGAGCGAGGGCGTTGTTGAATCAGAGGCTACGCCCATTTTAAATGCTATCGACATGCCCCATTGCTCTGCAAACATACATTTTCCCCTTCTGGATTTCCTTTATAATTATTTGGATATTGGTTTATCCATTCACCTGTCGAAGGTCATATGAATTATTTCCTGTCTTTGTTTTTTTCTTCTTCTCATATCTTCTCCTTCTTTGCTCCTTCTCCCAGGACACTACTTCTGCAAAGGACTAGGTTCAACGACACCTCCATCAAGGAAGCAGAAAATGTGGTTCTGGGCACCGGGTGGCAGAAGTCAGCTCTTCCTGGGGCGTGAGAGCTGACTGCATTGGCTGCCTAGCTCACTTCACGACTAGTGACATCAAGTCAGTAGCCTGAAGGTGGGACTATTTCCATCACGGAAATTGGCAACTATGAATAATCAGAGAGCACTATAGGGGGAGGGGCTTGTGCATTGTTAAGGGCTATTAAATACAGGGAACAGTGGTTAAATATATATTGGACTGCCTCTGATTCTAAGAGCAGAGCCTACCGTGACAGAACCAGAAAGAAAGCCCAAAGCCATTTACAAGGTCCTAACTGAGTGGTACTGATTAATACAGGTCAACGGCGAGTGTCTGATGGTTAGAATTAGGTGTTTTGCCTCTTGAGCTAGGACAAAAAGAATATCACTTTTCAGAAATGGAAGAAGCTTCCAGAAATGTAAGCATACCAGGAATCTCTCAAGGCAGTAAAGATGGCATCTACGACAATGGTCTCGGAGATCACCATGAGGACAGCCACCCCCACCCTCCCCACTCCTCATGTACCCCCCCCAGGTCCCTTGTTTGACATATTTGAAGAGGAGGTCACCAACCTCTGCTTAAGGAACTTTCACAGAAGCAGAGAGTAGAACGGTGGTTGTCAGGGCCTAGCTGTGGGGGAAATGGGAGAATGTTGGCCAAAGGGCATAAATTTTCTCTTACTCAGGATAAATAACTTCTGTAGACCTAATGTACAGCCCAGGGCCTCCAGTTACTAACGATGTGTTGTATACTTGAAATTTGCTAAAAGAGCAAATATTAATTGTTCTCCCCCCCAAAATGGTAATTATATGAGGTAATAGATATGTTCATTAACTTAATTGGGTAATCATTTCCTAATGTATATGTATATCAAAACATCATGTTGTGTGCTTTACATATATACAATTTCTGGTTGTTAATTTTATCTCAGTAAAGGTGGGGGAAAAGAAGTTTCTGGCAGCTGGCAACTCACTGATGCCAGTCTGTAATGAATGAAGCTGCACCCGAGTCCTTTGCCCACCGTTCCTCAGCCCCGTACTCCGGGGCCGGCGGCCAGATCTTGTTCTTTGTTCCTCTCCTTCTCTGGGAACTTCTCCTGGACCTACAATTCCGGGTTGGTCCTGGATACCACCCCATGCCCCTCGGGGGACTGCTGACTCCCGAGTCCTCACTCTGACCCTCCGGCTCCCTGCATCCCTCCCACACAGCTCCATGGCACCGAGGGCAGTGGTCTGTATTTAGAGCCTAATTTTCCTGAGCAGTGAACCATTCCCCACACGGTTACAGGCAGCACTGCCTCCCTGACTGATTGTTTGCTGATTTTGTTTGGCATTTTTTTTCCTGGCCTCATAGAGAGCTTATTTAGAAATCATTTTCACATTCCGTAGATTAGATTTGCGACTCTGCTCCAACTTGCGACTCTGCTCCAATGGGTTAGCCGCTCCTGAAGAGCTAAGGGAGACCGTGTATGAACTGAGTAAGACAAATCCACTTACCTCGCATCCTTTTGTTTTAATATAAAGCACTTTTCTGTCAATTGACTCTTTTATTCTCACATTAACCCAACTAAGGATTCCCATTTTATGGATGAGAACACTGAGACTCAGAAAGATAGACTGATTGGCTAGGGTTCAGAGCAAATCAACAACAGAGTCAAGCCTAGAACTCCTCTCCTTAAGAACTCCCTGAATTCTTTGCCCAGGAGAGAAACAAACCCAAAAAATTGAAACACAAGAAACATAAGTCATTGAGGGAAGATTCAGTCCAAATGCATGAAAAGCCTGACTCATTACATAGTTGGAAACAAATAGACATGTCTAATGCATACGGTAACAGAAACATACATCCCCATTTAAAGTCTTTGGTTGGGGGACTCCTGGTTGGCTCAGCCGGTTAAGCATCTGCCTTTGGCTCAGGTCATGATCCCAGGGTTCTGGGATGGAGTCCTGCATCAGGCTCATTGACTGGCAGGGAGCTTGCTTCTCCCGGTGCCAGCCACAGCCCCCTGCTTGCATTCACTCTCTCTCTCTCTCTCTCTGACAAATAAATAAAATATTTATTTTTTTTTTTAATTAAAAATGTAAAGTCTTTGGTTGGCAAATTCCCATTCCTTTGCAACTCAGCTCAACTATATGATCACCCATGAGAGTTCTGCCCTGGCCTCTCGCTGTGGGAGGGACCCCTCTGAGAGGCTGCCAGAGTGCTGTGTCCATGCATCGGCCATGTCTCTGACCCACTGCACCGCCAATCTCCCTTACCAGACTTGAGCTCCTAGAGAGAAAGGACCGTGTCTTACTCACCAGTGTCTTCAGCACCTCAAATAGTAGCCATCAAGCAACATATGCTCCATACATGTTTAGCAAATGGAACCAGTAGGGCATTCTTCCCAGGTGGCTGATGTCTCGTTCACATCAATTGGGTAGAAAAAAGTGGAAACGTGTGTTGGTCATTGAAAGCCTGCACTAATGAACTGGTGAGAATAAGTTATAAGGAAGTTCCTTATGCAAGAAAAAGACGTATGCAAAAAAATGCTTAAAACTTTTGCTTGAAATATTGTCAAGAGCACCTTGGAAACTGTGTTTACATCAGTTTATTATCTAGCAATTTTCCTTTTGAGGAGAGAGTAAAGGAAAGCTCACTACCTGCCCAAATCAGCACAAATTCTGAATTAGTGGGGTCAAAATTAATGAGGCCTATAAGAGCGTTCATATGCTTTGCCCTAATCATCTCCTCCTGGGAATCCATCCTAAGGAAATAATTCAGAAAAAGAAAAATGCTATGTGCACAAAGAGGATCGTAACAGTCTTGGTTATAATTTTGAAAAGACGGCAATTAAATAAAATGTCCGACATAAGGAAAATGGTAGATGATCTCGAGAGAGACTTTTCTGGACCCAAGCAAGTGTATGGAAAATTAATTTTAGAGCATTGGATGTATGGTGACATATAGAAGAAGAGAAAGGATGTCTTAGCATTAAGGAGGGGAAGTATGAGTAAGATGTCTAGTCATTCTAATTCTGTTGAGTTCAGCCCGATTGGGATTCCATAGTCATTACTGAGTGGGTCTAACTGAGCCAGGGATCTCACACCTCAGTGCAATGTCTAATCATTCCCCACCCCCCATTCGTTCTTTATTTCACTCACTGAGCATCTACTAGGTATAAGGCACTCAACACACAAGGAGAAACAACACACTTGCTGTCCTTAAGGCAATCTAGTGCCAAGAACCAGCCCCAGCTAAGAGTAGCACAAAGCGATATATAACAGCTCCAACAATAGAGCCAGTGAGAGTCGACGGATTCTGCAAGGGCAAGAGGGTGTGACAGGAGACTTCCAGAAGAGGAAGGACATAGCCAGACCTCGAAGTCTGCCTAGGATTTCAGCAAATGGAGGACACACGTGAGTAAAGCCACAGTGTGTCTAGGCCATGAGGACTAGAGCCACCAGCATGAAGGGACAGGAAAGGAAGGTGATGGACAGAGCTGTGGTTCAGGGATGGACGGCGGAGGGACCTCGAGTGCCAAGCGGAGGAGCCCGGCCAGCGCGGCTCTGCACCGGTTCCAAGAGTGTAGAAATGAGACAGGCTACGGATAGGTCAGGAATTACGCACAGTTCTCATTGCTCACTGCCTTTCATGCCTGGCCTGGCAGAGATACTTCTCCTCATATGGGATATTTTATTCTGTTTTTAAGAGCTCTTCATTTGTCATTTGGGACAGAAAGTTGGAGCTGGTCGCAATCTGCAATCAATCAGCCTGCCTTTGCGGAAGATCTACCAGGAACCAGTGCTCTTCCTCTGTGGGTCTTTTAGCATTGATGGAAGCATTCAAAAATCACTTACACGGTTGTATGAGGAGAAGAGAGGAAGGTAGCAGGAAAGAAGGGACAGAGAGAGAGAGTGAGGGCGCATGAGGAAGCAAGAAAGCAGAATGGAAAGATTAAGGCAGGACCGAATTTTCTATGGGCAAGTGGGGATAAATCCGCATTTTGCCAGGGAATACGAAGACCAGATGAGAGCAGTTCTGTTTTGAAAAATATTGAAAATCTACTAGTTTATCATATATCTCTGGACTTTTATTTCTTTTACTGATGTTTATGGAAATCTAGGAAGGATCTATATCTATAAACACAAACTTTTTTTTTTTTAGTAACAAAATCAGGTCATGTGTCTATGTGCAACTTTATTTTTCATTTGATGATATATTATGTTGTTTTTTATTTTTTATTTCTAAGATCAGTACACATGGATTGCCTTCAATCTTTTTAGTGGTTCTGCGGTATTATAAGGATGTACCATAATTTATTTGAACAACCTTTTATGGCTAGATATGCAAGCTGTTTCCATTTTTAACACTTTCTCGGCCAGTCAGAACAAGACTATACTAAACATCATTGTAAGCGCACCTCTTTGCTCACTCACATTGTGAATATTTCCTCCCATGAAGTGACAGAGTCCTAGGGTATAGACACCTTGAATTTTCAAAACTATGAATTTATGTTTCCATCAGTGAAGGTCTGATGACGTTGCCTTGTCCATATCCTCTAAGGGCTGGAACAGTTCTGACAAGGCCTTTTGTCACCCTGTCTCCTCCATCCCCACCCCGTCCCTGGGCTGACAACAACTCTGAGTAGAGGAGGTGTCTCCGTTGAGAGCAGTGCTGAACTTGAGAAAGGTGTTGAGGTCGAATCATGTGGCGGAAGGGCCCTGGGCGTGCAGCCCTACAGCGCTGAGATCCTGACTGTGTCTCTTCTACGGAATCCCACAATTCAAGCATAAGGCTTACTAGACCCTGGTTTCCTACCTGGGAGTCGGGGCAGTTGGACTGGGCGATTGGGAGTCTCTTTTGGCTCAGACATCTGGTGATTGCAGGAAAGGTGGAATGGAGGAGAGGGAGGATAGAGAGAGAGAAGGAAGAACATAAGGAACGGCAGGGAGGGGAAAGGAAAAAAAGGGAACAAAAAAGACAAACCAGGGAGAGGAAGCAATGAAGAATAAAGCCATTTCCACTCACGGTTACAGAAAACCTTAAACAGTTTCAATATGCCTCAATATCAGGAGCTCCAGCATTTGGAAGACAGAGAAAGGGCTTTTGAAAGGGGAGCAAGCAACACAAAGGTTGTTCTTTTATTTTTCAAAAACCCCAAGTTTAATTTTATCCAGAAATAATGTTTTTCATGGCAAAGGAAACCAAGAGAAGAGTAAGAGCTGGTGCAGGGGAGAGAAAGGTGGTAGATGACCTTTCACAAATGGTGTGTTTCCATGTGTCCGGCAGACACAAAAGCTCTCTGGCCGACCCCCACCGCACCCCAGGAGCAGGGCAGGCCCTCTTCTCTTGGATGTTGTATTCATCACAACAGAGCAAGTCACCACCATCACTGACCACCCCTTCTTAGGCTCCTCTGAGCCTATCTGCAGAACAGAAATTGGTGCTGGGCTCTGACCCACGATGCTGAGCACGCCAAAGTTCCAGGATCACTGGACCAAAAGACCACAAAAGGACCTGCCACTTTCATGGGACACGAGCTGAGCCCTAAAAATAATAAAACAGGGGTGGGTGGTGGAGGCAAAATGAACCCACCCTTCCCCAGGCTCAGCTCCGCAGGCCGAGGGATGCTCTCATACCCCTGCTTCCTCCTTGGGCCTGTTCCTAACCAACCTGCTGCTTAGAGTGTAGGCTTTGGACCAGGAGCAACCGTGTCCCCTGGGAGGAGGTAGAAATACAGAGTGCCAGGTCCCACTTGGGACCTGCTGAATCCAAATTGGCATTTTTTAAAAAAAGATTTTATTTATTTATTTGACAGACAGATCACAAGTAGGCAGAGAGGCAGGCAGAGAGAGAGAGAGAGGAGGGAAGCAGGCTCCCTGCTGAGCAAAGAGTCGGATGTGGAGCTCCATCCCAGGACCCTGAGATCATGACCTGAGCTAAAGGCAGGGGCTTTAACTGCCTGAGCCACCCAGGTGCCCCCAAATCTGCATTTTTATAAGATCCTGAGCTGGTGCAAATGCAAAGGAATGAGGGAGAGGCCTGCCGTCAAATCTCTCCCTTTCTTCTCCTTCCCTCCCTTTTCTTGCTTCTTCTTCTCGCTCATTTTGTACCAGTCTTCTTTTTCTTTTAGTTTTACCCTTGGAAAAGCCCAGGCTTACTAGAGGCCCGGCTCAGACCTAGGCTGACCCTCAGGTTTAACAAATTCACTCTACCCAGTGACTTGAATATCAATTACCCAGTTTGGAGCCTGCAGCCAGGGAGGCTGCACTTCTCTTTTTGCCCTGCGGGAGGCAGTGTGGCCCAGGCAAGAGCCCTGGACTCGGTCCTCCTCAGACCCGAGTTCCAGACCCAGCTCCGCCCCGTCTCTGTGTCTGACACAAACGTTTCACCTCCGGAGGAGCCTCATTTCTAAAACGGAGGCAGGCAGTCAGACCTCTCTCTTGGGTTGGCTGTGAGCATCAAGTGAGAGCACGGAAATGAGTGTGAAAGCCCCGATTCAAGTGCAAGGAATTACAGGGACTGACTACAGCAACACTTCTCCTCGCCCCTTCGTCAGGCCTTTTCCAGAAGCTGATCTCATACAAGGAGGTTTGTCCCCTCACCCCATGCTGCTGAAAATGGGCACCAATTTCCCCATCCTGAGCCCCATCCCTGGGGTTTTTATTAGGCAAGCGAATGCTGGATCACTCCACTCCCTCCTTCTTGATAAAAAGTGTTTATCGTCCCGTAAATTCCAACATATCAGTAGCTTGTTACGGAGAGAAAAGGTCGCCAGCAAAAAGGATGTGTCATTCCACTGGAAATTTGGGTTTAATATGTACAAGGGAGTCCGCACATGGAAATCTCTTTGGAAATGATAAAGTCCTATAATGAAAAATACCACTACATTCGGGGCTTCATTTCAGCAGATAAATATTTAATATAGATCAGCCAAGATTAATTGCCTACTGAAACGCGCCCGTCCTCCGACTGGTGAGGAAAAAGAGCATCTTTACGTAATTTATGACAGAGTTTTTGAAAATAAGCAAAGCTTAGCTTGTCCCGGGTTCATTTTGCCTGCCATTGAGAAATGCATCACAGGGCTCCCAAGGCTTTCTGCTCGGCCCTGGGCTCCTGCTGCAGTGTGCAGTGGACTGGCCACTCCTTCGCATACTAATCAAGTTCTTGCAGGCAGGGAAAAAAAAAAAAAAAGTTCTAGAGAATCACTGAAATCAGGACATGGAACAAACCAGTGGGAAAGACCGCCTTGGTTCTCGTGGGGCCGGAGCAGAACGTAGCTGCACATTCAAAGTAGAGCAGGGATGGCTGTGGGAGTCACCGCGGCAAGGGAAGAGCCTGCGTCAGGCCCTGAGGACTCCAGACTCCCAGCACTTAACCACATCTGACTTTCACCAGTGAAAAAATAAACAAGAATGTCCCATTATATGGGGGGGGGCATGAAGCTCCGAGCAGTTTACTGATTGGCCCAAGGTCCTTATCATGAGGGAATAGAAGGCTGGCTGAGGACAAAGCAAATGCTGACACTCTGCAGCCTTCCCCACCCCCACTCCTGGGTGGGACATACATGACATTCTTTAGGAATCTCCCAACTCTCTTAATGTTAATACCTTGCTAGAGGGAAAAAAATGACCTTGACCATGACAAGGCCTCAAGGCATCAGGTATCTTGTAGGTCCTCTTTGGGATATGAAAGTTCTATTGAAACCTCCCTTTTTCCTTACCTCCCCCAACTGCATCTACATAACCTGCCAACCCCCCAGGCAGCACCTCTTTCTGCCCAGGGGTCCTGTCCCGTGCTTTCCACCGTTTTTGCACCAAAGATGTCTCAAGAACTCTTTCTTGGTCATGGGCTCCAGACTACACCCCCACTGAACCTCATCGTATTCTAAAACTTCATCACTTAGTAGCTAGTCAGTGTTAGAGGCACCATTTAAATGGAGCTATTTCTGGGGCACCTGGGTGGTTCAGTGGGTTAAAGCCTCTGCCTTAGCTCAGGTCATGATCTCAGGGTCCTGGGGATAGAGCCCCGCATCAGACTCTCTGCTCAGTGGGGAGCCTGCTTCCTCCTCTCTGCCTCTCTGCCTACTTGTGATCTCTATTTGTCAAATAAATAAATAAAATCTTTTAAAAAATAAATAAATAAAATAAATGGAGCTATTTCTGACTCCTGATGCAGCCTCCTAAAGCTTAATCTAATTACTATATGATTGCCAAAGTTTTGCGCTTAGGGATTAATCCACTGAAGGAACTTCAAGTTCAGGACTCTTGGCCCCCAAGGCTCTTTATGCCTCCCATTCTTCTTTTATTTTTCTATTTATCCATTCTCTCTCTCTCTCTCTCCCTCCCTCCCTCCCTTTTCCTCATCTCCTGACCATCTAACAGGCTTTCTTGTATCCCCAGGGGATTTCTGGTGTTTCAGTAGTGAGATCTGGTATCATTCAGGAGGAAACACACTTCACCAGAGGACCCAGCAGGAACCTTCTCCTGATAGTTAGTTGTGGTACACTGCTAACTCATTCTTTTTTCTCTTCCTTCCTTCTTTCTTTCTTTCTTTCTTCCTTTCTTTCTTTCTTTCTTTTTTTTTTTTTTTAAGAAGAACTGGATCTGGCTTGTACTAAGAAGAAGAACCAAATTGGTTCAAACAGAACCATAAGCCAAAAAGCTGAACAACCTGGAAACAGAGCAGTAACTATTATCCTTCATTAGCTGCACCTTCAAACAGCATAGCTGCCATCCAGAAGACATGAACAGACATTTGTCCAAAGACATCCCGATGGCCAGTGGACACATGAGAAGATGCTCAAAATCTCTTGTCATCAGGAAATGCAAACCAAAACTACAATGAGATCACACCTGTCAGAACAGCTAGTATCAAAAAACACAAGAAACAACAAGTGTTGGTGAAGATGTGGAGCAATAGGGACCCTCTTGCTCTGTTGTTGGGAACACAAGCTGGTGCAACCACTGTGGAAAACAGTGTGGAGATTCCTCAAAAAGTTAAAAATAAAATTACCTTACGATCCAGTAATGCCAGTACTAGATATTTACCGAAAGAATATGAAAACACTAATTGGAAAAGATACACACACCCCTAGATTTATTACAGCATTATTTACAATAGTCAAAATATGGAAGCAGTCCAAGTGTCCATCCATACATGAATGAGGAAGGATGTGGAGGTGGGGGGAGGGTGTGCGTGTGTGTGTATTTTCTTCGGCCACGAAAAGGAATGAGATCTTGCTACTTGCAACAACGTGGATGGATCCAGAGGATATAATGCTAAGTGAGATAAGTCAGTCAGAGAAGGACAAATACCATATGATTTCACTCATATGTAGAATTTAAGATACAAAACAAATGAACAAAGAAAAGAGGGAGAAAAATAAAACAGACCCTTAATAATAGAGAGCAAACAGATAGGAGGTGGTGGGGGAATGGGTGACATAGGTGATAAGCACTGAGCAACAATGTTTGGAACTGTTGAATCGCTACATTGTATCTCTGAAACTCACATAATACTGTATGTTAATTATACTGGAATTAAAATAATTAAAAAAAAATCATAGCTGCCATCATCTTCCCTCCTCATTAATATGAACATCGGCATGGCACCGAGGTGGAGACCACTAGTATTGTTACCGTCAGCAAAATTACCATCACTGATCTTGGTAAGTGCCAACATCACAATCACTGACAACTTCCCACCGTAAATCACATATCCTCTGCACAGCTAAGAGCATCAAGAACGTCATTACCATCATCATGTTTAGCACAGAGTAACAATTTAATGCATGCTTACTACGTACTAGAATAAGAAAAATGAAGAGTATAGCCTTGGCATATATAAAATTTTGACATAGCTGGGTAGACAAAATAAGTGACAATCTAAGATTCTGATTTTAAATGCCAAAAGAGTGTTGTTTGGTATTTTGAAAGATCAGAGACAGACCTTTAAGAGGCCGCACATAAGAGAACCAGGGGAATTCGTGAAGCTGGGAGTTCTAACCTTGTGTCTGCCATTAGTGCGTGCGTAATTGGGATGTCATCTAACCACTCCCAACTCAATTTACTCAAGAGAAAAAGGGAAGGAAGTGCGAGATAGACTTTAAACCCTTTTCCAGGGCTTAAAACTCTTTGAACACTTGACTCACACTAACATGTGGTTGGCTGCACTCTTTTTTTCCCCCCAAATAGCCAAATAGTCTGGTTGATTTCACCTTGAGGAAATCAAAGGTAAAGAGAAATTTGAGATAGGAGGGGAAAAAAAACACACCTTGCGGATCTCAATTGATTTCTCTTTCCTCTCTAGGGATCCACTCTTGGATTATCCCAAATGCTCCGTTTACAGGGTATGGAGCACTTTAGTTTTAAATAATTCACATGGTGCTTTAAGTTCTCCCTTTTGAGAGCGTTCCATCATAAAAGAGACTTGGTTGCAAGGTACAGTTCTTGAATAACATCCTTAATATATCATTGCAAGATGAAATTTCCTCATTACCCCTGCTCAGAGCTGGTTCACATTTTTTACTTTTATTTCTCATACTCTTCAGGCAGTCGACAGCTCTAGATCTGAATCCTAGCTCTTCTCATCATTGTCTGTTACCTGGGACAAAGTCATCAACTTCTCTGAACCTCAAACACCTCATCAGTAGAAATGGTACAGTCACATCTCTGTGGTGGCTTAGTTATGATAATCCAACTGGTAACATATATCAGATCAAAGAACTGGACATAAAATAAGGCAACACCAATGACCTACAGAACCCAAATCTCAAAGACCACCAGGGCCATGGAAGTAATCCTTACGCACGTACACACCAACTACACTGTCTCCGTGGTTGAGTCTGACCACTGCCCACATCTAAAGGGAGCAGCCTGAACACAGTGCCAGCCCATGGCTGAGCTACATAAATGATGGCAAAGGTTTTCCAGACTTATCAATTTTTCAAGAACAAACGAATATCTAAGTTTTTCTTTGAAATCCTCTTTTTTTTTTTCTTTTAAATTTAAATCAGAAGCCCACGATTCCCTTTAAAAACTCACTATGGGCCAAGCAAAAACATGGTCTTGTCTTTGGGCCAAGCTTTATACACTGCAGTGCAGAATGAGAACAGATGGGTGGGTAGTTCTTAAATGTCTTGTCTATTCGCATGCAAGGACTTTTCCCCACCATCCTTCTTTCCTCTCACCTCACCTGAAGAGATTCATTTAAGGAGGACAAATAACTTCAACCTCCTGGGAGTTTTCTGTAAATAATTCACTGTGAATGATGTCCTTACTGAGTGTGACTCTTAGAGGCCAAATATAGGTGGTGATGGTTACCACTCAGTACTTTTGTTTGTTTGTTTGTTTTGCCTTTTTGTTGTTGTAGATAACTTTCCCATACCTCAGGCATACATTGGTGCCCTGATGCATGCAAGAGGTAATGGGAAGTGTTCTGGAGGAAGAATGAATGACTAGTATGTTAGCCTTGCCCACATCAGCTTATAGGCTCCTCGTGATGGGAAGGCATGGAAAAGAGTAGCAGAAACACAAGGCAGAGAGCAACCTATCTTTCAGCATGCATTTAATTAAGAAACAACCAATGAGTGCTTACTGTGTGTTCTGTATCAGAGGTCAAACTAAGCCTGGGAATAGTAGGCTTTGGAGGAGAATGGTGGAAAATCTCAAACAGGATCCCCATCCCACCACTGGTTGGTGGTATCTTCAGTAACCAGAGGGAAAAGGCTTCTTGCTCAACCACACAGCCTTTGGGACACAGCACAGTGCCTGACACATAGCAGGTGTTCAGCAAAAATATTTCAGTCAAATGGAAAGAAGTGAAAGCACCAAGGAGGAGGTATTTAAACCAATTTTTGGAATCTGAATAAAGAGAGGAAGGAGAAAGCAAAAGAACAGGATGAGAAAAGGCACAAAGGCAGGGCGGTGTGAGTGAAGGTCAAGGAATGGTAAGCAACTAGGTGTATCCTTGCCTTTGTAAAGAAATAGGATAGTAAGGAAATAATGGGGAAGATGAAACTATTTATATCTGTAAGTCCTGGAAGCCTTTGAAGATGACAGAGAAGAGGGAAAGTATGATCTGATCTCTGTTTTAAGAAGTCAGTACAGTCTGGCTGTTCTGTACAAGGGGGGCATCTAATTAGTTGACTACTGTGATTGTGGTACTGAGAGAAGCTGATGGCATGTATTAGGGCTAGGGAATGGAAATGAGAGGGTGTAAAGGAGAAATCAGAAACTAGTGTTTGATGACCCATTGGATACGTGGAAAGTGAGAAGAGAATAGTACCTCTATTAATCTGAGAACTTCCTACCTCATTCAGAACGCCGACCAACATAGATACTGTCTGGAGAGCACCACGTGTCCCAGGAGTTCCTCATTCTTTAAGATCTCATTACCTCAGAAACCTAGAAGAACCCATGTATTGGCCAATAACCCACTGACATAAGTCAGAAGACTAGTGTTTTCTATTCTTGACTAACCTCCAGCCTTCTTAGAATTCTTTCATCTTAAGCCCCCTGAAATTTGATAATTTCTCACAAACCATTACAATCATCTAGTACAAGCCATTACTATCTCTTGCCTGGGGCATCCCGATAGTCCCTTCATTGGTCTGAGCTTTACACTCTAGTTTCCCCCACTGGTTGTGCACCCACAGTAATCCCTTAATAACTCAATCAGCAACTCATAAGGCACCAGAGGGAAACTGTCGAGCAAAACCCCCTACAGATAACAGTTATAAGCAGATAAATCTAGTAAATAAATAAATAACAGCAACTGCTTAAAGATAATGGAAAACACCCGAAAGCAGGCAGAAGCCGTAGGAGAATTTATTCTTGAAAAACTACCACTGGAAAAGGCAAGTCTCTGGCTTCCTGGCCTGAGATGCTCCCCAGCCCCAAGACAATAAATGGTGGTGGAAATCTGCAACCTCACGGGCCCAGAGCCGCAGACAGCAGAGGTGAGGAACAGAAGAGCAGAAGGAAATTACAAGGGAGAGTCTTGCAGCAAAAGGAGGGAGAACCAAATCTGAGTTTAAAAACCGTCCCAACTAGGGGCGCCTGGGTGGCTCAGTGAGTTGGGCCGCTGCCTTCGGCTCAGGTCATGATCCCAGGTCCTGGGTTCGGGCCCCACGTCGGGCTTTCTGCTCAGCAGGGAGCCTGCTTCCTCCTCTCTCTCTGCCTGCCTCTCTGCCTGCTTGTGATCTCTCTCTGTCAAATAAATAAATAAAATCTTTAAAAACTGTCCCAACTAGATGCTAATGGCTAAGCTACACAAGTGTAGGAGAGACCCCAGGGGATCCAGCAAAAGAGGAGGCAGAGAACAGAAGGGAATCTACCCGTTAGGCGCCCCTACCCGTTAGTTATAGAAAGGCACAGGGAAAGATCTCCGTTTGCTGCTTTTTAAAGACTGAGCCTAAATGTGCACTTCAGGTGGTGAAAGGCGAACCCTTATGGGCTTGAAGTTTCAGAAGATGAAACCAAAGGTGGGCAGAGCAGCTGAAAATCAAAGGGATAGCGGGAATCCTTAGAAACAAACCAAAGAGAGAGAGACAGAGATTCTCTAAATTGGAGTATAACCTCTCCCCAAATGTTTGGCTGACCACAAAATTGTGGAGGCACACAGAAGACCTACAGAGGACCAAGTAGAAAAAGAAGCAGCTGGAAGTCGTGAAAACAAAGCAGGAATATCAGTGCTGGCATACTATAGCTGAGTTAAAATTTTGTGGCAGGAAGTCCAGGCAAGTTAACTGCATACTGTAACAACAACAGCAACAGCAGCAAATAGTGGGGAAAAATACAATATAATCCAAAGATACTGAGCCATAGTATTTATGATGTTCAGTTTTCAACCAAAACTATATTTGCAAAGAAAATAGAAACTATAGTTCATAAAAAGGGGGGTAAAGGGCAGACCACAGAAACTAACTCTAATAAACCTGATGGTGAATTACCAGACTTCAAAGCAGCTATTATAAATATGTTCAAAAAAATTTATAAAACACATTTAAGACATTCAAAGAAATAAGGAAAAAAATAAACAACAGATAGGTGGAAACTCTACATAAAAAATGGGAAATTCTAAGATGAAAAGCATAACAATTGACATTTTAAGTTCCCAAAAAGGCTCACCAGCATAATTGAGATGACAGGGAAAAAGAAAAACAACATTAAATTTGAAGATAGATCATAAGAAATTATACAACCAAATGAACAGAGAGAAAAAAGATTGAAGAGAATGAACTGCACCTCAGAGACAACAAGTAGGTAGTCAAAGACATGGTAATCAGTCTCAAATGGAGAGAAGAGAGAGACTAGGGAAGAAAAATATCTAATAAAAATATCTAATAAAAACACCCCCAAATTTGGTTAAAAACATTAACTTACACAAGGCAGATAAAGCTCAAACAGGATAAACACAAAGGCACCAACAACAATACAGCTAACTTCACACTAATGAAAGAATGCAAGCTTTATTTTCTAAATCAGTAACAAGGGAAGGATTTACATTTGCAGCCCTTCTATTCAGCATTTTACCAGAGGTTCTGGCCAGTGAAGTCAGGCAAGAGAAAGAAAGAAAAGGCATATAGACTGGAAAGGAAGATGTGAAACTCTTCACCGATAGTGTGATCGCCTATGTAGAAAATCGTAAGGATTCTACAAGAAACGATCAAAGGTCACTGGTGAAGATAGCAAGGTAGGAGAATACACTATATAAAACTCAATTACATTTCTATATACGAGCAATGAAAATATTTTAAAAAATTAGAGATGTATTTACCATTCAAAGTTAGGAATACTTATGATACGGGAGACAAAGGCAATAGGAAATGTAGATAAAATGAAATGTCCTTATAATCTGCAACCCATTGACAAGTATTTGAGATAGGCAGAGTATAACATTCCTCCAGGAAACTCCCAACTGTCTTAATGTTAATACTTTGCTAGGGGGAGAAACAACCTTAGCTTGACAACTGCAAGGTCTCCAGTTTCCTGAGGATCTTCTTCAATACATGAAAGTCCTCTTAGAAACCTTCCATTTTCCTTACTTCCCCCAACTCCCAAGTATACAATCAGCCATTCCTCACAAGCCCAGTGCAGCAGCCCTTTCTGCCCAAGGGTCCTGACCGTCCCTGTGCTTTATACTAAAGTCACCTTTTTAGACAAAAGACATCTCAAGAATTCTTTCTTGCCCATCGGTTCCGGACCCCAACAACACACTCCAAACACAACATGACTTACAAAGTATGTTACAACACGTATGCAGTGCTAAATGCAAAATATTACTGGATAAAGTCAAATGTCTAAACAAAGAGAAGCGGTAAGCCAGATCCATGGATTGGAAGATTTGACGTGGGTAAGATGTCTTCTCTCCAAACGTATAGACAGAATCCCAATCGAATTTCTAATCAGTATCAAGAATGGTATAAGCAATATAACACAGTGTTCACACATAAGTAGTCAGTTGATATTCAAGAAAAATATCAATGCAATTTAATGGGAAAAGGAATGTCTTTCAACCAATAAAACTGGAAAAACTGGATATTCACATTGAGAAGGCAAAATTAAAAAAGACCCTTCCTTGACACCATACACAAAATTTAACTTGAAATGAATCATCCCAGGTTTCACAGGTCCACACGTAATTGTGCCAGAGGCAGTTCTTAGATATATGACCAAAAGGGGTGGGCAGCAATGCCTTGGCTTATCCTTCTGCTTTCATTCAGCTAATTGCAACCTCTTGCAATTTATATGTGCATGATCAAGTGTGATTTGTGAATTCCTTATTTAGTTTTACCTAAGCCAATCCTCCTGAAAAGGGCAAACAGCTTTGAGAGTTTCTTGCAAAGAAACTATCAGTTGAAGCAAAGACCGATAATACAAGCAAAAAAAAAAAAAAGCAGAACTAGTGTTTCTCTTCCCCTGGATTAAGTACTTCAGCAGTCACGGTACAAAGCAAAAAACCATGACAAAACAATCATATTTGCCAATTGATTTAAATTAACCCCACAGTCTTTTGACATAAGAGTTTATATCCACAACGGCTAAAAAAAATACATGGTAAATAATGAACTAAAATAATGTTTTAAAAAATTTAACTGTTTTTATCTATTCTTTCATATATTTTGAAATGTCTATGCTTATATAATAATAAACAATAAATATTAGGATATATTTATAATGACTATGGTGGTATGATTTTTTTTAGTGATAGGGATGCATAATCTTTAGTGGCCACTGACTTAGAAAATAGGGACAGGGAAATAAGATAGGAAGGAGGAAGTTGGAATAGGGAAAAGTACATGAATTGGAAGCTATATACAGGAGAGAGAATAGTGATGAATTGAATATTTGAGCAGCATATCAAGGAGAATAAAGACACAAACTCTACAGTCTAGAATCCTAGACCCTTCACCTATTAACTGTGTAATCTTGGGCAAGCTACTTACTTTCTTCATTTACAATATGTGCAACAGTCACAGGCTGGTGGAAAGATAAAACAATATAACCCACATAACGTGGTTACCGTAGAGTCTGAAACACGGTAAACATTCGAGTATTAGCAATTAGTATAAAAATTATTATTATTATTACTACATTTTATTGGGTAAGGAAGACGAATTACTTGAGCATACTGTCCAACCTTCTGGCTTGGACCTTTGACCGATGATGGTGCAGTATGTGACTGAGAACACAGGAAGAGAAGAAATTGGTAGAGGAGTAATGTGAGGGTTCTGAATTTTCATGAAAAAGTCCAGTGGAAATACCCAGTTGGTGGCTAGCTGATAGGACTGTGGCTTCTGGAGGAGAGATGGCAGTTTGGGAGTTGCTGGAAATGTAGGTGATAAGGCAAGACGCAGGAGTGAGGGTGATTAGCCAGGGAGAACAGACAGAAGAGCACCATTCAGCCTATTATCTGGAAGAGGAGAGACCCATAGAGAAGACTTAGATAAAACATCAGAGGGTCGCCTGGCTGTCTCAGTGGGTTAAAGCCTCTGCCTTCAGCTCAGGTCATGATCCCAGCGTCCTGGGATGGAGGGCACCCCCCCTCCCCCCCAGGCATCGGGCTCTCTGCTCAGCAGGGAGCCTGCTTCCCTTCCTCTCTCTCTGCCTGCCTCTCTGCCTACCTGTGATCTCTCTGTCAAATAAATAAATCTTAAAAAAAAAAAAATCAGAAACACAAAAGGAGTGTCCCCTAAACTGGTCATCAGACACTCAGAGCCTCCACTCATAGAACAGACTCCTTAGAAAAATCAGTAAAGGGCGCTATCTCTAATCAGATAAATGACAGAAGAATATGAATTGTAGGCATGATTATACAACCTTGTGTTGTCAAGGGTATCCAAGGTCACTGAAGCCAATTTCTCACCTACGCTTACATTCTCTTTTGGTCAGACTACACAAATTAGAAGCACTTTGGTGAGAGGAGAGTGACTGCCCCCTCCCATCTTCTAGCAACTGACCATTAAAAACTTCTCACCTGGAAGACTGTTTTCCAGTTCTCTCTCTGGAACTAGCCCAGGAGGAACTCTCTGATCTCCAGTGCCAGCTCTGTATATGTAACTTTACAAGCTTCCTGCATGTAAGAGGTATTGGTCCAGGACCAGGGGCTACCTTCTCTGGTTCTTTTGGATGGACAGGCTTCCACGTTACTCCTGAAAATCCAGCACCCACTGACAAGTGCATGAGGATGTTGAGAAATCTGAAGATGTCTTTCACCTGGCCTTGTCTCCCAGAAGTGGGTGGGTGGAACTCAGTGACAGAATAAGATCCAAAAAAAGGAAGAGAATTATACAGTAGATTGAAATAGAACAGCATAATACATACAGCTATGCATCTCTATCTACCATCCTCCATCCACAAGAGACAGAAGGATTTCTGCCCTTAGGAGTGGTGAGTTGGTTGCTTTTAATGACACCACATCGATCCGCTAATTTTAAGAGAACAATCTTAGAAGAAATATTTTGTTCCCAGAATCTAGGGATCACACTTGATGGGAGTTAATTTTCTCAGATCTCTGAAAGGCTAAAGGACCCGTGAAAGCAGACCATGTAAGAATGGCACATGCCTTGGGGCGCCTGGGTAGCTCAGTGGGTTAAAGCCTCTGCCTTCGGCTCAGGTCATGATCCCAGGGTCCTGGGATCAAGCCCCACAATGGGCTCTCTGCTCAGCAGGGAGCCTGCTTCCTCCTCTATCTCTCTCTTCCTGCCTCTCTGTCTACTTATGATTTCTGTCAAATAAATAAAATCTTTAAAAAAAAAAAAAAAGAATGGCACATGCCTCACTGCTCCTTCTTTCAAAAACCACCTCTGGAATCCTTCAGCAGGTACAAGGTAAAGGACTGCATGTTTGCAAAGCTCTTCCATTCTCTTTTTAAAAAGTACTGCAATTAGGGGCACCTGGGTGGTTCAGTGGGTTAAAGCCTCTGCCCTTGGCTCAGGTCATGATCCCAGGGTCCTGGGATGGAGCCCGTATCGGACTCTCTGCTCAGCGGGAGGCCTGCCTCCTCCTCTCTCTCTGTCTGCCTCTCTGCCTACTTGTGATCTCTGTCTGTCAAATAAATGAGTAAAATCTTTAAAAATAAAAAAAAAATTTAAAAAATTTTAAAAAAATTAAAAGTACTGCAATTAGTATGAAGGCTGCACCTAAACGGAGTACCAGAGAAAAGAAGGGGCTCATCAAACAAAAAGGCAACTGTGGGCCAGTTACGATGAGCACTGAAAGATGAGTCAGAAGGCTTGGATACAAGACAACGTTCCACCTCTTGGCAGACAGATCAAACTGCCCAGATATTCAACTGCCCCAAACTCTGACAACCTCATCTTCAAAATGGGATGGTGTTAACCACCCTATATAGGAAAGTGTCTTGTGAACTTTAGAGCATTACCTATAGAAAGCATATGTGAAGGAAGAAGGAAGCAGCAGCACAGGAAGAAAAGTGCAAAGAGGGAAGGAACAAGTGGGAGGAGAAATGAGAATTGTGGAGGATTAGGAAGGAAAGTTTCCCAGGTAATAAGATGATTCAGCATCGAAGATGGCACAGGACACAAGCTCCTCGGTTCCCAGGGCTGCTCTCCCTTCACCTCTACCCCCGCACCCCCAGCACCCTTCAGAGCCAGTGGTTACAAGCCCAGAGTCTGGAACCAGACCGCCTGTGTTGGATTCAGTAACTTCCCAACTGTGTAACCTTGGGCAAAATTCTTCTGTGAGCTTCCATCTCCTCATCTACATAATGGGGTTAAACGTAGGACCTATCACATAGGATTGTTATGAGGATCAAATGGCTTAATAGGGGTAGGTTATGTAGTTATTAATATATTCAGTATCACAAGCGAGTTTATTAGTTCCTTTCTGTGTGTGCTTTTATTTTTCAGTGTTGTTCTTGGCTCTGGAACAAATTCCAATGGGATTCTGTTAGGGGATTCCCCCATTATCCTATTCATTTCAGCTCAACTTGCAACATCAAGGGTAAGGAGGTTCTGCCGCCAGAACGTTCTCCTTTTGGAAGCCCTACCCCTTCTTAATGAGGATGATGATGATGAAGATGATGATGTAAACCCGGGCTGAGCTGAAGCTGTTACGGAGTGAGGCCTCTGTGTGTCTACAGTAAGTGCAATACGATCTACATTTCCTTCTGCTGACAAGCATCCCAGGCCTGGGTGCCCAAGTGCCTTTTCGTAAATCCAAAGAATATTGAACTCATTATGTTCCAGCACAAGTTATCCTTCATCAGTCAATTTGTCTGGGTCAACCTTTCTTGCACATTTATTCTGGACATCTAAAAGATAGGACGTCCAACAGCCCGTCTCCAATATTAGAGCTGCCATTCATTTTGTTATCCTAAAATGATATTCTGAAACCGGGCCATTCAAATGCAATTATTAGGTACCAACACACTATCTTCCATCAGAGCAGTGGAAGGAATCCAAATTCAGTCCCAGGGTGCCAGTAAACAGGAACAATAGGGCCCGTATCTACACGGAGGTGCTGGGTGTACCAAGCACATTTACTTTCACTTTCTCTTTAGAGTATCACACTCTGCCGCTCTGTGGCGGACGTCAAGATTTTAAGTTCCTCTTTAAGGAGAAGAAAATTGAGGCTCAGAGAGGATAGATCATTATTCAAAGACCTAATGGAGAAAGAAAAAAGCCTCGAATGCAAATTTTCCATCACAGATTGAATTACCTACTTCACCCTCTGCCTTCCTTTCTTCCTTGTGTTCAGGAACAAACTTCAAGCTGTTCTCTCCAGTACCACGAACACTGCAGCACCTGGTTTTCACACTCTGTCTTCACCCCAAGTTCTCCCTTCGTTCCCTGTGACTAGCAGCCAATACCCTCAGCCGCTAGGCCCCTTGACCTACTTCATCCCAATGATCTCCCTGCCCCCTCCAGTCCCTCCTTCTTCCTATAGTTACTCCAAGAACGTGTCATTTCCCAAAACCCCTCTAACTCCATCGTATCACATGAAAATATTCCGGTCTTGGACTGGTCCGCCACAACACCTGCTCTCTACCTCTTCAAGACCTCCAGACCCAAGAGGTTCTCCTTTCCCTTTAACCACAATCTACTGGCTTCACTTCTTTCTGGATCAACTTAGATCCAATGATCCATCTCTGTGTTCACTTTTGGCCAATACTTTTAACTCCTTTATCCCATTGTTCTTCCATCTCGTCCCCTTGAGAAACCCCTACTCTGTTTGAACCTACAACCATCTTTGCTCTTACCTCGAATGTTCAGTTCTTATGGACAACAACAGCCCAGTTGCCCAGACTACAGTCATTATCAATAGATGGTGAGGAACATTATCAGAGCCCTCGGTGCTTCCCAGTGATCCCCTTCTCTTTCCTTAATAAGATCCATCTACCATTCTGCAGACTAAGGATTTCAAAACACTACAAACTCTTTTGGGCCCTCCCCAAGGCCTCCCTGCTCAGAGACCAGCTTTATATCCTACCTCACAAAGAGGACAGAGGCCATAGGATGTCTTTTCAAATCTTAAGGGAAATCAATACATTTGCACCCACACCCTCTCTTTCCTTTCTTTCTTCCTAATTAAGCTGAAAGCTACCCTTCCTTTTGCCCCCATCGATGCTTTACCTCCCACCCTGCCTCTTCAGGAATTGTTCCATCACAAATAACCCCACTCAGACCCTCAGCCTCAGCCTCTCCCTTTCTTAATGGTCTCCTCCCTTAGAAGCCAAGGAACAACACAAAAGCTTTTCTCTTTGTTTCACAACCCTGTTCCCTTTCTTGTTGTGCTTCTTAAAAAAAAAAAAAAAAAAAAGTCTACTTCCTTGCTTCTCACTTACTTCTCAACCCACTGCAATCTGGCTCCTGTCCCCAACATTACAGTTAAACATCTCTTGCCAAGGTCAAGATTTTAAACACAAAAGGCTATTTTCAGTTCGTACTTTATGTTCTCCATCAGAACACATGGCCCCTGATTACCCACACCTTCCTTCTTAAAACATTCATTTATTGGAGCTTCCATAGTACCAGACGTCCCTGGCTTCCCTCCGATACCACTGGCCAGTCCTCAACTTCTCAAGGCTTTTCTCTGTGCATGCTAAACAAACTCTTCTGAGTGAACACATCCCTAAGAGCCATCTACAATGACTATTGGTAACCTGGTGGCTCTGAATACTATCGTTTTTTTGTTTGTTTGTTTGTTTGTTTTTAATCTAAGGGTCAGAACCATTTGTACGACTGCTTACCAACTCTCCATTTGGATGTTACAGCTAGTTTAAATTTAACATTTGCACAGCTGACTCATCATTTCAATCATACACAACCCCAAAGTGTCCTTGTTTTGCAGGGCTGCCTATCTTGATGAAAAGTGCCACCACCCACACAACTGACCAGGTCAAAAATGTGCCCCTTCTCTTTTTCCTATTTAACCAAGATCTAGGAACTCAACACTTAAGGTATGATCATGTCCCTTGCTTCTTGGGTCTTACTGCTTTTCAACCTTCAAATTTCAATACTGAGTCTTCTATCTCTTTAGAGTATCTCAATGTATAATTTCATTTACATGACATTCTTGAAATGATGAAATCATAGAGACAGGAAACAAAGTGGTGGCTGCCGGGGGTTAAGGATGCTAGGGGAGGGCGGGGAGTCATGATGATAAAGGGACAGCACAAGAGATCTCTGTGATGACGGAACTGCTTTGTGTCTTGATGGTGGTGGTGGTTACATGAATCCACACATGTGATGAAATGACTCAGAATGATACACATGCATTGTTCCAGTATCAAGCTCTAGGTTTTGCTATCATATTATAGTTATAGGAAATGTAACCATTGGGAGAAACTGGATGAAAAGTACATGAGACCCCTCTGTACTCTGTACACAGTTGTACTCTGTACAACTTCGTGCTTGTTTCCAAAAAAAATTATAAAATACATAGATCTCAAATCTTCATTGATGCTACTTCTGTCCAAGGCACCCTCTTCTCTTACCTGGGGTATGCCACAGCCTTCTATGTCTCTGATGTACATTTTGTGCCCTCTCTCAACTTTTCTCCATCAATACATTCTCTCCATTTTTTTCTTTCTTTCTTTCTTTTTTTTTTTTTGGTAAGATTTTATTTATTTATTAACCAACTGAGCCACCCAGGTGCCCCCAGGATTCACCTTTCTAAGATGACAACATGACATGCTCTGCATCTGGGCAAAATCCTCCTAAGAGCTTCCCATTGTCCTTAGGACCTGGTTCCTAACTTGTGTGCTGTGATGCTACCAGAGCACCACGGAAAAGTCACAGTGGCACAGGGATTATTATAAATGTTCAAGAAAAATGAAAGATACTTGACATTTATTGAGCATCAAAGAAACTACTAACCCGAAGTGGTTTACAGTTTCAACATTAAAACACATCCATTCCTTTCATACGGCATACCTTCCTTAAGGTGGGTTTTTGGCAGAACTACAAAGTACTGGAGAAAAATGAATGAGGAATAGGAAATGAGGGCAGCAGTACCCAATTACAAAGTTTAAGAAGCAGACACTGTGGTTATTTAGGAATAAAAATCAAAATACTGCTTTTTCTTTAGGTTTGCATGCATCATTTTTCAAATGGCCACTAAACTTTTGGGGACATAAATATTTCATTAAGCTGTTCAGACCTAACTACTCAATAAACAGAGTTAGGATTTCTCTGGCCTCCAGGAACCATAACAAAATCATCGAGAGCATCTTGAAATGAGAAGGTGTAGAAGGCACCACCTTAGGATAAAGTGCAAAGTCTTGTCTATAACATACACCGAGATCCATGACCTAATCGCTGACTTACTTTCCTGGCCTGCATGCTAACATTTCCTCTGCCTGTCACTCACAGTGAGTGACTGCAGACCCCAGAACAAGTCGGTCCCTTCCTGGACATAACCTCACAACACACACACACACACACACACAGCCTCTACATTCGTATACCTAACTGCTACTGTCTAGATCTCAACTTTAAAAAAGGAAGAATCCCCTTCTTCTTCAAATCCTTCTTTATACTAGCACTCCATGTTATTAATCTCCTTCCCCAGAACTCTCCTAGGAGGGAGCAATTTGACTCCTGTGCGGGTCCAGCTACCTACAATGCTCCTAAAGGCACAGATGCATGCTGCTTTGTTAACAACAGAGGCTCATGCAGCTCTTACACAAGGTACAGACTCTACCAATGTATGTCAACTTCGTGCACAGGGGAGCAACTCCTTCCCAGATCAGACAATCAGACAAACCATTTCACTGTGCCAGATACTTCCAGATCACTTGCATTCAGTTCCTTCTTTCTCACACAAGCCGCACCCTCCCTAAATGTGATCTACAACGGATGTCAAGCTACAGTCCCACACAGGATGTCACGACTGCTCAGGAATGGAGGCTGCACCTTGCTGAGCCATACAGTTTGAAACACAGGAGAGTTACTCCCCCCACACCAATATACCCCCTTCTGAAATGGGGCTGATAGATGGAAGGTGCTTGGGTGAAAAGCCATGCCTGGGGGGACGAACATCTCCTGAGCATTACACATCAAAGACAACCTGGAGGGCGCAGTGCGGTGGGAACTGGAAGATGAGATGACGCAGAGAGCTCCCATCACCTGTACTGATTAATAAATTAGATGCTTACAAATCATGGGACGCGTACTCTTTATGCGAACCCATGCATGCTGGTGGCTTAAGGCTACATTGCAGGCTTCTGGATTCCAGCGGTATGTGCCTCAGGGCATCAGAAATCTTTCTGTTTCTTTTTATTTTCCTCCTAACAAGTGTCCTCTTAGTCTAAGAATGGAGCCAATGCTACCATCCAAGGGCATCTAATCCATAGGGCATCCAGATTGAGTTTGCCTCTTGTTGTTGGAGGCCTCCTGCAAACCCTCTTGGAGTCCCTGTTGAGGAATTTCAGGAAACAGTGCTTCAGATATATATATCTATATATCTATATATATATAGATATATATATATTTTTTAACTACCAATCCTCAGGAACTTTCTCCATGCTAAAATGATCATATGTTATCTTCTTAAATCTTTGCAACAATTATGGGATATATCCCCATTTCACAGATGGAGAATTTGAGGTCAAAAGGTTTAAGTAATACACCCAGGACCTCACGGGTGGGAAATGGCACAGCCAGGATTCAAACCAAGTTCTGCCTGAGTCTTAAGACTTGCTGCCCATCACTCAGGGATAGCGACAGGTTTAGATTTGCAGAAGCTTAGATACGGACTTGGTGCTAGAAGTTTCCATGGAGGTTTGCAGAGGTTTGCAGAGACAAGCCAGGTCCAGATAAAGGGTGGGATGCAAAGCTTTCCTCCAAGCCAGTCTGGGAATCCACTGCTAATGAGACTCAGTAATTCTTACGCCCAGAAGGAAGGCCTTGAGAGATAAAGAAATTGCCTGGAGTCAGAAGCCTGGGTACACTGGTTCCTTTCATCAGGGATACAAAGGTATCCAGCAGCTGTCGATTGCACATGAAAAAAAAAAAAAAGTTTCCTGCCACAGGGCGCCAAGAATGGAACTGGGGCAGGTAGGCCTGGATGCAGCCCAGGAAGGGAGCTGCCTGATGGGTGGGTCCAGAGCAGCTCCGTTGGTGGCACAGAGTCCAACTTGGGAGTTAATGAACTCCATCTTTATCAACTCCGTCTTGACTCCAGGGCTCCCCTCATTTCCCTTGAATTATTTCCAGCGCTTCCACACCCTTCCCTCCCACTGCCTTCCACGCGTCCTATCTGCAGCCGCCGCTGCCAGAGCAATATTTCTGAACGCGTTATCAGCCCGTGTCCGTCTCCTGTTTCAAACCCTTCAGCATTTTCCTGTTGCCCAAATCGGAGAAGCTCAGGTTCTAACAGGCTTACCCAGAGCCCATGGCAAACTCTGAGAAGCAAACAGCACAGCGGTCCTCGGAGCCCCAACTGACCACGATATGGACCCGAAGTCAGTGTTTTTCAGACTGGAAGGTCCGCTCCACAGGTGGAGGCCGAAATCACTCTAGTTGGTGGGGAGCCACATTTAAAAAAATAAATGAATCAGGGGTGCCGGTGTGGCTCAGTTGGTTGGGCATCTGCCTTGGGCTCAGGGTCCTGGGATGGAGCCCCGTGTGGGGCTCATGGCATAGTGGGAACTCAGCTTCTCCCTTTGTCCCTGCCCCTCCTCCCCTTTCCCCCGGCTCGTGGGGTCTCGATCTCTATCTAATAAATAAATAAAATCTTTAAAAAAAATAAAAAATAAACGAATCAGAAAAGGATAGACAATAACAGAATGGAATAGGAAATATCAAAATATATGGATAAGGGTAAGTATTTTTTCCTGAATTTTCATTTTTGTCGTGTATCTGTATCTCTTTCTATAGGTTTATTAAATGTCAATGTAAAAATAAATTTGAGCATGAGTTAGGGTAAAGAAATGTAAAGACAAGAGAAAGAAAAAACATTGCTCCAAGTAGGGGTTTAGTAATCCTCTGACAATTAGCTAGAGCTTGCTTTTGGTTGCAACCAATCTGCTATTCCAAATTTCTTTCATTGTTGCATCCGAGCTGCTATGCAGCCTTCTGTCCTACTTCACTGCTACTCAACACACACACACACACACACACACGCAGACCTATAGATCTAAGGTTTCTCCCATCTCTTGTTTTCACAGGCACTGCTCTGTCCTCCTGGGCTGCTTTTCTCCCCCGCAAATGTCTTCTCACAAATTCCTACTCCTCCCTAAAGACTGAGTTCAATACCCTTTCCTCTAAGATGCCTTCTTAGACTAGTCTTTTCCTCCCATCCTTACCCCTTCACAAGCCCAGGGCTAGGGCAAGTTCCCCTCCACCTCCACAAACAGAGCCCCAAGGGCAGGATTCAGCCAGGGAACTCAGCACAGGCACTGGGCTTGTCTTTGGTCAGTTTCCCCCCAAGATCCCATGGGTTCCTTGAGGGGGAGGATCAAAGGTTCCTCTTCCATTCCCCCAAGGGAATGCTGCAGAGCCTCATTGGTAGGAGTCTGGAGATCAGTAAACATTTTTCAAATGAATTAAGTAAGCTGTGGGCGCTCCAGATCATGGACCCAGTCCCTGTCTTTGTTGGTCAGGGTTCGGAGCATGGAGTCTGAAGCTGCAAGGCTTGTCTGTCTTCTTCTCCAAATTTCCCCAGTCCTAACGGTGGCCAGGATTGGTGTCACTCATTCCACATGAGGGAGGTGTGCAAGCTTGTCCATTTTCAGACCCTGCTCCCGGACTGAAGCTGGACGATTCCTTGGCCATGACTGAAGCAAACTAAGGTTTGCAGCTCACGAATCAGTTCAGAAATGGCGTGGGTACAAAGAGGTAAAGCGCAGCAAAGGTACCAATTTGGCAGCGATAAAGCTATCCTTCTTGGAAGTGGAAGATCAATTTTAAATAATCAACACAAAACGTTATCTTCGAATTGATGCCAAGTGGCCCAGAATATGTTTGCAGTATATCCTTCCCCATCTCTCTCTATTCAGGGAGAACTTGAGCAGAAATTTGGGTTAAAGGAAGGATAATGTAGGAGAAGGGCACGGGTATTGGTTCTCACCAATGACACCAGCCTCTAAATGGCTGAAATTGACAACTATAAACCTGAGACACTGTCCTGTTCTCATCATCTTTCATGCCTAGTGGGCATGCTCTAAAGGCATAAAAAGTTATCTGTTAAATCACTTGGTCCAAACTGCTTGTTAAGGACTCAGGCCATTGGTATTTGAACCTAGCAATGGAGCCTGAACATCTTACTTCCTAGGGAATTCTGCAGTCAGAGGAGAAACCTACCAGATCTCCCAGATCTCCTGAAGGAATGGGGATCATTTTTTCTTTGCCTTTCTGCAGCAGAAAACCCAAACTGATTCACCATCCTAAATGCAGTAACTTCTGCTCTGGTCTGAGGTTATGTCTTAAAACATGCAAAATCCCCTGCCCTTCAGCCCTCTAGCCAGACTCTTTGAGAACCTGGCCAATAATCACACTACTGCAACCGTTCCCATTCAGACTCGCGAAGACCAAGATCTAAGATCTAAGACCAGAATCACTACCCTTTTTCCCTTTTTTTTCCCCAAAAAATTCTTGCTTTCAAACAGAATTTCTCAACCTTTACCCCAGTGATAAAATGTGTCAGATAATGCTTTTCTGTACATGGCAGGATGTGGAGCAGTATCCCGATCCCCGGCCTCATTCCGTTAAATGCCGGTAGCAGCCCCCTCCGCAACCAGCTGTGACAACCCAAATCCCTCTGGACATTTCCAAATGTCCCTTTAGGGAACAAAATCACCCCAATAGGCAATCATTGCTATTAGGTCAGTGGTTCTCCCGCCTAACCTAGACCAATGAAATCAAAATATCAGAGAAAGGACCCAAGCAGTGGTATTGTTTAAAAATTCTGCAGGTGACTCTACAGTGCAGGTCCTCCTTTGCAATATTGAATCAAGGTCTTATCTCATTCCTTGACCGTGGCTCTGGCCTGTTGAAGTCCCTATCCCTATACAACTGGCAGGAATGCCAAATTCGAAATAAGAAATGGTAGCACAGAAATTTAGGAAATGCAAAGGGAAAGAGAGGGAAAAAAAAAAATAAAGAGAACCTGCAACAGGGAAAATGAGACTGCTGATTTTTTTCTCTTTCCATTGTAAACCAGGATGGGACAGACTTAGACTAAAATGTTCCAAGCAAAAGTCTGGTAAGTAGGGAATCTTCCTCAGCCATGTTCCAGCTTTTCCAGCTAAAGAGGTGTCCCTTTAAGAGGGCTCTGACACAGGCTGTGTCCAAAGGAGAGACACTCAAAGCCAGGTAGGGCCAGCAACTCCTTATACCTGCTCTCCAGAATTCCAATACCTCTGAGAATAAGAGGTTTTGGGGTCAAAGATATTTGGTCAAGTATTTTTAATATATATTTTATATATATGTGCATATAAAATTTGGGAGGCATTGGTTAAACACACAGGCCCTGGAATCTCCTTGCCTATGCTATATGCCACTCTCCCAGAAATGAGCTCTCCTTCCTTGGATAAGGTTTCTAAACAGAGAAAATGTATACAGTGTGTTCACGATGGATACTTGGTAAGCTTTCACGTTAGCAATTCACTTACCATCATTGTTATTATTTACTTGACTATGGGATCTTTTTTGCTATCATTCCAGAAAACACCATTTAACATCTCACTGAACTGGAGTTCCATGTAATCTACTTGAAGAAATGCCAATTGAGACTAAATTTTCCTGCACTACTAGAAATATAACCCCTTTGCCATGGGATGTTAAGATCTATCTGGAATCTGGAGGCTGGTGGCCTCAAGTTCAACCACCAGTATCCTGAGAGGTTCAGTGGTAGACTTCTCCCTTACTGTCATTTGTCTGTAAGCTCCTTGAAGGCAGTCCAAGCTACCTTGTACTTTATTGGTTCCCCAGGGCAGAGCATCTGGAATATCTAGGTACCCAACAGATACTCTTGAATGATTTCTGGATAAGGACTGCATCTCATTCACCTCGGGGAGTCCATCCACCCTGCCCTGGCCCCGTTCATTCAGCCAAGTAGCTTTACCACAAAACCTGCTGTGGATATTTTTGTGAAATACATCAGGGAACAATTAGGATATCAGATTAGAGCTGAGATTCATGCAAGTCTGAAATAAATGTGCGAGACAGTTAGGCAATCAGACTTGGTTTCCCAAGATTTGATTTACACTCAACTTTCAGGTATTTATTTAGGGCTCTGAGGAAGGCACACCATGAGCCACAAACCACTAGCTCAGCAACCTGCAGGGAAAACCACTCAATATGAAACCACCTTTCATGTAACTGCTACATTTTGCAATTACTGATGAGCTCAAAGTCAGGAAAAAATAAACAGAAAATAATACACAAAAAGGCAGGAAATAACTTTGGATCAAACTGCCTTTTTTTTTTTTAAAGTAACAAATACTAAGGGACAAGACTGATTTCTAAATTATCTCGAGAACAAAAGAAATCATTTCTAGTAATGCCACCAGCCATCTGAGATAAAGGGGTAAATTCTGATTTATATAGGTCCCACCAAATTCCAAGGTCCAAATGTTTGATAGCAAGTTACTTCTCACCACAAGCACAGAAGGCATTTCATAGGACCTCCATTTTGCAAATGAGAAGCCTGAGCCTCAGAGACGTTCTAACTTGCCCAAGGGCAGAGGGAGTTTCTCAGTATCTGATGATAAACAGGGTAACTTAGACAAAGTCATAAGAGCATAAGGTAAGGGCTCCGCTGTGGGATCTCAGAGACCCGCTTCTGGTTCCCAGCTGAGCCACTTCTCAGACATGCGACGTGGACAATTTGCTTAGCCCCTTGGTGCCTACATTTTCTTATTCATAATATGGACAATAATAGCATTTCCCTCCCAGAATGGCCGTGAGTATTTAATGACTAATGTATGTATGGGCTTACCAGAAAGTGAAAATCAATGATTTTATTCGAATGATGATTTAGAACCTTAATGAAAAATAATTTGCAGATAGAAGAACATCTAAACTGTACAAAGCATTCTCACGTGAACTGTAACTCATTGGACCTGGTGGGTAGGACAGACGGACATCACTATCCCTTCCCACAGAGGAGAAAATTGAGGACCTGAACACTTCCTTATCCATTCCTATCTGTGGAATGATAACGGTGTGCTTACTGATTCTTGTTTTGCTTCTAGCCTCCAATCTCAACTCTGAGTTCGAGGGAGGAGGGGGTGGACACTACTGGTGGTGTGTGTGTTCATGTCTGTGTGCAAGCACACTTCATTGTTTTCTTTTGGTCATATCTGTATGACTGAACCATAGCACAGCTCATGGCATAGGACTGATGCTAAATTCTATGAATGAATGATACACAGAATGCACTGGCCCAGGATGAGAAAGCCAGAAAGTGGGTCCAAAATAAACAAAGCCCGAGTCTCTACATTCCAAGTCCAGTCCTCTCCACTACTCCAGGCAATACCTTCAGAAGACAAGATTTCATGGAATCATGGGATTTCGGAAAAGGCAAAGAGCTTGAAGATCACCTTGGCTAACACTCTCATTTTGCAGACGACAAAATAGAAGCTCCAAAATCCCATTATTTGGGCCAAAAGCATGCATGAAAGAGGCAGAAGAGGTGGGCCAGTGCCCAGGTTCCCTAACTCTGAGATCAACGATGTTGGCAGGTGCATGCAGAAAATCGCCCAGCCTCCATGCTTCCGCTCAGACTGAGGCATGACAGAGCGTGTGCTTTGGGCACCTAAACCACTGTTTGTATGCATCTTATGGCCTGGCTTGTGAAGCAACCCGAGAAAAGGTTTCTGCTGGGATTTGACGGGAAAAACTCCCTTCCTTATCTGTGGCACTGACTCCTTGTCCTGAGTCTATGACCTGAAACCAGCCTCTACGTGCATATGATGAGGAGGAAAGAAGTGGCCTTAAACCACTGAAGTAAGGAGAGGAGATCTCCCCTCAGATTCTTTCTGAAGCTCCCAGATCAGCCTGGGGCCCAGATTGAGTGCAGGGTGGGGGAAAGCTAGCCGAAGCTGGAGGGCTAGGGCACCTCCTTAAGGCCGGCTGTCTAGCACAAGACAGTGTGGCACGTTCCTGGAGAAAAGACTTGTTGTCATGATGCAAATGTCGAGTGCTTGATGTGCTGGGTCTACGTTAGCACACAGGGAGGCGCATTGGAAATCGCCGGAAGACGTGTTTTCATGCTTCAACAAAGCAGCATGCGATGAGGACAAAGTGTCACTTGACAACCACCCTGAGGAGCATGTCCTAGTTGACTTTGGCTCAGGTCTGAATCTGGCCTGGAGAGGCACACGTGTCTCTGGGTACATATCTGCACGTGTGTCCATGTGCCGATCAGGTCAGGAACCCCACCTGGTCTTTGCACGTAATAGGTTCCAAATCAATGTTGATGGTATTAATGATCTCCCAGTTATATCTACCCTGCACTTTCTTCTCTGTAGCACTTAGTGTGCGTGTGTGTGTGCGCGCGTGCACACATGTATGTGTTTAATTAATGTCAGTCTCTCCTAGGAGAGCAGGGACCATGTTTGTTTTACTCATCATTGTATCGTCTGCCCCAAACACGGTGCTGGGCCTCTAGCCGGTACTTAATAATTATTTGAGGATTAAATAAATGAAGGAAGGAATAACTAGATGACCAGGGGCCTGACTTCTGGGTCGAACTCCATCATTTAATTAACCACGTGACCTCGGTTAAATCTTATACTTAATTTTAGAACTAGAAAGCATCCTAGAAATCAGCCCGTTGGATGACAGCATGCTTTGCTTTAGCAGTGGGATCCCAAAGAAAGCATATGGAACATCAGAACACGAGAGTGGAAGAGTAAGACCGTCTCTGTGTAAATGCTGTGTATGGCTGGGGGGTCCTGCCTGGTCACCCCCCACACAAAGACAATTTGCTTGTCGTCCTACACTGCAATAGCTTTTATGACTTCTTTCATTGATTCTCAAGGTTTTAAAAGAGCATAGGCTGAAAACCACTGACATTATCAAAGCTACCATCTGATGGGTAGGGAAGGTGGGATCCAAGAGAGGAAGGAGTTTGCCTAATGTCACAAGACTGGTGCCCAGAAAGCTGGCATTAGTATCCAGATGTCCTGACCCCCAACCTCATTAAGAACCTTTACCTTCTTAGTTCTCTCTAAAACCAGGACCCAAATATTTACAAAGTGGTTGTGAGGAAAAATGTTTGTAAGAGCCCCTGCAGAGTTCAAGAACACTCAATGTGTGGACACCATGGTGGCCAGAAGGAGGGCTCTGGGGTCAGGTGGGTCCGTATTTGGATCCCAGCTCTGTTCCTTACCACCCGGATGAGCTGGAGCCAGGCACTCAGCCTCCCCAAGTCCTGGTTTTCCAATCCGCAAAATGCCAAGGCACTGTTCACCTCACAGATTGTTGTGAGACGTCAATGACATCCTTTGATGGCCCATCATAAGTGCTCTATGGTTCTACTCAGGGTATCCACGTGGGTCTAGGGTACTTCAGCAGTCATCACAGGCATCGGTTAATCATCCACCATGCACGCTAGCTACCTTCCAAACCCCAAGCACAGCCATCATGTTCAAGCATTACTACTCATCTCCAATCCCCAAGGTCTAGCACAGGGACAGGCCTATGGCAGTTGTTAAGAAACATTTATAAATAATGATGAATGCCATTCATCGGTATGGATACGAATTTACAGTCAGACTTTGTTTCCAGTCCGGCATCCACCATTTTTCAGCTACAGGACTTTATTCAAAAGTCAGTCATCTTCTGATCTTTAAAATGGAAATGTGAACCCCAGTCATTCAGCTGTAAGGTGTCCTCAGGAGGCCCACATGGAAGTGAAAGCCAACATGTCAAACCAAGATGTGATCATTGTCTGACAAAACGCAGACAGGGTAAGATACCTGCATCTCCACCACTTGTTCTGTTCCCTTAAACCCTCCGTCTCATCCTGAGTCTTTCCCGGTCCCTGCGACATCAGAGAACAGTGTGTTCTGTCGAGTCATTGGGGAGTGCCCACGTTTGGTTTACGCAGGTTCACAAAGAACCATATTACACCAGAAATTATGCCGAGGACCCAACTTTGAAATAATGTAGGTAACTCTCATTCTTAGGTGGTGTAGGAATAGTTCTCCCAAGCACTAGTCTTCTGAATCAATAATTTAAAATTCCAATATTCTCTTTTGAAAGAAACTCCCTATTTTTCACCCTTGCGCTCCTTCCCCCTTTCCTGCACACCCCATATCCATGCTCCCATGTGTTTCTGCTTTCTCTCGTTCCCAGAGGACCTTCCCCCAGTAACTCTCTGATCACTTAGCACCCTTCAAGGCTCATCTGTGAGCTCTTTCATAGATGGAAACTTGCAAAACCTCAGCCACTATTCAACGTAGGATTTGAATATTCAGCATTAATTCACATCCCTAGACTACAATGTCACAAAATGTGCAAGGGAGACATGCCCATTGTCATAACATATACACAGAAGATTTACAATCTAAACGCATACCTTCCCAGATGCAGGTCAGGGTCCTTTCCTCCACCATGCTCCCTGATTCTCCCATTCTAAATGGCCCAGAATGGTTAAGGGTATGCCCCTTCTTCCTTGACCTTAAGACAAAAACTACACCTCTAGAGAATTTCTTGCATCCCCCAACTCATTTAAGTCCACAACATTGATTGCGTGCTTCTGATACATGATAGGACAAAACCACTCAAGAGATCTAGAATTGAATTTCATCTAAGTCCTGCCCTCAATGGGTTTCTAGTTACGTGAGAAAGGAATACAAAGATGCACTCTAATTTCACACCGTTTAAAACTAAAGGGATATACGTATAGAAAGCCGTGAGAATATCAAAGAGAGGGTAAAAGAGTGGAATGGGGAGAATTGAAGATGGTTTCAAAGAGGAAAAAACTTTGGGCTAAGTCCTTTTGGGTGAGACATTCCAACAGATCAAGAACCAAATCAGAAAAGGCTATTATTTGACGGTCCCTACTTGTTTCCAGATGCATGAATAGGTTTAGGTAGGAAGCTGGTACATTAATAGCATTTGCCAACAACACTACCTTCATCTGTTGTGGTTGGTTAAAAATCCTGTGACTGTGGGTGCAGATAAAACACGGTATGAAGCTGAGGCCTATCACATACTGCCAGTGGGACTTCAGGCAAATCATTTGGCCTACCTGAAAACCAGTGACGTCGTGCGTAAAATGGAGAGAACAAGTAGAGTCTACCCATGACGACTATGACGAAGGCTTAACTGAGATCGTGTATACCCGGCAGTAAGCACCGTCCACGCCTGGCCCACAGTCAGCACTCAGTAGATGTTAGCTATTCGCTCTTGTCCTTGTCATGGTTCATCTCTTGTGCAAAGTACAAAAACAAGGTGAAACTACAAACAGCCTCCTGACCCCTCGGCTCATTCATTGTTCCTCCATATGGCGAGACCCATGCCCACGCCTAACCCCAAATAGCACTCTACAAATGAAAGGCACGGGAGATGGGGACAAGCTCAACCCAGGTCTTACCTGTATATTTTATATCTGGTTGTAAATCCTTGACGGTGTCTTTCCACAAAGGATAGGTAGCTCCTGGAGTGGTGGAAAGGCCCCCTGTCTGAAATAAGCCAATCAAATTCCTTGGAGACATGTTGGTCTGTCCCAGCTGGTTCCTGGTGGGAGGGCTGCACTGAGATACGGCCCCATACAAACAGGAAGTAGAGGAGCTCAACAAACCTCCAGTTCATGCTTTTCTGCCGGCCTTTTTCCTCTCATTCTTGCTCCATTCTGTGGAGTCCTGAGGAGAAAGAATTAAAAAAAAGAAAAAAAAAGGAGAGAGAGAGAAAAAAAAAAAAAGGACAAGAAAGAAAGGGAGACAGGAAAGAGAGAGAGAAAAAAAATAAACAAAATAAAAGGAAGAGAAAGACACAGAAAAAAAAAAATGCTGTTAACATACCTTCATAATATTACATCAGTCCAGTGTGTTAAGGTTTACAAAAACCAGAATGACTTCTGGTGAAGGGCATGGCCTCTCCAGAGATCTGGGCTCACGTTCCTGCTTTGCCATGAGCACGGTGGGTGCCTGAGCACAGACCGATGCTTGGCTTCGTAAAGACGCAGCCTCCTCAGGTGCAGAACAGAGGGTGGGATTCGATGCCTCTACCTTAGCACTTGTCACACCATAGGTGTTTCGGGCAAATGTGTTCGAAGGATGAATGGAAGGAAAGGAGACAGAACCTGGGTCCCCTATGTCCAGGGAGGCATGTGGAGACAGAAGCACAAGAGACCAGAGAATTCACCGCTGAGGGTTCCGAGCCTCAAGGTTCCCTGGTGTTCAGATGGGAAACTAAGGGCCAAGGGATCAGGTGGGTCCTTGCCCACCTCTTCTTTTGTGGGGGTTGATAGCATAGCACCCTGGTACCATACTGGAGAAATTTTTAAGACTGAGGGAGAGCTGGGGCGGAGGCTCTTTATGGGGAGGAGAGAAGAGAGACCACGGGCCATGCTTAGCCTTTGGATACTTACAAGTTTGCAAGAGTACACGTTTGTATCTACCTTCATTTTCTACTTACTAGCTTAGTGCCCTGCTTATTCTAGAAGAGCTTATCTTCCTCAACATTGAAAGGCAGCCTTGAATCCAGGTCCCACCAGTTATCAACAGTATCATTTCAGGCAAGTCACTGAACATCCCTGTGTCCCCCTACCCCATCTATAAAACGTGGTGTGAGAATGGACTGACATAATTTATGTACAATGTCCCACCTAGTGTTTGCCTTTTATTAAGTGCCCAATAAATGGCATCAACGATGATGAGGTTAATGACAATGATGAATACTGACACTGATCCTGTCCACTTAGTCCCTGCTGGGAGAGTCTCTGTGCGTGGTCTCCACCGCCTTGACCAAGTTCTATGTATTTTCCAGTAGCCAGCAGAGCTCGGACCCTCAAAAATCATCTCCCGTTTCTCTTTCTCTCAAAAAGTGTTAGTTGGGGGCACCTGGGTGGCTCAGCCAGTTAAGCATCTGTCTTGAGCTCAGGTCATGACCCCAGGGTCCTATCAGGGTGCCTACTCCGTGGGGAGTCTGCTTCTCCCTCTCCTTCCTTCTCTTCCCCTGCCCTCGCACTCTCCGTGCGCTCTCTTTCTCTCTCAAATAAATAAATCTTTTAAAAAGAAGTGTTGGTTGTTCCTTTCTCACAGCTCTGGTTGCTCATTCTGTGTGACTGGGAAAGTTGGTCCTCAGTATCTTTTCTGATGCTTGTTTCTGGGTCTGCTTTCCGCTTTGGCTTTAACTGGCCAAGAACCAAGAACCTTTGAAAGACGGTCTCTACACATGGCTCGCTGTGCGACTCAGGACAATCACATCCTTTCTCCAGACCTCAGAGTTTTAGGTCTATCGTTTAAAAATGTCAAGGACACATTTTGTCAAGTGTAAAACCACGTATAAACATGAAGACATGGGATACCTTAGTTGTCTACTCTCCTGGCTGAAAATGGGAAGAAAGCAAAGCTAAGAAAGAGGAAAAAACGCAGAAAGACGGAGATGTGAATTTCCTACCCCACGGGCTATTTCCCTCTGTTGCCCAACTGCACCATTTTATTATGAGGAGCTGCAGAAGTCTCCTCGGCGCGGCAAGCCCCCGCTGTCAGGGCCCAGTACGGAAGCACGTGAGCCGAGGGGTGGGCTGGCAGAAGCAGTGGCCTGAAGTTTCGCTCAGAGCCTAAAACAAAGCCGTCCATGCCGAGCGCAGAACAGCAGCAGCGGCAGCTGCCAGCCTTCTGCTGGAGCCCACCTGAGTGGCAAGCGCGGGGGGTGGAGGGGATTGTTCGCAGATCCTGGTGGGGAGCTACCGCACACTGACAGCACAGCATGACGCCCTTTCAGCCTTCGCCAAGGCTCGGGAGTGGGTGCGGGGTGGGAGCGCAGGGGAGAGTGCTTGGCTACGAGGCCATCTGCGAGCAGCCAGGATGGGGAGCACTGCAGCTTTCAGAGGGAGAATGAGCCTAACCATGGAATGGCAATGCGTGCGTGCAGGGTGTGTGTGTGTCTGTGTGTGTGAGAGAGAGAGAGAGAGAGTGAGAGCGAGCAAGCGCGCTCTCAGCCCATAGGCCTAGAATTAGCCAGCATTTGAACCATCGAATCCACTGTTTCCCAAGTGGCAGCCACATTGCCCCCCCCTCCCCACACACACAAGGGACAACTTCAAATGTCCTGATCGAAGGTGCTTGGCTGGCTTCTCGTGGGTAGCAGTCAGGGATTCTGCTCAACATCCCGCAATGCCCAGGACGGCCCTACCAGAAAGAACCCTGGACACAAATGTCAGTCGTGCCAAGTTAAACCCTGGCTAACCCAACTCTTTTTTCTCAAGACTGTGACTAGGCCAGGCACCTGTCTTCCAGGTCCTGGCCATCATTCGGTCTCGGCAGGGCAGCGGGTACATGTGGCTGTGTTTGAGCCTTCTCTGTCACCGGGGCTTGTGAGATACTCTGCATTCCAGCAAGTGGGTTTGACTCATGGAAGAATTGTGTGAACATATCTCTGCTGATTTAGAAAATCACGATAATGCACAGAAAAAAAAATGAAACTAAAAATGAAAAATTTCTAAGGGTGCCTTTTAATAGACGTGGATATTTTGCTGGGCAAGAACATATGCATGTCCCCGAAATGTCTTATCAGGGAGACACAGGGACTCCCATTCCGTGAACAGGCCCATAATAGCACCAACTGTACCAGAGACCCAGGATAATAGAAGGGACCCGTGACTGATATTTATTGAGCATCTACTGTGGGGCTGGGTCTAAAAAAAGTCTGTTGTCTTGGTAGTAGCCAAAGCACCCAGTACAGACTAGATGTTAATAACGGTTTCTTCACGAGGTTTCTTCACAGACGGCTATGCATTTAAGAGGTGAACACTTCGGGGCTTGGAGACACGGAGTGAATTTCCTAAGCTCAAAACTAATCCACATCTATCCTTTTATAAAATCTCTAGAGTTTCCACTACATTCCCCTGCCTCACTGCACGCCTGCTGCAATTAGGTCCCACCCTCCAGAGAGTCAACTTATGGGGAGGGGGAGGTCACTCCCATGCAAGAGGAATTCTAATACGAAATACGCTGTTGTGACAATGACAACAACTAAAGAAAAAATGTCCAGTGGAGGAGCAGAGGCCAAGGTTTTATTTTCAACAAAGAGACCAGGAAGGATCCTATAGGAAAGGTGGTATTTGAGCAGGTCCTTAAATAGCATGGAAGGTTTTATTCAGCAGAGACGGGGAAAGGGAAATCCTAGCAGAGCTGGTGGCATCCAACAAGTCTAGGGGGTGGGAGAGAGCAGGAGGATGGGTGGGTGCTCACGGAAGCACACAGGACAGCAGGGCTTTCGTGAGAACAGAGCCCATAAGCTTTACCTCTGTCTGTCCGTGGAAGGAAGGAAATGAGGGAGGGTTGGCACCAGTTTACCTCTGGATGTGGTCCCACCTATAGGGGAGGTTCCAGCAGTTGGGTGCTGGCGAGTCCGTTGGAGGAAGGACTCTCGCACTCCATGAGCACTGAGGACGTGCTCGGAACCACAAAGCGGCTCTGCACGGGTGCTCTCGCAGCAACACGGGAACAAGTTACCGTCCCCGCCCGACTCATGTGGGGAGGGGAACCTGAGGTCTGGAAAAGATAAGTCGGTGGCCCCGCACCACAAAGCTGGCAAACAGCAGAGCTAGAACTGGAGGCCGCGCTGGCCCATGTGGGAACCACTGACCACACGTAGCTCTGAAGCATTTGCAATCCAAATTGCGGGTCCAAACTGAGATGTGCTGAATGAAATACACACTCACTGGATTTCAGGACTCAGTAGGAATAAAAAAAATCTAAAATATTTCCCTAATATTTATATTGATTACATGTTGAAATATTACTGTTTTGGCTGTAGTAGGTTAAATAAGATGTGTTATTAGGGGGCGCCTGGGTGGCTCAGTGGGTTAAAGCCTCTGCCTTCGGCTCAGGTCATGATCCCATGGTCCTGGGATCGAGCCCCACATCGGGCTCTCTGCTCGGCAGGGAGCCTGCTTCCTCCTCTCTCTCTCTCTGCCTGCCTCTCTGCCTACTTGTGATCTTTATCTGTCAAATAAATATATAAAATCTTTAAAAAAAAAGATGTGTTATTAGAATTTCTTTCCTATCATTGTTTGAATGTGGCTGCTAAAGCTTTAAAATTACACACATGGACAGTGTGTCCTTTGATTGGACGGTGTGGAGCTAGGAAGAGCCTTTTCTGCTTTATGACACTGCCCAGGAAGGTCACTCATCAATCCCCACATTTTTATCAACATCGGGAGAATCCAATTCACTGTCCCCTGAAGCTGTTGGGTTGAGCCACTGTCTGCTTGCCTCCTCTGCCAAAAATCAATAAACAAATAGACAATAAGTATATTATAAATGCAAACTCCCCTGCTCAAGGGCCACAGCCCCCAATCCTCTGAGCTAGAGAGTCCTGGACATCTACTACCATGCCTTTGAGGACTGCTATTTTCCCAATATTCATAAAGGAAACTTCCTGCCACTGGGGTTTAGAGCCTGTGAAAGAGAGGCTGGTTCTATTCCAAGCATTGCCCTTGACCTCCTGTGACCCTGAGTGAGTCACAAGCCTGCTGCTGCTAGATGCCCTGGTGGATGGGGAGCTGCTGATGGGGACTGTGGCCTGGAGAGAATGTGGGCCCTTGGCTGAACCGTGCTATATATAAGCCTGGAGTGTTATTAAGGGAATCGAGTTCATCCCACACAGAGCACACTCTCTAACCGTTGCCATTGTAAATTATTTACATCAGAGGAGCACATGCAGGACAAAGAGACAGAGAAGGGTCTTCCAGCAGCATGATCACCAAGCTCCTCCCCAGGAGCCCTCTGCTTGGATTGCTGGGCCATCGCTCACATTCTGGGCCAGAGAGTAGAAAGGAATCACCCCCTCGGTCTCCCATTCTAGAGGACCCTGAGGCTGACTGCCTGATCTGAGGTCACCCACTGTGTCTGCCTCCTAAGCCAGGGACGTCCTGATAACCTCATCCAGGCTTCAACGTCTACATCTGGATCTCTGGAATACATTTCTCACCAGATAGCCATCTACAAAGCTGGGTGACCATAAGGACACAAGAAATCTCCCTGGTGCCTCACTTTCTCCATCTGTGAAATGTGGGCAGTATCGGAAGGTACAATATTGGGACACCTGGGTGGCTCAGGGGTTAAAGCCTCTGCCTTAAGCTCAGGTCATGATTCCACGGTCCTGGGATGGAGCCCCGCATCAGGCTCTCTGCTCGGCAGGGAGCCCGCTTCCCTTCCTCTCTCTCTGCCTGCCTCTCTGCCTACTTGTGATCTCTGTCTGTCAAATAAATAAATAAAATATTTTTTAGAAAAAGGTACAATATCTCTTAGAGATCAGATAAGGATTAAATGGGATTTTTTTTATTTTTTAAAGATTTTATTTTTATTTGAGAGAGAGTGAGTGAGTGAGTGAGAGAGGCAGAGGGAGAGGGAGAAACAGACTCCCTACTGAACAGAGCCAGACATGGGGGCTCATTCCCAGGACCCTGAGATGATGACCTGAGCTGAGGGCAGACCCTTAACCCACTGGGCCACCCAGGCGCCCTAAATGGAATTTTAAAATGCAACTATTTTAATCTCAGTTCACCCGAAGCTCAAATTAATAGGTATGATATTCTAGAGAGAGGTATATGCCCACTCTACAGGACTTAAAAAAAGGTAGCCAAAATACACCTTTTGAGATTCTTAATGCACACGATGGCATAAAGAGTTGGATGCTGGGATCAGGAGCGGAGCCTGAGTGAGAAGTAGCTTTGTGCTGTGAACGCTCCTGCTCACCCCCCAAACAGGGAGCATCAGAGGGTTAGCCCTGCACTTCAGGCTTCAACAAGATCACTCAAAGAACACAATCAATGTTCCCCAGGGGCTTTGGGGGGGGGATATGGCTGATCGGTGTCTAACTCATACCGGAGAAATCTGAAAAAAGAATTCTAAAGAGGGAAACCTAAGGAGGGACAGGCTGAAACCTGGTGTAGAGTAGAGGCTACAATTTGAGAAGTGACCGCTTAGCTCATTCCTAAAAGGAATGTGTTCCCCATGGATCCTGCATGAGGGGCATACAAAAGAAAGCCAGGAGAGGTTGCCCTAGATTCCCACCTGGAGGGAGAGGTGATCCCAGCAAAAGGAAACTAGAATCGCGCTGCCATTTACCAAGGGTCCCCTACTGGTCCATAAGCAGCTGGAAAGAGGTGCATTTTCTTTCATCAAAGGAATCACAAGTAAGGGATCCCAGAGAAGAAGGGAAGCTTCAGATATTTCCCCAAAGTGCTTATATGTGAAAAACATTAGCACTAAACCTGCTAAGCCCTGGGAGAACTGATGCTAACTCTTCCAAAAAGTACTAGTTGAGGAAGACATGCTCTTTCTTTGTCCGTTCATTCTTGACCAAATCTTGCATCTTGATCAAGACATGAGCAAGGTTAGCAAGATGAAGGAGACAGACCAAAACCATAAGCCACAGAAAGACAGCAGAGCGTGGGGGAAGAGTGATGTCGCCACCTTAAATAAAATTCAATTTATTTTTTGTAATATACTGACCTAGACCCTGAACCAAAACCATATGTGAGGGAAAGAGGTGAACATAACTTGAAAAAATCATGGACTTCCCTTGACTTTCATCCAAATGTCAGGGAAGACCTGATTAGAAAGTAAGTTTAAACAGTGGAAGACTAAAATCAAACTCTGTCTGTTCGTTTTTCCTATTTTACTCTATGAATCCTGTTTGATCAGAGTAAGATTTCATGCATTAAAACACTTCACTCAATGCCCTGTTACAGGTAAAAGTCCCATGAAATCCAATTAGAATTCGCTAGTCAGGGCACACCAAGCTAGAAAGAATCCTAGAAGTTCTGGTGCACGTGTTTATTACTATTTTCAATACTCAGACCAAACAGGAGATAGTCACAAACCACAAGGTGTACTGGAGTGAAGAGTGGGAGCCTGACAGCGTGGAGAAGCTGGGTTCCATCTTTCCTCACTTTCAGTGCACTGTGATGCCTTGGCGTTTACCTGTGCCTAGTGATAGGGAGTTTAAAATTACATGATCCGATTTAACTAAACCAGCTGTCATGAAATGGTCACATGGCTTACAAGGAAATGAAGGATTTACCAGAATTAATAATTTAAGCCAATGGGAACAAGAAAATGATGGAAGATCAGCCACATTACATTGCCAAACCAAAACACGGAGGATCTAATTAGATTTGTCTGGAATTGGCCAAAATAATTTAAGATGATCGAGAGGACTAGTGACACTATGGATTTATATTTACTATTATTAATGCTGACCCTTGCTCTGAGTAAACATCATGCAGCAGGGGATTGTGATATTACCTGACAAAGACAACATGAGTAAGTAATTTATACACATACATTCATAGGGAAGTGTTTAGTAAACTATTTTAACTGGTAGGTGTGTGATTATAAAAAAAAAAAAATCTAGAAACCACTGGAATAAGTATTCATTATAATTCATGTATTTTATATTATTATTTTCAACCACATAATCAACATCTCTAGGAAATCCTGGATTGAGAAATCCAGGATTCTCAATTCTCAAACTCAAAGTATCCCAGACTAAAGCAATCATCAGTCTCTCAAACTTCCCCTTCTCTGGTATTCCCCATTCGAGAGAACCACAGTCTGTGACGTTCCATTCCTGTGGGAGGCCTGAGATCATTCCGGAAGTCTGCTTTGACTCCGTTCAACCAGATCCACCACCAGCACCACCATCTCCACAGCCTGCTAAGTTGTTTTCCTCTCCAGCCACTTTTTTTTTTTTTTTTTTGACCACTCTGTCCTTCTCTGTGAACCTCAGTGTGATACTGCATATCTTTGGCTTCTCACTCTCTCTCCCTTGCACAATTTACCTGAGAAATCTCTCTCTCTCTCTCTCTCTTTTTTTTTTTTTTAAGATTTTATTTATTTATCTATTTATTTGGCAAAGAGACAGAGAAAGAGAGATCACAAGTAGTCAAAGAGGCAGGCAAAGGGGAAGGGGAAAGCAGGTTCCCTGCTGGGCAGAGAGCCCAAAGTGGGGCTTGATCCCAGGACTCTGGGATCATGACCTGAACCAAAGGCAGAGGCCCAACCCACTGAGCCAACCAGGTGCCCCAGAAATAGCTCTTTTTGAAGCCCATTTCATCTTGCTATCTGTCATTCAAAACATGGCTCTCTCTCACTTGGGACTATGACAATCATCTTCCCACTGGTCTTCCTGCTTCATGTATCTCTGCCGCCTCCAACCTAAGCACCACTGTGGTTGCCAGATGGATTTTTCCAAACACAGATATGACTGTGACACCACTCCCCCTTCATTGAACAACTCAGTAGTTCTGTGGTGGATCACCTTACCTCTTAGTCTTGCATTTAGCAATGTTTATGTGCTGCATCTCATATATACTCGCCATTTCCTATGTCTACTTTTTCACATCCCACCCTCCACTTATCCAGTTCTCTAGAAAACTCCCCCCAACCACATTGACCAAACACTATCAACTTTGATGCCTCACGCTGCTCATGCTGTTCCCTCTTCTTGTGCTGTCCAGACCCATTTCCCAATTTTGCAATAGGCTCTTCATGCTTTACATTATATTTTAACTGAAGCAGTAAGATGGTGAAAGACCACTGTGTACCTAGGCTATGCTAGATACTATGCCAGACTCTTTCTCATGGCCCATGACATTCCACCCATTGGACAATCCTACGAAATAGATAGCATTAGTAGATCATGTTTTGTAGATGACAAAACTGAGACTCTTTTTTAAAAAACTGGTTATTTTTCCAATGTCACTTTTTTTTAATGGACAGAATTAAACTTCAACCCAAGCCAATTCTATGTTTATGACTCAGTGCTTGAACACACCAAAGTAAGAAACTACACCATCCTCAAGTTGTGGTTTCCTTGTTTTGACAATCATGAACAACCACAAATTAACTGTGAGGATGTTAATGAAGAGAATGGCTGATAAGTTAAATTGAGGTGTGAAACTTCTAGAAATGGTGAATCTAGGGAAGGCCATGGTAATCTGAAAGAAAATTGAAATATGTGGACTAATTATTTGTGTGACTTTTGAAAGGATCCAGAAGACTCTTTTTTTGTTTGTAATTAACAATGTAAGTTATGCATAGTATCCTTCCTTCATAAATATTTCATTTGGAGCCACATTTAGGAATATGATCTAAATTCAGGGAAACTGCCTTTTAAGCATTCTCTCAAAATTATCAGCAGTCTCTACCAAAGAGCTTTCAAAAAGGAAAGTGAAATGAACATTTTAGAATGTCTTTTCTGGGCCAGTTTGGTAAAATTCAATAAATATTTGTTGAATGTCCCTACAGTTTTAATTAGCTCTCACAGTCCAAAGTAGTCCAAACGGACAAAGAAATATATATTGCACATAATGTAACAGGGCAAAGATGGGGTATGCCCAATGCTCTGTGGAGCATAGAGCCCCCAGGGAGGGTGTCCAAGAAATGCTCCCTGGAGATGACACCCACGCGAGGCCTAAGGAGATAAAGAGGCATTTATGAGGTGAAAAATGTGGGCTTGATATTTCAGGCCAGGAGAGAAACATGTGAAAGGAATGAAGAAGTGTGGTGTGAATATAAGATCTAAAACATTTCAAAGCTTCCACAGTGGGAATTTTGAAGCAGGGAGTGGCAGGAAATGAAGCAAAGGAGCTAAATAGGGTCACACGCTTTATAATCATGGCTTTACACATGACTGGTAGTTTCTTAAAGGCATAGATTCTTCCCCCTCTCCCCATTGTATACCTAGGCTCTGGATCCAATCATAGGGTAGGCACTAAATCAGCTCTTATTCAATGAATGAACTCAACAAATCAAGATGTGGGATCAGACCTCTGGGACCACAGGGAGCCACTGCAGGCTTTTAAACAGAGGGGTTCTATGTTAGAATTTCATTTTAGATGGATTACTCCAAATGTAAGGGCAGTGAACGGATTTAAGAAGGGACATGAATAAAATTGAGGAGGCCATCAGAGTAGTCTAGGTCAGATAGGGTCTGAAAAAGATATCTTATATTTGACAGAAAGTTTAAAAGAATGGAGGATAAAATTAGCAAGATTTGGAGACTGGTTGGATGGGGTGGGAAAGAAAGATGTCTGTGGTGACTCCTAAGTCTGCTTTGATGATCAGACTGATGACAACGTCATGCGTGATAAACAATAATGAAAAAGAATGTCCATTCAGGGGACAAGTTCCCTCTTGAACCCATTGAGTTTGAGGGGTCTGTTGAACATTCAGGTCAGAACTGGACTCTAGAATTCCTCACGCCCAAATCAACAGAGAGGCCAGGGCTAGGAGTAGACATTTGTAAATCAGTATGAACTCATGGTGGTTAGAGCTCTGGAAATGGATGAGAACCCTTGTGTGAGACTCTCGGGTGAGTGGCGGGAAACACGCACAGAGAAATGCTTATATTTGGGCAAGATGAGGAAGAAAAGAAAGAACCCCATGAGGTAGAATAAGAAGGGACTGTAAGAGGAGGAGGAGAACAAGAATCAAGAGAGCATATTGTCAACAAAGCCAAAGGAGCAGAAATGTTTAAGAGAAGAGCCCAACAAGATAAGGACTCAAAATGCTTATTGGAATTAAGAATACAGAGGTGGTGACAGTTTTCAGTGCTTCGGTGGGAACCGAATATTCATTGAAAGAGATTAAGGTGTGAATGGGGCATGAGTACACAGAGGCAGAGAGTGTAGAGCACTTGGCAAAGAAAGGAAGATCAAAAAATCATTAGCCAAGGCTCCTTTTCTCTCCACCAGAGAGGAAAGTTAACAGTCAATGGAGGATTTTGTTTTTTCTTCATAGGATGAGGATATTTATAAACGCTGAGGACAGATATAGAATTAAAGGAAAAAAGAAAAATAGGACCGAGAAAAGAAATTAGTGCTGACTGAAAAGAACAGCATGGGGTTCTGGCATTGGGATAGAATGCCAGCCTCTGTACCAGCCACTGGGATATCAAAGAAAAATAAGAAAGTGTCCACGGCTTTAGGGAGCCACAGAGCTGGTAAGGGAGATAAATCTGTATACTCCAAGTCTGAAGACAATGGATTGAGTTTTATCAGAGATCTAAACAGTGTTGTTGGAATAAACAGAAAGTAAGTCAAACAGAGCCTATTAAAGAGGTCTTTTCAGGGGTGGTGAGATTTTACTAAGGCTCCAATGATTCAAGGAGTGAAGTGGAGGGAAAGGGACAGAAGAGAAGGCACTTCAGGTAGTAGGACCAGTGACAGAATCACGCAAACCCACCTACTGTGTGGAAATCACTAAACCAGACGCTGCCTGGGAAGCAGAGATGAGTGAGAAAAGGTTGCTGGTCCTACAGAAGCATACGGAAGATTCTGGGTTAGGAAGGAATGCCAAAGATGGGAGCTGGCACTACGCAGATGCTCAAAATATAACTGTTTAATAAATAAACAGTGTTCTGCCGAGTTAATGGCTCTAAGTTCTTCCCTGTGGCTCATCTATCCTTAATATTCAGTGGAACAAATAAATAAAAACACTTAGGTTTCCATCTGAACCTAAATTTCAACATTTACTCATCAAAAGCTCTGACCCTTGGCTTGATGCATCCATCAGGTCACTAATGAAAACAGCTGGAAGGATCCTGGTAGATCCATTTGAGTAGAAGCTCCTTGGGCTTTGCTAGTTCTTGTGCGACAGCTTCATTCCTTCTCACAGGGCTTTGTAAATGATGAACCCAAAGAACTGTTACAGGTACAACTGCTGCTTGTCCAGGACAGTCATGGAACCCCAAGGAAGAAGTCAGGGGACACATATCTGAGTGTTTAAGTAGGTGCCAGCTGGGCCATCAGAGATTTAAAAAATGTGGTCGGTTTGGAGACTCTATGCATCCTCTCCCACTCCTCTCTCTTAAGGCCCTTCCCATCCCATCCCTGCACGCCAGCATGATTCTGGCTGCAAAGGGTTGGGTTCTCACTTGATCTCAGAGCTACTTTAATGTACAGAGGGCAGAGATTAATACCTCTCCTTCCAGAGTTGAGAAAATGAACATTTAGCAAGGTAATACCTGTAAATTCCTTTAACAAAGCACAAGATTCCCTCAGCTCTCAAGAAGATATGCCTCTGAAGAAGATATGGTTACTATTTCTACGTAACAGGGGAGAACAGTCAGAAACATTCAGCAATTTGCCCTTGGGGTGTGTGTGTTTTAACCTTAATCCAGCGTAAGTCTGGTTTCCTGTTGTTGGCCACACACAAGGCCCTAGCAGAGAACAACAACTTCTCAACACACATGGGCATTTTTAATAAATGTTCCAGGTAAATACCACATAAACTAAAGCGTAAGATCCACTGTCCTGGCAGAAGAGGCTAATGGGCAGAGTCATTGAGGCCATTGCTTAATTCCAGGAAAGGCCTCACTGTTGTTCAAAAGTCATGCAGCACCATGAGCGATAATCAGGGTTCTTCCCATCGTCCTTCAAATCTAAATCTCCAACAGAAAATCCTCACGCTGTCTGATTCGGAAGGGCTCATCTAGCCCCATCTGCATGGTTTCAAGAAAACTTCCCACCTCTCTGAGCATGGCTTCCCAGCTACATTGCTTGATTTGGGAACTCTGGGTTTAATCGTTCTCGCCACCATTTTTGAGTCCTGATTCTACTGATTGTGATGAAAATTGACGTGGGAAACAGAGGCAGAAGAAAAAATATTAAATTTCCTTACCTACTGAGAAGCCCTTAAAACAGGCAGAATGACTTGATTCTCCTCTAGGGACTCAACTACCCCCACCTTAAGGCTTTGCTAAGGGCAAAGGACAATCCTAGCCTGACCAACCTCCTACCCCCAACCAGGATCCTGTAAGTCTACTTTAACAATTCCCTTAGGAAACTTTCTCTCTAAACCTCCAAGATAGTGTCGACAATCATTCCCAAGCATATGGCCCACTGATATACATCTAAAAGGTCTCACGAGAAGGTATTATTACTAGTAATAAATAACCTTTCTCCCAAACAATAGCGCCCCTCAAGGTCCTAGAAACCCTGCTTCCAAAATTCCTTAGAGACTTACGCCATCCCTAACCCCCCCCTCCCAACTTATAAGTATATAATAGACCACTCCTCACATCCCCGGGGCAGCATCTCTTCCTGCTCACGGGTCCTGTCCCCGTGCTTTAATAAACCACCTTTCTGCACCAAGGACGTCTTAAGAATTCTTTGTTAGCCATCGGCTCCAGACCTCGCCCCACCGAACCTCACCTAGATCCCAGAACTTTATCAAAAATAATTCATGAACATTTAGTGGATGAGAGGAGCCGTGTCAGGAAATTTACAAACTTTATTTCAGACATGGAAGGGATGGAGTATCAGTTCTGAGTCTCCAGCTCCAGAGACCATGTGGATTTCTGTTTAACTTCTCGTGCTTCTTCTAGCATCACAAGATGGATGTGCTTGTGTTTCAGGAAAATGAAGAGTGTGTGGAACAGACCAGCCAGCTATAGCTGACAGCAGAACCCCAGCTAATCTGCAGGGACAAGAACAGCCCAGTCTAGATGAGTGAGACGGGCTTACATCGGCTGGCCCACAGGGGAAGGAGCTCTAATAATAAGTGCCAGTTGCTGAAAGCCAATGGGTTGACAGGCTGTGTGCTGGGGAGCTGGGGAGCTAACAGACACACTAGATAATGGTGCCATTCCCATTTCATAGATAAGGAACCTGAGGGTCAGGGAAGCTGAGTCACTTATTCAAAGTCACATCGTGGATAGTTAAGAGTCACCCATGATGTTTGATTCTGGGCACATCTGGGTCTTTGCCTCTACCCTGCACTGTCAGCCCCTGGGTTGTGGGGACATAGTCCCCAAACTCCAGTGCCACGTGACTTTAAGCTAGTTGGGGGGGACTTTTGAGTCCTGAGCCTTCTCTGCTTTTAAAATGCACTTTCACTTCCAGACTTCATCAGCAATTCTGAAAGTGAAATCCCAGAATCTGAGGTCTTAAAAAAGAGTCCTAGCTGACTTTACTGCATTTACATGGATGATCTGCCCAGGTGGGGAGCAGGAGAGGAGCACTGGTCCTGAAAGAGGGGGCAGGAAGTACTTACTGAGGTCCTCTCCTTCTCATTGGCTGGGGATGCAAGGTGTGACCTAATCCATCTATGCATAAGAAAGGAGGCTCACAGGTTTTAAGCCAGAAAGGAACAAGGTGTTTCATGGGGAGCTTAAGGAAAGAAGAAAAAAAAAAAATGCATCTTTTGGATGAAAGGACCTTAATCTTCAAAACACAAACCATTTTTCCATACCAAAGCTCCTTCAAACCTAGGAAGTCAGCTGAGGCCTCAAATCAGGCAAACAGCTTGTGTTTTCGAGATTAAGGAGCCTTTGACCCAAAGGATCCATTTTTGTGAAACTCCAAAGGAAGTGCCTGGTCTATTTCTAGCTGCTGCACTCTGGGACGGAGGGATCTTTAAATGCAGACAGAGAAGGTGGCTACCTCCCTGCTGGGACTGGGGCCCAGCACAAGGGAGGCAGTCCATGAATGGGAGACTTCCTAAAGGAGGTCTTTTGCCCCAAAATATCATACCAGGTTCCTTGCCAGGATGCCCCAAATATTCACTACAGAATAAACACAACTTTGGAATATTGAGAGCTCCCGTTTGAGCGAGAGGGCTAATAATACCAAGTGGCAGGAATGGACCTCTATCTAGCACTCTAGAACCGAGAGGCCTCATGACTTCATCTGATTCCCACCACAACCCTGTGTTGTCTGCAGGATGGGGGAACTGAATCCTCACTTCATAGGCAAGGAAATGGACTTCCAGAGGGTTGAAGTAGTGAGCCTAGCATTATTCAAACACGTCTCCTGCTTTTTCCTAGATCTGACCCCAACTCCAGGGCAATCAGCAAAGATAAAGCCCAAAGGAGTGTTATTTATATGATGTGGGAAACAAAGGCAAAAGAGAAAACTGAGATGTCCTTGCTGCTTATGGCCCATTGACAAGTCCTTGAAAGGGTCAGAGAGATTTTCCTCTGGGAGTTCAGCTGCCTCAATGTTAACACTTTGCTAAGGGCAAAAGTCAATCTTCCCTTAACATTATCCCAGCCCCCCAGGATCCTGTGAGTCTACTTTAACATATAAAAATTCCTTTGGAAACTTTATCTCTACCCCCCACCCCAAGAAATATGTTAGCAATCATCCTCCAAGAGAATGGCCCACCGATATCCATCCGTAGGGTCTCACGACCAAGGCTTCATTAGACAGTAATAAACGACCTTTGCCTAACAACAGCTAGCCCCCTCAAGATCCTGGAAATCTTGCTTCCAAAATTCCTTAGAGACTAAGGCTATCCAGACCCCCTCCCAACTTGAAAGTATATAATCGGCCACTCCTCATGACCCCAGTGCAGCTCTTTCTGCCCATGGGTCCTGTCCCCATGCTTTAACGACACTACCTTTTTGCACTGAAGAAGTCTCAAGAATTCTTTCTTGGCTGTCAGCTCCAAACACCAACAATTTCCTACATCATATGTAGGATAAATTAGAGGATGCCTTGAGATTTAATGAAAACTGCCCTATGCTGAGTCAGGATGCCTAAATTCTCGCCCCACTCCTGATACTACTGCAGAGGCAAGACAAGGTAACTGATACCCCAGCTCTTGGGAGCTTGGTCTCTGTGCCTACAGAATCAGGAAGTTTGGCTTACATGTTTTCCTAGATTGCTTTCAAATTTAATATTGTCATTTATTTATCTATTTACTTACTTATTTATTTGACAGAGAGAGAGAGCAAAAGAGTGCACAAGTAGGCAGAGCAGCAGACAGGGAGAGAGAGAAGCAGGCTCTCTGCTGAGCAGGAACCCCGATGCAGGGCTCAATCCCAGGACACCCTGTGATCATGACCTGAGCTGAAGGCAACCACTTAACTGACGGAGCCCCACAGGTGCCCCTTGGGCAATGATTCTATACTGGTTGAATAAAGAACAGAGAGAGAGAAAGAGGGAGGAAGGAGGGGATTGAAGCTAGAGGAGAAGAAGAAGGAGAAGACAAAGAGGCAACAAACAGAAGACTAAGAACGAAGGAAGGAGGGGAAAAGAATGAAGGAAGGACGGAGAAAGGGAAGGTAGGAGGGAGGAAGGGAAAGAGGATGAGAGAAAATACACCAAGCTCAATTTTGGCTTGCCTTAGATGAGGGGAAATTGTGCCAGGCAAGAGGGATCGAGTCTAAGAAAGTGAATGGATTTGACTTGTCTAAGCCTTAGGAAAGCAAATATTACTGAAATGTTGGCTGACCGCCACTGACTTCCAAACAGAAAATGGCTTCCAGATATACTGTGGGTACTCAGCAGGGTCTGTTAGAGTGAGTGATGAGGTGGCCATGCACTGCTGGAGAGAGGGGAGAAAATTATAATGTTCTCCTGACAGAGACCAACAGAAAGAGCCAGCCCAAGAGGAAAGGAGGAGGCCCCAGCTGGGCCTCTCTTAAAAGGCTCAGATAATTTACACCAAACCCAGAAGGGCCCCTGGAAATGGTTATCCTAGGACTGTGTGAGCCAAGTCACAACGTAGAGCATGAGGAGAGTTGCTCAGCGCACCAAGTCCTGGTTTGGGAGCCGGGAGACCCAGGCTCTAGCCTGTCTGAGGCTCTAATTCACGGTGTGATCTGGGTCTAGGCTCATCCTTTCCACGGGTCTCAGTCTGTCCATGTAGATAACAAGTTGGGAGGTTTTAAATGAGCTCTATATATACTGTGATATACTGTGATCAAATATCCGTGACTTTCACTCATTCAACAGGTACTTATGGGACACCTGGTTCCCATAGGGCAGGAGGTAGTTGACATCTCTAAACCTGCAGTTGGCTTTGTGTGAGGTTATCAACACTCTTCTGTGGTAGGGAGTGACCCCAAGGTGCCTGCCGTCTGCTCTAGCCTTCTAGCTCCAAGTATAGAATCTTAAAACCTGGACGGTTTGAGGTTCATCTTGTACTTGATGAACCTCCGGGGAGGAAAGAGGTTTTCTTTAAGCACCAAAAGATTTCAGGCAGTCAGGAAGTTCTGCAGGGTCTCACCTGAGCCAAGCCAGCCCTCCTGGGGGCTCCTTGACATTAAGGTGAAACATGTGGGTAAAAGTCTTCTGATTTACATATCAATATGTCTTACTGGCATCTGGAATCTTGTGTAAATTGAAAAGAAAGCCCACCGGAAATGTCCTGCTAATACTTGAAATCATTTTAGGTTGAATAAGCCTCAAAGAGAATCAAATGCAGGGCTTCATTTCATGAAAAAGGAAACCGAGGCTTGCCCAAGGTCCCACAGCTAGTTAATGGCAGAAACCAAGAGTAAAGACCCCACCTTCACGCCTCCTCCTGCCTCCTATTTTTACAACTCAGAGCATTCTCTCCTGTTTTTCGAAGAATTGATTTTTGGGGGTAAGGTTTTGTTTTGTTTCATTTTAGCATAAAGACCATTTCCAGTGATGCCAGTTCCCAAATTCAGCTCCTCATTAATGTGAGAGCAATTGTACCGTCATGTGTGTGAGGGATGGAGAGACAGTTGGGCCTTTGGGGAACACACTGGAGGGGGTGGGGAGGATGGGCGCTAGTGCGAGAGCTCCCACATGCAGGGGAGTGGAGGGAGCGAGAATGAGTGAGAATGCCGCAGTCCGATGCGGAGGTGGAAGCAAAGCAGTGGTATTGATTTGAAAAGGCAGCTCACTGAGGTTCCCGCTGCCAGCCTGGCTCTTCCTGGTCCGCTCTCCTCTCAGCCACCCTCAGAGGCTCAGAACCATCTACTTTCTATGCAGGGGGCGCCTCGCAGAGAATCGGGGCCAGATGGGACGTGTTCACCTGACAAGATGAGAGAGAAGAGAGAAAGGGAGGGAAGAGAGAGTTTGAGAATAGAAGAGGATGGATCCCCTCTTCTCAGATGAATACGATAAAATGAACCAGGGGAAAGGGGTTCAAGGGACGGGGGCTGATTCTATGGCAATGGGATGGGACAGCTTTGTCTTTAAAAAGGAGGACGGAGAATGGAGGGAGAAGGGTCCGACCTCTTCCTCCCCATCACAACGGCTCTCTTTCTAAGCAAATTATCATCCTCTCATCTCAAACACTGGACCAGCCTCCTAATTCCTTCCCTTCCAAAGCCTTGCAGGAAATAGATGCTCAGTAAATGTTTGATGAGCAAATAAACATCCTCTAACATTGATTTCATCATGTCAGTTGTGATGAAATTGTGTGAATCACTTCTTCCGGGGATGTAAACCCAAAGGTCCAGGCCATAAACACGAAGGAGTGAAGTGGCCAGGCACAGAGCTTCGGAAGTGATTATGATGGCGAGTGAGAGTCACACGACACAATGTTGGACAGCAAACTGCTTCCCCATAGGCATGGTATCTCCAGGCTGCCAGGTCACCTGACCTCTCAGGAAAAGCCAGGAAAAAAAAAAAAAACAACAACCCAGATTTTTATATGACATTTCTTCATTTCCAGGCATTGATTAAGGATTCCCCCCCAACACCACCACCACAACCTGTGAAGGTCAAATACAATGCATCCATGTGGCAACAGGTCCGTCTGTTTGTGACCCTGGACTTAGAGGAGCAAGTCCAAATATCTTAATTAAACACCCAAGCCTCTCCATTAACTAGTAGTTCCCTAACTTTGCTTTTGCCTTCTATACAATAGGACAGATCCTGTAACTATAACAAGTCCAATCGCCTAACACTTTGGGAAACATACTGCTGTCTTTACAGGGGCAGAACATTTTCCCTGTTTTCTCCCCTGCCTCAGCCTCGTTTCCTCTAGGAGCCTTTCTGGACTGCATCACCCCCTTCTCAAGTTCTGTAGCTTGGAGGGGATATAGTTGTTCTTTGTCCTTTAAAACACAGACCATCATTCCAGAGTTACTTGATAGAATCCCACAGTGGAAAGTGTTTGAATGGGAACCTAAGATACCTGGGTTCTAATCCTGACCATCCCCCACCTTACTGTGTGGTTTTTGGCAAGGTGACTCCTCTTTCGAAGACTCAATTTCCACCACTTTTGATATAAGGATAGGTGGCCTTGATATAGAGAAGGGTTTCGGGGTGCAGGCCCGGCTCTCCAAACCAATCCTGGTCCTGCCTTGAAAAAACTCCAACCTGTAAAGCTCTGATTAGTTTCTGGCATGCAGATTGCAAGTATATGTTTTTGCCTCTGCAATGAAACTGGCTGTTTGTGAACTCACCTAAGCTTCCCTGGTCATTTATTACATGCCAGGTACGGTGCTAAATGCTTCCTGTATTTTCCACATCTCATCTCTTCTTAGCTCCTTGCCATGATCTGGGAGACTGAGACCAACTGGGAGTGGCTGTCTCTTCCTGGCCCGTGTCTGGCCGTGACTCTCTTATCCTGCAGCTACTTCCAGTGTCTGCAAATCAGTGTTTTCTTCATAAATGGAAAAGACTAGACTAGAAGGAATCTTTCAGCTCAAAATAGGAGGAGAGGGAGGAAGGAAGAGAGGAAAGAGTAGAGGGAGGGAAGGAGAGAGGAAAAGAGGACAGAAGGAAGGTGGGAGGGGAGAGAGGGAGGAAGGAAAAGGAAGGGAAGGGAAGGAAGAAGAAATTAGGGTGGAAAGAAAAAAATGAGGCACTAAATGAAGTGGGTGGGGCATAAAGAAAACTTAAGTTTCTCTTTCTACCTGGACAGCAGATCCTATTAATCTTGTTTTCCTCTAGACCAGGAATAGACAACTTTTCTTTAAAGGGCCAGGTAGTAACTATTTCAGGTTTAATGGGTCGTACTGTCCATGTCTCAATCACTCAATTCTGCCGTTGTAGCATGAAAGCAATCACAGACGGTAAGGAATGAGCATGGCTGTGTTCCTATAAAACTTTACTGGCAAAACAGGTAGGGGGCCAGGACTGGCCCCTCCTCAAATGCCCTTGTGCTCCAGAATGGAGTCACTTCTCCAAGCCACCCTCTCGGGAACAACTTCAGCTCTTCTACCCAGGAGAAGACCCATGATGTGTTCTCCCTCTTCAGAAATGACACTAAAGGGATTCCATGTATTTATTTAGAATTCATACCCCACTTGCCCCCAGACACATCTAAAGTGATATTACAAAGTTAAATAAGATATAAATCAGGACAATTAAAAATAAAAACGGAACAAAGAACAGTTAAAACTGAGTGAAGGAAGTGATACTACCAGGCACCTGGGAAGAGCTAATTGATCGGGATTTAGTTCTGAGGTTTCTGGCAGCTGAAGTAAAGTGAAGTTAATTGGCCCCCAAGGGGCTCAAATCCCTGAGTAGGGTCTCATTAGCATCAACCAGCTACCAGGAACAAAGGAAGGCTGAGCAGAGAGGTGTGACAGTGTACCCTGCCCCCATGGTGCAGGGACAGCCAGGAACTGCCCCAATCCAAGAACCCCCTTCCCCCAAGCCAGGCCAATCTTCAACACATCCCAGCTCATCACAAGGACAGAAAGGAAATGCAGGATTTGAGGCAGTGGGACTCACCCAGATGTGAGAGACTTAAGATTGAGTTATCAAGACTCTAGATGGCATTTTCTGACTCCTGAAAGGAAACACTAGCCCTTGCTGACTTCATTGAGCTGTTGGGGGAAGTGAACTTGTATATGCCAAAAGCCCAATCAAGCTGGGGACAGAGGAAACTCATATGACTGTTATTAATTCCTCCTACAGAATTGTTAAATGGCAAATCCTCATTTGACGTAATTTCTGCATTGAAATTGGCCCTTTCCTTTCTGTTCTCCCAAACAAGAGAGAGACAAGGTGGTGAGAATCACAGGAGGGGCCAGAGAGAGGAGCCAATAGGCAACAAAGTGACATGATAAAAGGTCAGAATGGGAGGACGTATGTGGTTAGAAAGTAGACTCCCAGCATTGAGTGTTTTATAGGCTCCAATCCCTGCCTCCCCACCTGGGATCATGACCTGAGCTGATGCTTAACCTACTGAACCACCCAGATGCCCATCCCTGCCTCCCTCCCAAATGTTTCAAGGTAGAGATAGCTGAGCAACTGCTCCCTTTCTGTTTCCTTCTTGTGTACCTCAGCCTGGGTGGCTACCCTCTGTGCCATCATCCAATCAAGCCTGCTTCTCTCAAGCCAAATCTCCAAGTATGTGAGGATCTCTTAAAAGATTCTTAGAATTAGATGCTAGAGCTGGGACGATGCAACAGACCCTGGGGTCAAGCATTTCATGAAACCAGGGCTGTGGCCGGAAGAGATGTCGTGGCTGTAAGCGGAGACCCAGTTTTCCGTCCTTAATTCTTACAGTGAGAAAAGAAGTCCCTTTTCAACTCTTTCCCAATCCTGATTAAGTTAAGATGAAAGACTCGTTTGGCTTTACTTTTTTATCTTCTCTCTAACATTTCACAATATTCCTTTTGACACAAAGTGGGCAGCCCTAAAGATGGAGACGTGGGCAGGAAAGAATAGAGCTAGAATACAGAGGCCAGGGGCGCCTGGGTGGCTCAGTGGGTTAAAGCCTCTGCCTTCGGCTCAGGTCATGGTCCCAGTGTCCTGGGATCGAGCCCCACATCGGGCTCTGTGCTCTGCAGGGAGCCTGCTTCCCCCTCTCTCTCTATCTGTCTGCCTCTCTGCCTACTTGTGATCTCTGTCTGTCAAATAAATAAAATCTTCGAAAAAAAAAAAAAATAGAATACAGAGGCCAGACCATTGCACCATTTTTGTTTTCATTGTATGATTCATATGCTTAACCATCTTATTTAGTGCTAATAAGGCTTTTTGAAAAGGAATTTTGTGGTAGTGCTATGAGATTTCCTTTATGAATGTATGCATTTCTGTAAGAAGTCGATAAATTTAAGGAACCCCATGAAGTGGCATAGGTGGAAGGAAAGGAGAACAGAACTTGTGGCGAGGACACCTGAAAGACTGACATTTCAAAACTACTGATCTGAGCCAATTCCTTTGTTTTAGGGACAAAGAAACACAGACAGAGCAAAGGAAAATGGCCTCCACGATGTCTCCTGTTGGAACTAAAACTCTGGAGCCAGATCCGTCTCCCTTTGAACCCCAGATCTGCTGACTCCCACACTTACTTGGGGAATATTATCTCTCTTGCCTAAATCTCCATCTGTGTCCACAGAAAGGGAGCCTTACTGGCATCTGCATCCCCACCTGCCACTGGACCCAGAGTTAATATGTTCAGACCCCGAGACACATCTAGACGTGAGACCAATAAGACTCTCCCTATGACACATGACATACGTGATTTGTGAGCAAAATTAACTCAATGGTATTGCAATGGCCCGATATTGACCCTTACCCTCTTCCTAAGACATTGACCCAAATTCCCATTAGGCTCGTGCTGGAAAAATCTGTGCACAGCATCAAGCAAGCAGCATTCTGGAACGATGAAACCCGAGGTTCTGGAACTGAGACTTCCTAGGTTTCCCATGAACTATGTGGCCCTGGCAAGTAGCTTGATTTCTCTTTGCCTCAGTTTACGTATGTATAAAAGAAATTTTAGTAGACTAGATCAGGCTGTTGTCTGGATCAAAGCAATTCATGCCCATCAAGCAGCCAGCAGGGTGCCTGGAACACAGAAGCTGTGCACTAAACACTCCCAGGTATTATTAGGGCACTGTGTCAAGCCCGGCTTCCCTGAGCTTCCCCCAGGTCATTCGGCACAATGGTACTTTGGCTGCTGTGCTGGGTCCAAGATGTGATCCCCCACGTGTGACGGGAGAAGGCCCCACCGCTGTATAAAGTGCAGATGCAAACAGACTGCTCCACACTGCCCCTGGGGAATGAACCACGGAGTCAATGAAGGGTGAATTTCGGAAGAACATCCGATTAAAAACCCATCAGTAAGAGCAAGCTGGCTCTACGGGTCACGTTCTTCAAGTCATAAACTCTGAACTTCAGAACTGCTCATCCCCCGCTCCGGACGAGGCAGCATCTCTCTCTGCTGGCATTTACCCCACCGGATGTGTTTTTATGCACTTTATGGAGCTGTTTTTTTTTTTTTTCAAAACGTTTCCTCCTTGCAAGGCACCCTGTTGAAAAGCCATCCCTGCTGCTTAAACCTGGAAGCCCATCTTTCTACATCCAATAGAGTCTTCCCAGCTCTGTCTCTGCAGGGGGCTTCCTGATCAGATCAGTGAATTCTGGCTTTTTATTTAGTCCCTGAGAAGTAAGTGATCCTGGCAGGTACTGAAATGTGAGATGTTGTTCGTGGTCCAAGGCTGCGTTGTGCAAAGAGACTGGAATACCCCTCTCATGTGTCTGGACTCCTTGGCTGTTCTTGGTCCATCTACTAGGAGCTAGTGATTTGCCCTCAGAGGTCTGTGATGGTTCAGACCTCTACGTGTTCGCACACGATGGTCCTACACCTGGAAATGCTCTTCCTGGAGGTGTCCCCCTGATGAGCTCTTATTGGACCCACAGGACCCAGCTGAAACTGTCCTGCCTGCACCGCATGGCACTTCCCAGAAACATCCGTCATTCTTTCCTTCGGAGCCCCCATAGCTTATGGGGAAGATGGGACAGATGGAGGGAAGTCAACAGGGACAGTGCTGGCGTCAGAAGACCTCCGTTTGTTTTCCACTCACCGCCTGCTAGTCTTTTGTTTTCTTGCACGACTTACGAAACATCTCTGAATCTATCTGATTTCTTATTGGTAAAATGTGGTAACAAGCGTATTCTCGAATTCAGAGGGTGGTAGGGAGAATTATTAGAGACAGTACATATAAATGTAACTGTGCCTTGTACAGAGTAAATGCTCAATAAATATACATTATTATTATTATTTGCATATGTGCGTGCACGCGCGCGCGCACGCGCACACACACACACACACACACACACACACACATTCTAGCACTCTCACATTATACTCTATTTGCTTAATATTAGTCTTTATCCTGAATGAAAAGTTAAGGCCACACTGTCTGTTCACTTTTACATCACCAGCACTTAGCACACAGTAGGTGCTTAAACTATTTATCCACTGATTAGACTCCAGCAGAGCACGGACATACCCACTTTATCACTTTAACCACAGCCTCTAACATGGTTAGATGTGCCTTCCCACGCGTGCTCGTTGACTGAATGGAGGAACCCAAGGGTGGATGCATGGATTTTAAGTGCTCTGTTTAAAAGGCTTACCTGGTACCCATTGCGGAGTTTCTGAAACCACCTCCCCCTTCCAGTTTCCGGCATTCCACCTCCAATGCCACAGCCACCATCCAATCCTGCAAACGCCTTTGTTTTGCTAAAAGGAGCTCTCAATCAGCTTATCCATTCAGCAACCTTGGCTCACACCTGATTTTTCTTAACTCCCCTGCTGTGCCTTACGGAGCTCCCCCAAACACGAGGAACAGAGCCTCAGGCTTTCCTCTCCACCCCGCCTGACCAGCTGCCTCCCATCACTTTAATGTTCCAGCATTTATTTCTTCTCTGCAAGAAAACAAGCAAAAGGCATTGTTGACAAACTTCTGAAAATCAGCAAGAATCCATGCAACATTTTAGATGCAGGTATTTTCCAGATGGCAACCTAATCTCTGGCAACAAGCAAAACCCAGAGAACCGGAAGCACCCACAAGCTCTGTCTCATTGAATATTCACACAGCGCAGGCCTGCGCACACACATTCATCTGATTCAGCTCATTTCATGCAGAAACCCTTTCCAGATTGAGCCCATGTTACATAGACTTAATAATAATTCCAGACCCTGAACAGCGGCATTCTAACTTGTGTTCCCTTAATTCTTTCTTCGACTTCAGCTTTATCTTTTCATCAACTCCCTTATGATAAGGAGCTTCTTCAGGGCAGTGAATTCCTGGGGAGAATGGACATTCTCTTTCTGGGTGTCTCTAGGAAAAACAATGGCCCATCAGTTGGCAATAGTCTCACTACCTCCCACCTTACTCATAATTCAAAGAAATTTCCAGAAAGAGGAAACTAGGTGGCTCCAAATCTTTTCTATAGGCTCCTTCACCTTTCAGCCACCTGCCTCACTGCCTTCTTCATAGCAACACCCTGCTCAGCCTCAAGGCGGCTTTTTCAACCTCCGCATCTTAAGAACATCAGCTTTCTCTAAAGTCTTAGGGACTGTTACTCGGTTCTAAATTTGATTTCATAGAAGGAGGTTAAATGATTCTTTTAAGTTTACTTTACTAGTAAGTAGTGCAGCATGGACTTGCACCATGGTCTTCTGACCCAAGTTCACCTGGGCTCCCTCCCTACTCCCTCATTTCTGCTTTGTGAGCCTTAATGATGATGGTTAATATCCACTGGCCCTTTCCTGTGTATCAGGCACCGCTCTAAAAACCTCGATAAACCCCTGTAACCTATACAGGTCTATCAGGCTAACGTTACACCCACTTCACAGATAGGGAGATAGGAAAAACCTTGTTAAGTAAACTGCATGAGGTTACATAGCTAGTTACTGGAGAAGCCTGGGCTCACACCCCGGCTGTTCGGGTCCCAACTTCAGCCCTTAACCACCAAGCTTCCTCAACTCTGAAGGCTGGATTGTAAGCCTTGTTATCGAGTGAAATTTATTTATGCTCTTGTACCAACTTCACTACATCGAGCAGCCCTGAAACACAAAAGGTACTCAATTCAATTTTGATTACCTGAAGATTTGCTTCCTCGTTATGCCTTTAATGATGACCTACTATGGGCAAGACATTACCAGGGTCTTACAGGAGATGATGAAATACACAAAGACATGATCACCGTGTTTTGAAGTCAAATGTGGAATGAGAAAGAGACTTCCTCTGTGAGGGGTACAGTGTCAACATCAGCCTCTCAGACTCCATGCCAAGTCAAATTTTTAAAACCAATTTCTTTGACCCACATAAAGTGTTCTTGTTCTAGGAAAGGGCATTTCACAATACAGAGACTGCAATTACTATTACCAGCATTTTGTAAGAGAAAGTACATTTTAACCAGAAACATAAAATAGAGAGGGCATAATCTTAAAAGAAGATTGTCCTTCACATTCAGACATCAAATTTTCTACCAGCATTTGAGAGTCATCAATTTAAAAGACTTGGGCAAAAGAGCATGGTATAGAAAGGCACATATAGGAAAGAAAAACCAACGTGAAGAGACTACCATAACAGAATGAGTGGGAATGGAGGGTGGAGGCATTGGCGTTCACAAATTAAGAAAGAAGCTAAACATCCTAGATACATTTCAGGGTTCTTGATTCTACAGCTCTTCCTTCAAGGGTTAAAAAAAAATTGCTATAAAAAATGAAATTACAGAAATACAAAAATAGTTCATGTTATGTTTTATGGCCTTTTCCCTTTGGGGTTCTATCTCTGGTGGATTGCCAAGGAAGGCAGCCTCCGTGATGTTATCCAGAAATGTCAGGTGTCTCCTAAAAACCCTCTAGAGTCCACATGAAGGATGTTAAGTAACAGAGGCCAGAGGGGCTCAATTTCCTCCCAAATTCCCATCTTCTCCCCTTGGAGCACCAGAAAATTGCCCACCAGGAAATTCCTTGGCCCAAATGTCTCCCTCTTTGAAAAGGTTGAAAATTATGCCTAGCATCCCATCAACAGTGACCTCTTTTTTAGAGTTCTAAGGAATTTTCTTGCCCTCAGGAGTAACCACAATTTATTAATTGCTTAGCCTCTATTTCCCGGCTCCTTCCCAGACCTCTCCAGATATTCCTAAAATGCCATTCAAGATAGTGAGAAGATTAAGACCAGACACTGCAGGCCAATCCACCTGGCTCTGGCTCCAGCTGTGGGGCTCACCATCTAGCTAGCATTATTATTGGGTCTTTAGGTTTTCTGGGACAAATTTCAATGTGGGGGGGAGGGTTCCCACACCAACAACAGACAATTCTCTGGTTACTAGCTGGGTGTCCTATAATTCAACTTAATTCTTTTTTTTTTTTTTTTTTCCAAGATGAGGGAGACGGGAGAGGGAGAGAGAATCCTTAGCAGGCTCCACACTCAGCACAGAGACTGACATGGAACTGGATCTCACAACCTGGAGACCATGACCTGAGCTAAAATCAGGCATCTGATGCTTAACCGACTGGACCACCAGCCAACTGGTGACCCAGTTCAACTCAGTTCTGAGGCTATCCACTGGCAGGTTTAGGGCTGAGTCCTTTAAGACTGCCCCTCATCCATTTCATTTCAGATGCCAGTCTCAAGGCCAAGCTACAGATTGGACGTTCCAACAACCCGCTCTAATTCAGGATGCCAACCTCAAACTCAGTTTTTTTATTTGTATGTCTAATCAACTAGCTATTGATCAGACATCCCTGACCCCTTCTTGGATTCAATGAATTTGCTAGGATGCCTTCTGGAACTCACAAAACCCATTTACTCACTAGATCATGGGTTTATTACGAAAGGATAAGACTCCAAAACAGGGCGCCTGGGTGTCTCAGTGGGTTAAGCCTCTGCCTTTGGCTCAGGTCATGATCTTGGGGCCCTGAGATCAAGTCCCACATCGGGCTCTCTGCTTGGCGGGGAACCTGCTTCCTCCTCCTCCTCTCTCTCTGCCTACTTATGATCTCTCTCTGTCAAATAAATAAATAAAATCTTAAAAAGAAAAAAAGACTCCAAAACAGACAGACAGAAGAGAGGCACAGACAAGCATGGAGGAAGGGCAGGGAGCTTCCAGAATCCCCATCCTCCCTCTGGGTACACCACTCTCCCAGCACCTCCATATGCTCACCAACCCAGAAGCTCTCCTGACCCTCTCCATTTGGGTTTTTATGGAGACTTCATTACATAGGAACGACTGATTATATCCTTAGCCATTGGTGACCAACTCAAATTCCAGCCCCTCTTCCCTCCCTGGAGATTGAGGGGTTGAGCTGAAAGTTCCAGCCTCCAACCACATGGCTGGGTCCCCTGGCAACCAGCCCCCATCCTTAGGTGACATCCAAAAGCCACCTTACTGACATAACAAGACACTTTCAGTGCTTCTTATCCATTAGGAAATTCCAACAATGGAGACCAAAAATATATTTCTTATTATAAATCACAATATGATATTGGACTACTTCCTTGAGTACATCTATCAATGGCCCCCTCCCACTTCCACAGGTCACCTATTAGCTATTGTCACTTTATTCCATTGTTCACCATGTTTTACTCTCCACTCCTCTTGCCAGTATCTCTGCCTTTGCTTTCTAGATTTCCTGCAGACATTCCCAGCATGCCCCAATGCGTTTTACCCGTGTTACTTTTTCCCAAGCCAATCCCTCTACCAAGAAAGACTTCTTTCATATTTCCACTCCAACCTTTATAAATCCCCTATTCTTTAACGTTCAGTTCAAGGTCATCCCCTCTTTGAATAATCGCCCCATCCCCTAAGGAAGAGGAAACCATAGCCTGTTCATGACCTTACAGCAACACTTATGCTACTGGGTGTGGGCTTTTGAAGGTTATGTATGGACTTGGCCTTATTTGCCTTAGAATCACCCACACCAAAGCAGGACCTGGTATGTAGCCTTCATCCAGCAAATGTCCCATAAATAAATAAATTTAAGAATGAACAAACAAAAAGAAATAACAAAGGAAAGCATGAGTGAATATGCGTAACATGAGTATAGCATTTCACAATTTCAGAGCATGTGGGTTTTAATGAAACCATGTGATCCTGCAGGTTTCCCAGCAAATCCAGGCTCAAGAGTTGGAGTGACTTGCCAGGTTAAAACACAACAAAATAAGGACGTGAACTCAAGTCTACCAACGCCAAGTCCAATGCCCCTTCCACACCAAATGTTGTCATTATTAAGAATTAATGATTTTAGGGGCGCCTGGGTGGCTCAGTCCTTGGGCATCTGCCTTTGGCTCAGATCCCGGTCCCAGGGTCCTGGGATAGAGCCTTGCATCAGGCTCCCTGCTTGGTGGGAAGCCTGCTTCTCACTCTGCCACTCCCCCTCCTTGTGTTCCCTCTCTCGCTGTGTCTCTCTCTGTCAAATAAATAAATAAGATCTTAAAAAAAAAAATGATTTTAAAAAAGAACTAATGATAGTTTATCAAAAATTTTTTTTAAAATGTAGAATCAGGCACAGTCAAAAAGAACAGAATCGACGGTTCCATTGTAAATGAGAGTGGTAAAACCTAAATGTGGAGGGTCCGGCATACTCCTAGATGCAGGCAGGGGAACACAGCAGTGCTGGCCGGGCACTTGGGAGAAGCTTTACTTTGGGAAAATGATAATCGGAAAGATCCTAGGAACAGACTTTGCCAATCCCTTGATTTCACCGATGGCCAACCCCATTTCCTGCACTGCATTCCTTGCTACAACTGAAGTTTCAGCCCTTGGAGAGGAGCCGAGAGATTTCTGCAAATGTTTTCTCTTCAACAGATGGAGCAGAAACCGCGAAGCGTTACAAGGAAGATGGATCGGTGCGTCACACTTGCAACAATAAAAATACAGCAACGGTTAAAAGCGGTCGCAGTTAAACAGAAGTGGAAACCCAGGGTTAGCCTAAATCTTTTTTTAATTAAAAGTGAAGGAGAATTTCAAAGTTCTATTTCAGCCCCTCGAAGCGTCAACGCAGTGAATCCGGAATGTTTATGTGGCTTGGCTGGGTGTCGGACAGCTTGAGATTTACGTGGGTTCGGGTCATAGGCTAAAGGAAACCGTGAGGACCGGCATGGGGGAGGGAAATCACACACGCAGGAAAACCTGGGTTCAAACCCCGGCTCTGTTGCTGCGTGACTAAGAGAAAATCACGTAGCCCCGAGTGTCAATCATGTCATCTGCAAAACAGGAAAACAGGGCCTGAGACTTCTTGCGGGCTCTGGGTGAAATAATGGGAGTGGAACACAGGAGAAATCATCTGCAGGTTTTTACTCTCCCTGCACCTGCTGAAGCAACCGCAAAGAAGCTTCCTGTCACCTTAAGTTTCTGTATCACAAGCATCCCTGGCATGGGCCGCCTTTTGCTCCCTCTTCTTCTTCTCTTAATCCGGCTTTAATATCTAGATGAGCATTTCACAAACTCTGGTCTTGAGACGCCTGACATCGACACATGCAGACGCTTTTCAAAGGATTTTGAAAAAAATGCCCTCAGGGGTTAATAATTTGTGGTGAAGGATCCCTGCAAAGCACAGAGCCACGTCAGCACTGTGGATAAATGGATACCGAGCTGCCCATCCTCTGCCTCTTGGATGTTCTTCCCGCACTGCTCACACAACCCACAGTCTCCTCACCCCCATACCTACTCCTCAGATGTACTTCGCTGGATGATTAGGGCTTTAGCTGGTGCATACATTTTGCTACATATATTCAACTCTTTACACATCCATGCATTTTAAGAAATGCATATGAGGACGAGGAACGCATGCACCCCCACACGTCCATGAACATATGGATGTGTGCGAATACACACACACGCACACACACACACACACGTATTCACTCACACACCAGTACGTTCAGACCTAAAACGCATAAACAAAGTCTTTAATAAAAAGACTCCATTTCAAATACCAGCCCCGATCACTTCAATTCTAAGAGCCTTAGTTGACACATCTTCAAAATTGAAACTGTAATATCTACCATAACTACTTCATAGTTGTAAAATCAAATATATTACCATCCATGAAAACACTTACTTCATTGTCAGAAACACTGTAGATGCTCAATAAATGTATGTCAAGTGCCACAGATTCATTTACATATCTTACCTATTCAAAACACGTTCGTTTCCACACAAGTTTATCCCCACACAAGGGCACCTAAGAACCCGTGAGTACATTCAAATGCAACCTCATGCTCACGTGAAGAAGATCCAGACTCACAGTTTAGGAAAGCAACACATGCGCGTGTGTGCGTGCACATGAACACAGACACACAAACACACACACACACACACACACGTACGCACTCCTGGCCCCGCCCGCGCATGCGCACGCGCAGCTTCCGTGACATAAAGCAAAAACCTCTACATACTCTACATTTCTTTAAGCCAGGTTCTTCCTGCACCTGTCAAAATATACCGCTGGATCTGAGGTCCTGTGAGAGAATATGGAGGGAACAATTACTACATACAAAATGGATACCAGGTTTAAAAAAAAAAAAAAAGAAAGAAAGAAAAGAAAAAGAAAAAGCCTTGGCAGCCAAAGCCAATACTTCAGAGAAAACACAAGCAAGGACAGGTTACAATAATAGGTTACCATGTGAATACGAGGGGAAGCTCCGAGAGAAAAGACAATAAGACGGGGTGCCTGAGAGGCCTAGGATGCGAAAGACTTTTCTAGAAACCTCATAGACGTTATAGAGAATCCCCTATCACTCCTACCCTCCTCAAGTTCACTGTCCAAAACAAGAGGGCCGATAATTAGGGGACTATGTTTCTAAAACGACACCATGGCTACATTGGCCCACATGAATAATTACAGCAGGGATGGTCAGTGAGCAAAAATATTAATTCCTATTTGTTTTGAGCTTCCTATTATAGTAAGTGTTCGTTTTAGGTGTCAGTAAAGTCAACCATCACCTCACCAAACCTTTGATAATGTTCAGAAACTCCATCTGTGTCCATGATCACTGTCCCTTGGACAATATATTCACCATTAACATTATTAAGCTTTAGATTTCCTTTAGGGCCACCTTTTTCCTATACAAAGATTCTTATGAGTGTTTGTATTTTTAATGCTATATTAGTATTTTCCATGAATTGGGAAGGAGGGTGGACCAGACAACCATAAAATGCCATTCTCTTCTCAAAGACTCTAATTTCATGATTCTGTGATTTTTAAGATGTGATGGTACTAAGAGTTGATTTTTATATTCCATGAATATTATGTTCTATGACTCTATGAGATTTTGACATTAGCTTTTATTATTCTAAGATTCTCTGATTCCAAGTTTTGATAGATCTTAAAATTCTACAACTGTGATTCTAAGATGCCAATATTATAAGAATCTGACACTTTGAGCTTACAATTCCAAGCCCCCATTACCTCCAAATGTGATTAGCAGACTCTTGTCCGTGAGACAGGCAGAACCTAAGCCAGAGTCAAAGTACAGGGGAGGCAGAGTGGTTGTGAACAGAGAAAAAAATGCCTATTTAAAACAAGAGCTCCTAACTCACATCTCAAGGCTTTCCAAATAACACCCTTAGCTCAGTCTCTTTTCCTGACTTTATTCTATGGCCTATCTAGAGATGAGAATATTTGCTGCTAGAAGACAGGTGCTGTAGAGGCAAGGCTCAGCTGTTTTTGGCCATCTTACCCCTCAGCATCTAACACAAGGCCAGAACACAGAGGCTCTCAATAAATGTCATGCACTATTGGATTCACTCTAGTATCCTTCCTCTTCCTTCTTGTCTGGATCCTTCCTCCAGCTCTCCTCCTCTTCCTTCTGCTTGTCCTTCTCCATCACCTTTTACCAATATGTTTGAACTTCCACGTACATGAATCACACAATCCCCACAGGAATCCAGTGATGGACAGATTATTATCCCCCTTCTACAAATGACGAGACTAAAGCCAAAAACGACTTACCAAAGGCCACACAATTAAAGTGAAAGAGAAAGGATCAAACTCAAATTGTCTTGCTCCACATTCAGCTCTCCTTCTTCTCCTGCCTTATAAATGAATGTTCTTAACAATAATTTAAAAATAACCACTTCACGGGCGCCTGGGTGGCTCAGTGGGTTAAGCCGCTGCCTTCGGCTCAGGTCGTGATCTCGGAGTCCTGGGATCGAGTCCCGCATCGGGCTCTCTGCTCAGCAGGGAGCCTGCTTCCTCCTGTCTCTCTGCCTGCCTCTCTGCCTGCTTGTGATCTCTCTCTGTCAAATAAATAAATAAAATCTTAAAAAAAAAAAAAATAACCACTTCACAAGACCTCCAGAAAACTGCTACCCGGACAGAAAGCTTCTACTTCCCATTACTGACTTTCACTATGAATTCATTTTCTCAGTCCAAGCCAATTCTCATTTCAGGATTTCCAATAATTGAGGGCCTACCACACCCAACTGTTCCTTTCATTTTTAATCCTTTTTTTTCCCTCCTCTTGAGAGTGCTGTATGTGGCATGTGTTTATTTTTCAATTAAAGCAAATTAAACTTAATTTTGTTTTGAGACTTTTTTATTATTTTTTTTTTTTTAGAATTTCACAGCCCACGGTGAGATAATTGAGACCCTGCTGTTTCTGGAAACACTATTTAGAGAGCAGGACTAGATCTGGCACAACCTTGGAGGGAGCCATCCGTAACCCCTCCTTCCCCTTTGTCACACACCACAGTATTTCTGCAGTGTGTCTACTTCCTTGCCACTGTCTTACCCTGGAAGGTCATCCATGTGTCATGTGAACCATAACCTGCCAAAGGGCCACCAAACACCCTCTCCCTTCCTCTTGTCTTAATCCTAGATCTAGTCATGCTAATCCTTTTCTTAAGAGTTACTGGTAATTTTCTAGAAACATATTACTTAATATGAGTTTTAAGGCTTTATATAGTCCAGTCCAAGGTTATTTTTTTCCAGCTTCACCCTGAGCATGTTTTCCAGTCCCGCTGAACTACTTCCTCTCCCACTGTCCACTTGGAATGTCCTTTTTCCATCTACCCAACTGGCTATACAACCTCCATGGCTTAAGCAGACAGACCTCCCTTCCATTTCCTAACACGCTGCCTGTGTTCTAATTTCAGCAGCAGTTACTCTGTATTATCTCAGTTTGCACATCTGTTTCCTCATCAAACTGGCAAGAGCTTTAGATCAGGAAAATGTCCTATTCATCACAGATGGTCCAGAATCTGGAACATAGTAACTCCTCAAAAAGAAATGTGGTTTTTTGGGAAAAAAAAAAAAAAGAATGGGAAGAAAGCAGGAATAGGCTAAGAGAGATAAAGGAGGAAAATAAGGAGAGAGACAAATAAAGCAAGAAAGTAAGATGATAAGGAAGAAAAGGGATGAAGGACGGAAGGAAGGAAAGAGGGAAGAAGGGAAGGAAGGAAAGACAGACAGAGGAAGAGAGGGAAGGATGGAGAGAGTGAGTGAGAGAGGAAGAGACAGGAGGGAATGAGGGAGGAATGTGAAACATTAAATCTGGGAAACTTCCCTATTGTTCTTATAATAATTTTAAAAATACGACCATCAGAATTGCTTATAAAATATTTTTCCATATACATAATATTCTGATTTTTCAATGGAAGATATATTTGTCTAGTGTAGAGTCTCCTAAAGTAAGCTATAAAGAATTATTAATAAGAATTAAGTGAAAAATGCAGAAAGTTGAAATTTTGTGGTCAAATAACTTTGAGAAAGCTTGAATTAGTTTGAAAATCTCCCTCTATCAAAGAACTTTGTTGGAAACTTGAATTTGCTTATATATAACCGGATTTTCAGGAATAGGGTAGACCATGAAGCATCTCCCAAAGGTATTTGACCTTTCCTTGGAGTTTCTGAAGATCTAGTGCACCACAGGATAGGATAGGAAAATGTTCTGCTGATGGAATGATTGCTGTCTGGGAGTCAGCAATCTGGGGTTCTAGTTGAGCGTCCCTACTAATAAAGACTATGGCCTTCACCATGACACTCTCCCTGTCAGGGTCTTTGTTTCCTTATCTGCAAAAAGAGGTAGGTGGAACACAATGGATCTTAAGGACTCTACTGGTTCAGTTCTAACATTCTATGGTTCTGTGATGAAAAAGAGATCTAAGCTGGGTGTCGTGTCTTTGTGCCTACAATTTGCCCTACCTGGAACGTCCCCTTTTTCACTTCCACAAGTACAGATCCCTCCCTCTAAAGACACCACCCATCCCAAGGCAACATGAATTAGCATGCATTCACTCCTAAGTTTTCCTATGGAAATATTTCATTTCTATAAGAGGCTGCCTTGAATATAGCTCACACTTTGTTTAATTCATTTAATCTGTTGATGGCAATTATGTAGGTCATACATTGTGATGACAAAGGTGGCTAAGACAGAGGCTCACATATGCTTTCTGTTCCTCCTAAACCCTTGGGGATATGTCAGTCATATGTGGTCTCCTGAAGAGCTTCGTACGATGACTTAATCTAGGACAAAATCTGTCATTTTTAAGTCCACCTTAGAGTCTTTTTTTTTTTCACCTTAGAGTCCTTTTAACGTTTCAGCCAATAAAGTCAAGTCATTTTTTAGAGTCTTGGAACTCTTTATTCAACTCTTAAACAAAAGAAAGTAATAAAGCAAAGCAGAAGAAGTGGCTGCTCTGGTACAGATGGTGAGGTGGCCGTCTCACCTGTCCCATGCCTCTCTCCTACTCCCATGGTGGCCCTCCTTGCCCAACATTAAAAACAAAGATGGAGTAAGAACAAAAGTCTTCTGATGTCAAGGTGACAGCCACACCAAATCCATGCTTTCCAAATCACAGCAACAAAGTACAACCAAACACAAAACGATTTGAGGTGACACAAATGTGCTGCAGCTTTCCTTTTAAGGGTGCGATAGTTACTTTAACATGTGTTAGAAAGTAGAAACCATTTACCAAATCTTTGTTTTTTATGAGTAGCCTGCTCCAGCCAAGGTCAAGTAAAAAAAGAAAAGGAAAAAACAAACAAACAAAAAAAACAAACAAAAAACAAACAAAAACAAAAAAACCCTTAGTCCATTTAAATGTGATTTAGGACAAGTGACTCAGAAATTTAGCAAACTTTACATTAAAGGATGTGCCTCTGCTCCTCTTCCCACCAATAACTGCTCGCTGGTCCCCCACATCCTACTACTTAAAATATTCATTACCCACGGAATGCACATGCATTAGAGATATTAGGCAATACAAGTAAAATATAAAAGACTCACGCTCACTCATAATCTCTCACCCAAAGAGAACCCACCCAATATCCAGGAGCATCTTATAAAAGAGCAGGCTATGCCTAATATATCCTAACATATATATTTTTTAACTTAATAGCTCATCAAAAATATGCCCATGTCGATAAATATCATCATGAGTGCCATATATTGAGCCCCTGGGACCTGTCACTAAGTACTTTACACATGGGATGCTCCATTCACACAGCCAAGCTCGCGGGGAGGTATTGTTGGTAGCCCCTGTTTACGGATCACGTTCCTGGTCTTCATTCGGCTTTCTAAGTGAAAAATGTGCTCCGTATCCTTAGTGATTGTAGAGATCCCATGATACACTTTGTTCTGTTATTTCTTTTCTTTTTTCTTTTATCCCAAACACTCAATAAAATTTCTTGTTCACCTACCTGGGCACGTATAATTAATTTATTTTTCAGCATGGGGAACTTCTCTGTCTGTGTTGTTTTTCTCCTAATACCAATATTCCTTGTGTGTGTGTGTGTGTGTGTGTGTGTGTGTGTGTGTGTGTGTGTGAAGAGAGAGATCAGATATATACACATCACTTCTCTTGCAGCATCTGGCTACAACAATTCTCACCACCTCCATCCTGCCATTTCCTGAGATGCTTTTTCAAAGTGCTACTGTTTCCAGAGGTGCCTTTAGTGATTCTATTCCAAAGAAAAGTAACGTCTTGGTTCTTGGCTCTGGCCCAGAGCTAGAAAGTAGCTTTTCTATGACGACTGGTCCTGGTCTGAGCAGCATTTAAACTTCCACAACTTAAGGGTACAAATAAACACACCCAGCTAAGGTTTCCTACTGAGGCATTGTGAAGTTAAATTACTATTTTAAGAGGCTATGAACTTGGCAGGCAGAAAACCCTGGAAGGGTAGAAGATATTCAGAAGGAGGTAGAAGATGCTGACAGATAAAGAAGGAGAGAAAGCAAAATGCAGGTTATTGAGGAGATTTAAGAAGCCTCCCTCCGGTAGGCGCCATTTATAACATTTCCTGGAACATGCAAGATAGATGCCTCTCTCATTTAGGAGCCTACAAGACTGGGATTGATAGATGCTTCTCTCATTAAGAATCCTACAAGACTGGGATTGAGGGCAGGGCCTGCGTGACAGAATGGCTGAAGATTTGCCACAGTGGACCTGGCCAAAGACAATGGAGACAAGAGGCAATGATCAACCTTGATTTGGGGAAGCCACCAAGCCACCAGGGGCCAGACCATGCCTTAGATGGGCAGATAGATGCAGGGAGGACAGTTCAATGAAAGGATGTTAACCCTCAGTGTCTGCTGATACAGGTTTGAGACCCAATGCTATTGTTTATCACACATCATGGGGCAAATCCTTTCACCTCCGAGCCCCACAGTCCTCATCTGGAAAATGGGGAGAATAGTTACACTGTTAGAGTGAGACTGTGAAGATTCAGTGAGAATACATGCTAAGACACTAAAGCACTTGGTAAAATAAATGATGCCGATAAGGAAGATGGGAACCAAGAGGAGGAGGAAGATGAACATGGTTCACACCAGGAGGAAGATGAACATGGTTCACACCAGAGCATGGAGCGTGCTATCAGTCATGCTCTCCCATATGCACCTGTGGAACCCCCAGTCTCACAGCCTAGAAAAGCAAACCCAGAAGTGCAAGGATGTGGGCTACAGGGGTCCAGGTACTAGAACCAACTTGGATACACTTTGATGCTGAAGAGGAAAAAAATGTATAGGTAAAAGAGTGAGAGAAATTTCATCTAGACTCTATTGAAGGTGACTTTCAGCTCTGATGGCTATCTATAACTGGTTTCTAACCCATAGTAAGATAGAGAATACAAAATCTGCCCCAGTCATTTTGATTTTATATCCTTCCATGCCTTTTCCTGGGCTCTCAATCTCTCCCCTAACTGCTGGTCTCACATTGCCATCTTAGGGGAGGGGGATTGGTAAAAATGATTAAGGAAGCTCATTTTCAAGGTAAGGCCTTGAACCTGGTGGTAATGTCTCCTACAGAGCACTTCCAGCCAGAAAGCATACCTACCAGCCTGGGCAACATTTAATCTAATGCAACAGGGTATAGTAATAATAACAAGTAATAATAATGTTTATGTAACATTGATGGTCTGCCAGTCATTGTTCAAACACCATATCAACTCACTAAACCCCACAATATCTGTATGGTGGTCAGTACAGTCCTCTTCATTCTGTAGAAGAGGAAGCTGGCGCAGAAAGATCAGGTAATCTGGCCAAGGTCACAGACCTAGAGAGTGGTAGAGGGGGCATTCACACTCCAGCATTAAAGCTTTCAACCACAATACTTTCAAGTCAGACAGAAATAGTCCAAATCCTCCACACTATCATTGACTCTGTGGGTGGCCCAGGACAAGTGACATCACTGTGCTGTGCCCTGGTTTCCTCATCGCTAGAACAAGGGTGATGCCACCCATGCATGAGCTCTTTCAGAATATTCAACAAGATATCTATAACAAGTACCCGTTATAGCAGAGAGGATATAGGACGTGCTTGGCACGGACACTCTCCCACTCCAAGAATGGCTTTGTCATTGTGACATTTCAGCTACCTCTATACTGTAGGTGAAGATCTTTCCAGAATCCCCTCAAATCCCATCCTATGTTCTGCCTAAATGCATAATTCCCAACATCAGGAAGAAGAGGAGAGCGCAGGTAAAGCTGAGTCTGATCTAATATTTTCAGGAATCATTTGTCAGGCTTCGCTGGACTTTGAATGATGCTGTCCTGTTGATAAGCATTTAGAATAAAATTCTTTATGACCCTGCTCAGCCCTCCTTTGCCTCAGCCATCTCTGGCAATGGCATTCGATGAGAACCACTTCCTCTCTGACAGTCTTGCCTCCGAAATTTGTCTCAGCAGAAAAACTGTGTTACTACCCCCTGCCAGGTAATCGATTTTTCAAGTTTTCCCCTCCATTCCTAAACATACCAAAGCACTGATTTTCTTTTTTTAATGGCCCTTCTGCTCTGTGCAGATGTTTTTTATACCATCAGCCAGGACTCTTGTAGGTCCTCCCCCACTCATATGTCTGTAAACTCAGAGCCCACCGGATTCCATGAGAAATTTAGCTTCTCCACTACCAAAGACTGAAACGTACTTACTTAAGGCAGACGTCCCTGTCACAGTCCTCAGAATGCTCCTGCAGCTTAATCTTGGGGCTTCTGGAGTGTCTATGAATTCCACAGCCCCCCAGAATTTCATCCACTTTTGTGGACTGCTAATTCTTAGAATGGAGATAGGTGAGCTGACTGCTTGGAAGCAATCGTATGTCTTAAATGTCTGCCCTCCTCCATCTGAATCAGCTTGGTGTCTGTAACTCGGCCACTCCATGTTACCCCCATTATTTCTCACTGAGCTTCCCCCTGGCTCATTTGCAGGACCTTTGAAAGGCTGGATGAATTATATTTCAGAAACCCCTCCGGGCCAGTATTGGGTTAACCCTTACAAAGGGTTCTAGCTGTTCAGATGGGCCATTTACTTGGAGCCCCACAGCTTCAACCTTTGCAATTTACACAAAAATGATTGCATCTTGCTTTTGTTAATTGCCTTATGAATCTACCTCCTCACCCATGGAGGGGGATACAGTCTTAGCTGCTCCCAAAGTGGCCCAGACACCATTGTATATGGCTCTATGCCCTGTGAGAAAATCTCTGCACACTGGGAATAGGATTTGTTCCAAATGATCTATTTGGTGTCCGTACCAGCTTGCTATTCCCATGCGTGGCCTCCACTGGTAGCACACAGGCCCAGTAATTCACCCCTTCAAACTCTCTCACACTCCGTCTTGTCCAATCTATTCTCCTTAAGGTCACCTGCAATCTCCAAAAACACATTTCCTTTGAGATACAAAGATCCCCCTCGCCCACATATGAAAAAAAGAAATTAATTTCACTTTTCCTCAGCCTCATTATCTTCTTAATTGTCTTCTTGGCCCCCTCAGTAACAAGGACTGTCTATGGATTTCTAGGCAGCCTTTTCAGGCTACTGCGTTCCAGGAGGACAGTGGATTTCATGCTACCACTTAATCGCTCTGATATGAAGAGTTACAATAGTGGCACATCCCTCCCACTCAGTCCCCATGTCTGGACTCACAGTCTGTGCCCTGAGGTGTGACTTCTGCTCGATTTGCTCATTTTTGAGACCATATCAAAACATTCTGATGAAGCATGGCCATCACACGCTGTCTCTCTGTGCCCTTGCAAGATCTTAGTCATGCAGTATTTCACTGAGCTGGGGCAAAGCCCTTCGGTGAGGCAGGGCACTGTCTGGTCCTTCTCGACTTGCAGAAGGCAAGACCAAATTGGGGCAGATAGGTTCTTAAGGTGGTCCAGAAATACAAGGATAGGAGCTAGGGTTAGAATCGGGGGCCCTGAGCCCCTGTGCTCTTACTATGTGACATTTAAAATTAATGGAGATAGACAATGAAAAGGTATGTCCTCTTGATCTCCAGACCTTATGGTCTCCGTCATCTTCCTCCTCATCATCCCCATCACCACTGGTGTCTTCCTCTCCTCTTTACCTTCCTCATCCTCTCATAGACTTCTGAAATGACACTTGTCCCTCTACCATGAATGACCATTTGCAGACCTCCTCTGTTAGAATGCCAGCACCTGGATGGTTTCTTCACCGGCTCCACCAAGGTCTTTCCGGGGCTTTATTCATGCTCTTTCCGGGACTAGATACCCAATAAATATTTGCTGATAAGGCAATGCCAACTTTCACTTTATTTTACCAAACTTCATTTCAATACCTTTCTCTTCAAGTATTCATTCTCTTCCCTCTTTTCTATCCATAACCTCCGTCCAGTTCTTCCCCTCCCTTTAGAGCTGAAGGTGTCCGGAGTGTGCAACACCCAGAACAGGACTAGAAATTAAGGTGAAAAGAACTCATTGAAATGAAGGATTAAAAATGGACAAGATGAGGGTGTCTCAGTAGGTTGAGCACCTGACTCCTGTTTTCATCTCTGATCATGATCTCAGGGACCTGAGATGGAGCTTCACGTCGGCTCTGTGCTCAGTGGGGAGTCTGTTGGAGATTCTCTCCCCCTCTGCTCCTCCCCACAACCCCCTTCATGTGAGCAGGCATGCTCTCTCTCAAATACATAAATCTTTATTATTATTATTATTTTTTAATGGACAAGATGGAAACCTGTCAAGGGCACTTGATGCTGAGCTCCTGTCAATCTCTACTCACTTCTCAGCTCAGTCCTTGGGCTGCCCACTCCCTAAGCAAGGGCATTTTATGGGCGGGAGATGGTGGTGGAATTCTAGACTTTTTATTCCTGCAGCTTTGACAAGGCCTTTTGATCTGGCCCCGCCTACCTTTCTTATTTCCATCTCATGACATTCTTTTTCTCACTTGCGAGCTCTAGCCACAAGATCGCTTGGCTCTCCTAAGCTTGCACATGTTCAGTGACTTTATCTTTGCTGTCTCTGCCACACGGCTAGCTTCTTCTCACCTAAACCAGCTCCAGTGGCACGCCCCCAGAGAAGTCTCCCCTGGCTACCCTAGCTAAAGTCACATCGTCCACATTCCTAATTATTTGCATGGCATTTACTATGATGTGAAGTTATTTTGCCTATCCATTTGTTTACTCATTTATTACCCATCTCTCCCCACGAGACTCTGAGCTCCACAAAAAGAGGACCCTGTTCATTCTACATCTTCAATGTCCAGATCTGTGCGGCCCAATACGGAAGATACTCATCACAGATAACTAGTCTAATTAAAAGATAACTAACACAGATAACTAACTAATTAAAATTAAAATTGGATTCAATTAAAAGCTCAGTTCATGGGGCGCCTGGGTGGCTCAGTTGGTTAAGCATCTGTCTTCGGCTCAGGTCATGATCTTGGGGTCTTGGGACAGAGCCCTGCGTCCAGCTCCCTGCTCAATGGGGACTGTTTCTCCCTCTCCCTCTGCCACTCCCTGGCTCATGCTTTCTTTCTCTCTCCCAAATAAATAAATACAACCTTAAAAACAAACAAACAAACAAACTCAGTTCATCAGTAACACTAGCCACATTTCAAGTGCTCAGAGTCACATGTGCTTAGTGGCTACCATAGCACACAATACAGAGAACATATCCATTACCACAGAAAGGTCTACTTGATAGCACTGGTCTAGAGCAATGCTTGAAAAATGGTCGTCACCTAATTAACATTTGTTGAATAAATGGATGAATCAATTCCCCTGTTAAACCTTACTCAATTGTAGATAACCATCCCCCTTTTGCGGTATTTAAACCCTCTAAGTGTGATCAACTAGAGAACGCCCAGAGAATGCCCAGAGATCAACAACCAGCTTGGCGAGGGACCCAAACAAGTGTTACAGGACACAGGGCTGTGGCAATAGGGCCTCCAGAAGGAGAATACTAGTGATCATATGATTATGCTTCCACAATATGGAAAGAACTGACAATTAGAAGAGAATTATATTTGTGTTGTATGATTTCAGAGACTTACGGACAAAAAGCAGATATAGGGTCACAGCGAGAAAACATCCAACAAAGCTCTCCCTCTACAGCATAGGCTGGTTTGTGTGATAATGACTTCGCCATTAATAAAAGTACTAAAGATTAGACTGAGTGGGTTATGAGTATCACAGAAAGGATTCATAGTTCTCAAATAAGGAAAAGGGTCCAGTTAATGAGAAACCTTAAAACACTGAGATTCTTTGATCAAATGGCTCCATGACTCCTTCAGAACATCGATTTCAAAGAATTAATACTGTGCCCTGAGCTATACTAAAATCCGCTGAACAACCCAGTCCCGTTGGTCACCCACAATGGTTACCATTAACACAGTGGTCCACCAGAAAGAGCAGAAATGTTGAAGAAAGGGGGAGTTAGGTTCTAAGTCTAGTTGGGCTGGTCACGTGACCTTGGACAAGAGACCCAGCCAGCATGAGTTTCATTTTCTTCTTCTATGAAAGGACTTCTTCTTCTATCTGCCCCACTGGGTGGAAAGTAAGATTAAATGAGAAGAAAACTAAAGACCCTGGAACATAGTAGGGCAAAGTTCACTTCTAAGTAGGGCTTAATTCCACCCATCTGTATCATCATTGACATTCCTATATTGATGGTATAGGCGGCATGATTGTATTGTTTTGCATGAACTTGAAACAATTATTGGAAGGAGAAAGAGTGAGAGAGAGAGAGACATGACAGCTGTTATGGAGACTGGACTCAAAATGCAACAGCAAACATTCATAGAGCAACTACTATGTGTCAGTCCCTGAAGATTAAAAAAAAAAAAAATGCTCTTACCAAGACCATATTGAAGAGGGCAAGCCATGCATATATCCATGGAGCTATAAAATAGGCCAAACAGAGACCCAAGCTAAAATAAAAGTCTCAGACAAAATTATATGAGAGAACAGGGGAGAAAGAGATTTATTCCCAAATAAGATTTTGGGAAGACTTCTTGGAAGGGTCATTTGGGTTGGATGTTAAAATATCAGTGAGTTTTTTAAAAGTAGAAGCTGACGCTAAGAGAGAGAGAGAAAGGAGAAAAGTACTCCTTGCAGAAGGGGTTAGAAAAGAAAACAACAAGGGGGATTATTTGGAGAATGACATTTGATAATCTGTCCTTTTCACCTGACCCCCATTTTGTCTTTAATATGATTACCGGAAGTTCAGTGACCCATTCGTTAATCTTTGAATTTTAGCAAAGGGAACACAGGGAGAGAAGGGCAGGTTATGTCTAACCTTAGAGGCCTGTTCAGGTGCTATATCCTGGTGATTTCATCTAAGGAACTGGGAGGGAACAAGCTAGAGGATGTCAATCAGGATGTCTCCTCACACAACCAAAGGCGCCATGGGCAAAGACCTTCCAGAGAAACCTAAGACTTAGGGGTCAAGAGCGTAAACTCTTGCAAGCACCCGGGCATTTTATTTGGACTGTCCAGGGGAGAGGGGTTTTTAAAGTCCCCACCTGCACCATTCCAGATACATTCACTGCAGCCTGAGCAGGGCCATGGAAACTCAACGGGGGCCCAACAGCTGATTTGGAATCTCTGAGCCTGTTCTCCTTGGTTGAAATGGAGTCACAGCTCCCCCTTCTGGGAGCTAAAGTGCCATCCAGCCTCGGAAAAGCCTGCGTGGAAAGGCTCTATTGCAGATAGGCCTGAAACCCCCATGTTTTTTTTCTCAGTGCTCGCCGGCATCCCGAAATGAGCATCAGGGAGTCTGGGAACACTTTTACGTGGGCTTGGTTCTGACTTCTCTAGAGCCCATGCCTCACAGGGCTTTCTCTCTCCCCTTCCCTGGAATGATGAGTCCCAGTCTTCGCGTGTGGGTGATGCCTTTATATAGGGGAACACAATTTGGTGCGGAGGTTGAAATTCCCTTTTGGGGAATATGGCAAGTAGGGAGGGTTTCTAAATCTCTGTGTGCACATGTGTGTGAGTGCATGTGTACATGTGTGCTTGGGCATGCTCCCATGACCACGGGAGGTATCACTGTACAGGGCAAGAGTCTCATGAATATGAAGAAATTAATTTGCCTGAAGTATTTGCATCAGTAGATGGGCATACACTTGGCTCTCTGGAAGGCAAAGTATTCCTTAATAAAGAGCTCGGGTAGAGTCCAGATGTTATGCTGGGCTCTGTCTCCCAGTCAGAGTCCGTAGGGGTCTTTGCCTGTGTGTATTCTCTGTGTGTTTGTTTGTGTGTGTGTGTATCTGTCTGTCTGTCTAGTGGGGACACTGATTAAAGTATTGAACCCTTTCTCTCCGGGGTCATGTTTCCAGATGGAGCAGCTCTGAAATGAGATGTCTGATGAGGGACGACAGCGATTGTTTTAAGTGGGAGCAAAGTGGCTGGATGGGAATAGGGAGCCACACGGTCCCTGGGCAGTGTGGTGGAGTGGAAAGGACATTGATTGGGGTGTCAGGCAGCACAGGTTCTAGCCTGGGCATACCATGAACTTGCTAGAGAATGTTATGGAATTCTCCTCCCCCTCTCTGGGCCACAGAGTCCTGCCTGTCTGTTCTTCAATAACCAGCTTCAATTGTCTACGAATTGGAAAAGAGATAAAACGAGAGCAGTTCCGATCACAGGGTCTCCTCCTCTGATTTCACCATCCCCCATCTCCCCACCACCAAAAATGAACCAGGGAGCTCTGCTCTGACATGAGTTTCTTGAAGCAGATTCCTTGTGGCCCTGTAAAGGCTGCAGTCTGAGGTATCAGCCTCTGGCCTGAGACTCATGTGTCTGCGAGTGTCTGCAGGTAACATCATCACCCACCCGCCAGGGCAGGTCCTTGCAAACACATGTTTGCTTTTATCTCTCTCCAGAAGACACACACACATACGCACGCACGTGCACACATGCGCATGCACACATGCACACACACAGACACACACATATTTTATAAAAACACAATTATATTTCTACTTTTCTTTTCCCCAAAAGGTCTTTTCGGTGGCTCCTTGCCAGCCAGGGTGCATGACAGGCTGTCCCAGCATCTCAGCCCTTGTCCTCCACCAGCCTCCGTGCCTGACGGCAGAAAGGCTGCCTCTTCTTACCTTGGGAAAGTAACAGCTGCTGAGTCTGGAAGCCATGCTAACAGCAGTAAAACTCAGCATTTTTTGCTGAGTAGGGCAAGCCTTTAAGAGGCATCCGGGAATCGAATCAATGGCTGGCCCCAGAGTCCAAACCTAGCAGGACCTAGCCATGGTAGCCCAGGGACTTACCAGAAGAGCCTTCTAGGAGGTGGAGGAAAGAGGAAAGAGGGACTTGACTCAAACTGTCTTCCTTACTGACATTCTCCACATGGACCCTGTGCCCTTGGCAGTATTTTGGAGCCAAGCAAGAGATGTGAGGTGCAAATCGACAGCAGTTTAAGTCAATTACCGCCACATTCTGCCATGAGTTCCCCACCCACCACCCTTGTAGATCTCCCTCAGTACCGAAACACACACACACAGACACACACACACACACACACACACACACACACACACACACACACAATCTCTCTGTTCTCCCATTTTCCTCCTAACTCTAGTAGAGCCATGGGGAGGCACAGTTTAAGAACAGATTCTCCTGGGGCTTCCCAAGCTTCTCTGAAATAGGGTAGGGAAGGAGGAATGTCTTAGGGAAGTGCCCCATCCATCTCCTTCCATATTACCCAGAGCTGCCCCCAGTTGAATTTTTCTCTAAGATCCTGTGTAACTATGATGGATGAGCAGGTCCCTGAGGACTCTTCTCCTTTCCCATTAGGGGGATCCATGCAAACTTGCCCAGGTCCTCCCCAAAAGCACCAGTAGCTGGAGGTGCTCTTACGCTCTTATGATGGCAAACAGAGAGGTAGGGTAGACTCTATCCCAGACTCACCCAGCCTCACACAAGGAGCCCACCGCTGACTTCTCCCTTTCTCTGTCACCCACTACCCAGTGACTCCAAATTCCCATCAGAATCCTGGAGCCTGCCAGTGTAGAATTTAAAGTGACAGTATGTCATTGCCTCCGGGTTTGACCATTTCTCTTTCATATTAAAGGGGAGTCCAAGTATACCAGGTCTCCGTGGTTTGGAGGAATTTTCCTTCAAGGGTACCAATATTGGGCTAAATAAGGTGCCATCCTTATCCCTAGAATGCTCCCCAAACCCCAAGGCTAGAGCGCCGAGAGGAAGTCCACAGCGGGTTTCCCGATGGCTACGTGATCCTATAGTAAGGATCCCATTCCATGTAAGCTGGAGAGACCTAATTAAGAAGACACACAAGCGCACACATACAAACACATACGTACAAGCATGCACACACACATCGCGCCATAAGTAGGTTATAGGACCTCTCTTTACCCCCTCCCCTGCACACATACACAGCACAAACACACGCATCAAACGCAAACGACGCTGCACACGCAAACACACACTAGCACCACATCAAGTTCCCACCATGGTACACACGTCGGGAGCGCGCGGGGAGCACACACGCCACTTACTAAAACCCGCATTTAACCCTTGGCGCCCCAGAATACAGAGCCCTCCCCCTCCCGGGAACCTGAGAGGACTTGGAGGCGGCGGGGCGACCGACGGAAGACCCGAAAGGTGCCGGGAGGGGGAGGGGCAGGGAGGGCGGGGGCGCCCCGAATGCGGTCCGGGCGGTCTCCAAGGGCAGCCGGGCTGCCGGGCGCTGTGGCTGGCGCCGCCTTACCTGGAGTCAATGTCCGTCTTTGGCGGAGAGCTGCGGGAGGACGCTTTTTATTCGGCTCGGTGGGAACTTGGGAGAACCCGGCGTCCAGCTCGCATACCGGGAACGGCGCGGGGACTGCAGGCGTGGGGGTACCTGGCTCCTAGCAGCCTGGCTCATACTCAGCCTTAAAGTCCCCTTCGCTGGTCCCGAGGACAGGCATGAATCCAGGCTCCGGAAGGCGGTCACTACTCCCTCAGCCTCCCGGCTCTCTCGCTCTCGCTTTGCTCTCTGGCTCGCTCGCTCTCTCCCTCTCTCGCTCGCTCGCTCGCCTGCGCTTTCCTCCTCCCCCCGCGCCAGATCAGTTCGCAGCCGTGGGGACCGGGAGCGAGGCAGCCAGCGAATGGAGAGGGAAGTCCAAGTGCGCCGCGGTCTCCGGGCGGGGAGCAGTGGAGGCCGGGCTACGCTGGGGGAGGGACTTACCCGGCGACGGGCGAAAATGAATGGGGGAGCGGCTGCCGGGGGGCGGGAAGGGAGGAGCAAAGAGCCTGGGTTTATTCTGAGGAGTGTTTTGTACATCTTTAGGCGGAGGAGGAGAAGGAAGAGGAGGAGAGAAGAAGGCCTTCTCCGAGGGAGGGGCGGCCTGGGTGGGCCGAGGCTGAACCTCTGGGGAGTCTCGTGGGTCTGGGGATAGGGTGGCTTGTGTCCGTATATGAGCACCCAAAGGGACTGTGTGCGGTGTGTGTGCGCAAACCCCGATTCGTGGTGTCTTAAGCGTGTCTGTAGCTGTGTGCGTCGCGAGTATCTGAGTGTTGCTGGGTATGCGGGTGCTAGTGATTCTGTGTGTACCTATCCGAGTGTGGTTTTGTCTGGGGAGGTGACTGTGTGGGTCCATTTGTATCCGTGCGCCTCTCTAAGAGTATTTAAGACTGTTTGTTTCTCTGTATGTGTAGGCATGAGCCCACGTAACCTCCCGGAATTAAGCAAGTGCTTCTCTACGTGGGCAGGATGTAGGAGCGAGAAGCTAATGGGACGCAAAGTTCTCTCGATACCACCAGAAGCAGAGAAGGGGTGAGGGTATGGGGGCTAAGGCATTAATACAGAGAACCAAAGACTCCAAATTTAACCTTAGGTGCAGGCTCCGGTTGCTGACGCGGGGCCTCTCCCAGAAGCAGCAATGAATCTAAATTCTCACGCAGTGCATATTCTGTATGTTTGCTTACTTTGCTGTTTCTTCTTCCTCCTCCTCCACCACCTCCTCCTCCTCTTTTCTTCTTCTTCTTCTTCTTCTTCTTCTTCTTCTTCTTCTTCTTCTTCTTCTTCTTCTTCCTCTTCCTCTTCCTCTTCTTCTTCTTCTCCTTCTCCTCCTCCTCCTCCTTCTTCTTCCTCTCCTCCTCCTCCTCCTTCTTCTAATTAAAAAAATCAGCAATGAAGATTGCTAGTCTCTGGAATCTTAGGCAAGGATAGATAACATCAGTGAAGCTACTGGATGGAGGGGCACGGAGCAGTAAGGAAAAGGTGATGAGAAATTTAAAGGAAAACAGATTCAGTAGAAGTGTCAGCTCTAGATGGTTAGAGTCCTGTCTGTGATCTTGTCCAAATTACTGACCTCTCGAACCTCAATTTCCCATCTGTGTAGTAGAATAATATAACTACCTATCTAGCATGGTTGGTGTAAGATATAAATGAGTTAATTTATGGGAAATCACTTAGAATACTCCCTGACACCTAGTGAGTGCCCAAAGTACGTTATCTGTAATTGTTATTGTTCTTGTTATTAATGTTACAATTATTCAAGGGGTGTTAGGAAAGAGACATGATACTAGGGGTCCCTAGAAGGATCTAGGGCCGCATGAACTAATTAGAAGAGAAGTCTTGAAACAAAATGGAAAATAAATTCTTGAGTGAGGAATTGAAAACTTGAGGGGAAAAATTAATTGACAAGGAAGGAAGGAAAAAAGAGAGAAAGGGGAGAAAGAATGTGTTAATCATAATGAGCCTGGGACTCAGTACTGCAGGACTAAAACGGGGGGAGAGGGGGTGGTGGGCAGAGAAGAGGAGAGCTACAGTAGCCTGTCCAAATCTCTTGTTAGAGTCTCCTCCTCTACTTTAATCCTTAGGACGTGCAATCAGCACCACGGACAGCTCTCCAGCCACTGACCAAAGCGGACCTTCTATCTGCCTAGTGGAAACTTCTACTTTTCTGCTTGGACAGTTTTTTCCTTCCCTAGGCTTCTTGCCCAGGTCACAACCTGGGCAGTGGTTCCCAAGACTGTTCTGTTTTTTATTTGAACCACAAAGAAAAACATTCACAACACACACTGCATTTCCCATCCTTTACAGTATGAAGCTTCAGGTTGCTGCTTCCTGTTCCTTCCTCCTTCCTTTTTTCATTCTCTCCTTCTTCTTCCTCTTCTTCTTCTTCTTCTTCTCCTCGTCCTCCTCGTCCTCCTCGTCCTCCTCGTCCTCCTCCTCCTCCTCTTCTTCTTCTTCTTCTTCTTCTTCTTCTTCTTCCTCTTCCCCTTCCTCTTCTTCTTCCTCTCTCTCTCTCTCCTCTACCCTTTCTTTTATTCTTCCCTCCCTTTCTCTCTGTTCCTCCATCATTCTTCAGCTCAGAGATGCCTCCCTGAGTGAGAGTAGACAACAGGAGACCTGCTGGGAATGCCATTCTGAAATCAGCCGAAACAACCTCATTGGGCAGCTTCAGAGGACAACCCAAGTATGGACTCATTCCTCGTAGCTCTTCACTCTTAATCAATCTCCCAAGATGGGGTGTGGCCTTGATGACTTAGAAAGAGGGGGCATAACACTCTGGAACACTTTCCTATCTTTCTCTCCTCCACTCCACATAGTCAATATTTCCCTCAGGATGCATAGAACCTCCCATCACCACCCCAGTTCCAACCACTATTAGACAGTGAGAAAGAGAAGAAGAATTTTTTACTTTCCCCATGCCCCAGACATTTCATCTGGGTCTTCCCTAAAAGATCTCTTATAATTCTCAAAATGCTGTGAGGTCTGAGCTAGGTAATATGACCCCATTTTCACAACATGGGAAAATAGAGCTTGGAAAATGTAAGCAGCATGCCAAGGTATAGCTAGTTAGTATGTGATGGAGTCAGGAATTCCACACCCAAATCTAAGTCCAAACTCTTCACTTTGTCCTCTGCAAGTCATGGGGGAAGTCTCGGGGTGTTTGGAAGACCTTAGAATTTAATGGGGTCATCACATTTAAGTCTAAATATCAACTTAAGTGGCTGAGACCATTGCATTCTCTCTATCAATGGAGTATTTATCAATTCTTGTCCTTGGAGGAGGAGGTGAAGGCTTTGCATGGGCAGATTTAAAACTCACCCGAGCCTTATGACTTCTGAGTTTTGAATAAAACTCCAACCTTTCCAGGTCTTAGTTCATTTGCATTTGGCTATGTTTAGCTTCCCTGTTTCTATGAAGAAAGGCTAAGAGAGCCATTTTAAAAAGTCTCCAAAGACTCCTGGTCATCAGAAAAGTTCTCAGTGCAAAGCATTCCTAATGACTTATGGAGAAAGCAATCGGAACCATATGGATAACATTTCTACAGAAATACACACGGGTGGGAAAAGGTTTAGAGGCCAAAAATATATTTCTTTTTTTTTCTTCTTTGCCAAAGAAAGAACATTTAAGGCAGCTTGAGATATGTGAGAAATGTCTTGTTCTTTCTTTGGGGTGGGTGTTGGTGAGCAGCTGTTTGCTATTTCCACTAAATTTACCAAGGGCTTGCATGGGGAAGAAGTGCCAAAGGATTAGTGTAGACTTAAGAAAGAACTTCCCGATTGTCGATCTTGAGTGATACTAGAATGGAACCTTTTCCCAAGGGCATGTGATGAGACATGTGATGGTTCCTTTTTAGTCTTCCCAACACGATGATTTGGTGAGTGTTGGGTCATATTTTTAGAGTTGCAGACCTTTGTTAGAACCTCACAATTACTATAGACCCTCTCTCTTATGAAACATATACTTACAAAAATGCCCACAAAATTTTGCACTGAATCTCATAAAATTCCTTTTTGCCAATCTCTTTCATAAGTGTCCACACCTGGACCCCAGCTTTAGAACCTCTAAAGAATATAACTTTTCCAGTCTCCAGCCTGACCTTAGATTTTGTAGGTTACTTCATACAGGTTTGGGCTTAAGAAGTTGGAAAAGACAAACCAAAAAGTAAGTAAACCACCTTTTTTCTATAAATAGACAAGAAATATAGATAAATGTTCAGTGACGAAATGGGGGTTCCACTTCCCTTTTCTTAAATAAAGATAAGATTTAAACCTACTTGTGCAGGACTCTGAGCCACATGCTGCTGCCTCAAAAGCTTAAGTTTACTACTTCTGTCAAATCTCAAAGGAGTTAAAATCCCTTAATCTGGGGTGCTTTGGGTTCAGCTGAACAGGTTCAGCTTCAGGGTTCAACTGAACACCTGCAGAAAGAAGCCCATATTTGTTAAGGGCCGACTGAAGGTGAGGTTGTGTAAAAGATTCAGAAATATATCTTTCCTAGTCTCTGTTTTCTAGGAGCGTGAAGTCCATTGCCAAGCCATACTTATCCCCAAATAATCACAATGCACCATAGAATGTAGCTGGTTTATGCAGGGTCTATAGGACATGCTTCAAGAGCTAAGAGGAGAGAAAGTTTGCCTCTGTATGAAGTATAATATTTTACACCTATCAAGAGCTATTTTTATTTTGTTTTAAAAGCAGTTGCCTTAATAAGAACTAATATTTATTGAGTGATTACTATGTATGAGCAACATTAAAGCCTTCCACATCTCTCATCTAGGTTTTTTATGAGTATCTCCTAATTGAATAAAAATGCCATATGTCATTTAGTATTCTCTCTCTCCCTCTCTCTCTCTCTCTCTCTCTCTCCCTCTCCAGCAACCCTTCACTTCTGCATCACCCAATCTGACCCATTCTTAAATATTTAGTTTACATGCTATATCCTCTACCAATTCAATTAGGATAAAACAAATTTTATCATGAACTGTACAAGGCTGTGCATGACCTTTCTCTCTAATATTATGTCCCAGCCTTCACTCCAACCATACTGACCCCCCACCTTCAAATTATTGGAGCTTACAGTTTGTTTGTTTTTAATCCCCTAGGACTTTGTGGTAGCTGTTCCCTCTGCCAGAAGCCACTTTCCATTGCTAGTCAAGTTCTGCTTGCTCTTGATTCTTGAAGAATCAGGGTAAATGTCACTTCCCTGACCCTAGACCAAGGTCCCCTGCTACCAGTTCTCTCACAAATCTGAATGCGTCTTTCATAACATGTATCATCATTGTGATTAACGTTATTGGTGGTATTTGTTTCATATGTTTCCTGAGCTAAAACTAAAAATTATGGGCACAAAAAAATATATCTTCATGATGAGATCTCAGTACATTAAAATTTAGTGAACATGTATTAGTCTATCCCTATGTCCCAGAGGCCACTCTGTGTGCTCCACAAACACTGTTTCTTTTCATCCTGCAAACAGTCCTTGATATCAGTACTATTATTGTGACTATTAGTCCAATTTTCAGATGAGGACCACTGAGAAGAGTAAACAAATTGCCCAATATCACAGAGCAGAGCCAGGATTCAAACTCAAGCCATCCTGATACAGACTCCAAGTCCATAGTCACTGTGCTACTGAACCCTTTATGGGGGAAGAGACCACCCTAAACATTTATTGAATAAATAGGAATTTAGGAGTTCTTCATAAGCCTATCAATCTTTAATTATATTGATACTCTTTACTTTCTGCCTTTGATGTTTACTTGCATAAGTGAACCTTGATCTTAGTGTCCCTAACTATTGACTATGTTCTTCCAACAAACACACTAATATTCTGGAGCCTTGCCATTACCTACTAATACCCTTCCTGGTCCCTCACAGCCTCCCCCAGCCATTAGAATGCATACTTCTGGATATGAACACATGCATACTGGTTTTCCTGGTCATCTCTCTCTCTCTCTCTCTTTTTTCCTCTCTCTCTGTCCTCTCTCTCCCTCTCATGTTGCCAAAGTTCCAGCTTCCTTAGGCCTTAGCTTGCCTAGGTCATTACCCTGGTGGCATATGATTTCTAAGAAGGATTTTTAGAAAAGGTGTCCATAAAAATACTACCCTATTGACTTAGGCTCAAGGACTATCCCTATTGCAATTTCAATCTTCTACTTGAATTAATAATTCAGCATATGTAAGCCCTTCTGAAATCTCATATAGTTTCTCCACTGTTCTACTTTGTTTTTAGGAGACTTACATTTCTGCAATAACTGAAAGATGAGATAGGCAGGGCAGGAAGCCCCACTTTATAGAAGACAATGGGCTCAAGGACTGAGTATGACTTGCAGAAGAGTAATATTTTGCAATCACGGACCCATGATTTTAACCCAGGTATTCAAACTCATAGAATCGGGTTACTTTGTTCTCTTGTTTCTCTAGTAAACATGCTTTTGGTGGTTTCATGATCAGTTTATTCCACTCTGTTCTCTTTTGACACCTTATTTCCAATAGGCTTGCCCTACCCCCACTCTCACTCTCTGCCACTTTCCACTAGGGGGAGCCCTACATAGGTTATTGGTAGCTTTGTGGCAACCTCACATCTATTGTCCTCTTCGGCTAACAGCACCTTTATTTTTCTTTGGGAAATCAACCTTCTAAGTTTCTCAGTTCATTTGATTCAAGAGGTGCTGCTTCTACCCCCTTGATCAAAGCTGGGTGTTCTATACCAAGAATCACTGTGATCAGTTTAGAGATGGGTATAGACACAGATTGGTACAATGAGTCCACCCCAGAACATTTACTGGCATCATGATTAAAAAGTACTCCTAAAAGCAAAATAACAATAACGCACATACTTACCTGGTAGCATTCAAGCCTGGAGTTCTGGCAATTACCTTTGCCATCACAATGAGGAGAACCAACTGGGAAGAAAGCAATAAGAAGGAACACCTAACTACAAAATAGATCCAGAGATGCCTGAAGTCATAGACAGGTGGTTGACCCTATAAACCAATAATGTTTCTTGCCAGTAAAGTCAGTTTGATTAGAGTTTGTGTCACTTGCTACCAAATGTATCCTGACTAATATAGCATTATGAATCAAGATGATTGAGTTTCAAATGGAGAGATGAACTTGGAGCCAGATGAATAGCCATTAATACAGTTCTGTCTCTAGTAAGCCCCACACCCAGACAAACTAAGTCCATTTGTCCTTTGGAGCCTGTGTTCTCAATGTATGTGGTAGGCAGAATTCTAGGTTGACCCCCCAGTGACCCTTGTCTTTGTATAATCCTTTCTCTTTTCAGTGTGGGTAGAAACCTGTGAATATGATGAGTTATCCCTTTTGTGATTATGTAATACTATATAGTAGAGAACAATGGATGTTCTCTGGGAGATTAAAGAAGTCCCTACCTGACAGCTAGCAAGAAAACAGGAGCCTCGGTCCTACAACTACAAGGAAATGGATTCTGTCTACAACTGTGAGCTTGGAAGAGGACTCCAAGCCCTAGGTAACAATCATAGCCCTGACTCCTTGGTTGCAATCTCATGATCTCATGAGACCCTGAGTGAAAAATCCAGTTACTCCACACCTGGACTTCCGACCTACAGAAACTGTGAAGCAATAAATATGTGTTTTTTAAGGCACTAAATTTGTGGGAACTTGTTGCACAGCAATAGCAAAATAACATAATCTATGAAGTAGGTACTTAGATCAAATCATCTCTATAACTTTCCCTTTCGGCTCTGATGTTGCTTGATCAGGCAGCAATAGCTCGTGGGGTTAAACATCTGGGGATTCCTCTATTACATCTCAACCCCGATAGCCTACCTTATGTCCATTCATTAATACCTCCCAGGCTAGAGAATGAGAAATCCCTCCCACTCAGCTTGTGAAGCTATTTCATTGAGTGACTTCTGTATAAAGCCTTGCCCTGTTGATATATAATTTCAAAGTTAATTCCATCTGGATAACTATGATTATTGGGGTTGGGAGATGTGAAAATGAGTTCACATTGGCCCCACAGCTTGCTCTCAATAAGATGGCCCTCTGATCTGGTGACATAATTTTTTCTGAGGTGTGAATAGACATTAATCTTTTTCATGTCAGTGAGCATAGTGGATATGAGAAACAGACTTTGGAGTCAAACAGACTTTGAGCCTAAACCCGGCATCACCACGTCTGGGCAAGACACATAGTAAGACTCATTAAGAAACTTACGCACATATAAATTAACGTCTGCAAGCCTCAATGTCCTCATTTGGCAAATGAAGATCCAATCACTTATCCAGAACTTTTATTGAGCACCTTCTCTGAACCAGACATCCGGTCTATAGCAGTGAACAGACCATTCCCCTTGGGAACAGAGAGTCTCATTAGGAAATAACATGTATCCCAATAAGGTTGCTGTAATGATTAAATGAGATAAGCATTTATCATGAAGATTGGCATGCTGTAAGCATCAGTCAACAAGTGCCATGCTTACAAACGCTAATACCTCCCAAAAGGAATTATATAATTATTAATAACAGCATTTATTGAGTGCTTACTTTGGGCCAGATGTTTCTCTAACTTCTTTCCAGGTAGTAACCCATATAGTTTTCACAAAAATTCCAGCAGGTAGATGCTATGATTATCATCCTCAATGAGAAAAGAACTAGTAAATATCAAACTAGTATTTGAATTCCTATAATTGAGCTCACAGTTCAATGTACTTAACCATGATTTCCCACCACCTCTAAGTAGATGCCTTCTGAGGAAAAGAGATAATATAAGGGAGAGAAAATTTTTTTTCTATATTTGTTTTTAAGGGGTTCATGGGTGGTTCAGTGGGTTAAGCCCCTGCCTTCGGCTCAGGTCATGATCTCAGGTTCCTGAGATCGAGCCCTGCATCAGGTTTTCTTCTCAGCAGGGGACCTGCTCCCCCATCTCTGCCTGCTGCTCTGTCTACTTGTGATCTCTCTTTCTGTCAAATAAATAAATAAAAGTCTTTAAAAATTTTTTGTTTTTTAAAGTGGGAAACCTTCCCCAGACCTCAATCACATATGCTTCTCCCACACCATGAAAACCCCATACGTAACACGTTCTGAACAAGTTACTTCACTGATTGGGTTAAACGAAGTGACACCAGTTATGCTGGCATTTCTCTTTGTTGCTTTTACTTGTCCCTTGTTTTATACTTATACTGCACCAGAAAGTTTGCTAAGCACTTCCAAAATACTGTTAAATTTAATAAATTAAAGAAATAAAAATACACTTCACCAAAAAGCTGTGACTCAGGTTATCTATGGCAACAGAATCCTGGCTGATAGGTTGCTCTGATCTTTTGTAGAGGAAGAAACCCAGGAACTGTGAGGTAGAATGATTTGCTTACAAACATACAGCTGCAAGAGCTGAAGTCTGGCTTGGAAGCCAAGACTATAAGTCTGCATTCTTAATTGCTGGGCTCTTCTGTGCTCAGTCATGCTGGGTTACATTTTTGCAAAACTGTAACACAGAGACCGGATCCTCATCTCCTTGAGTCCAACGTGATACCAAACTAGCATATAAATGCGTTCCCCCCTCCCCAGTTTCAGGGTCACTGTTTTTGAGAAGGTATGGTTGGTTATTTTATGAAAGAAAGGTATGTTTTTGTTACCATTTATAATTTCTTTCTATTTCAATTAGCTTGAGGTTAGCTGATTAATCTGTATTTTGCTTCAAACCACCAGATATTCTTAAATTGTCAATATCTCTTGGTGTCTCCCCCTTGTTACCTCTTGTTCGTCTCTTGCCTGGGGCAGCCATTGCTAATTGATCATGAAACCCTCTCCCATAATACCTCTAAACACTTTATAGCACAGCCCTCTAGGCAACAACTACCAGTCAGTTAGATTTGTCACCGGAGATGAAACCTACGTGTCCGCTCTGCATGTTCCCTTCCTGAGACAGGTGAAGGCCCTCTGTAGATGTTAGAGATAAAAGCATGCCTGTCTGATGGCAAGATCAAATAGAAAGAATTATCTAAATTGTGAATTAAGGGTGCCTTTACCTTTCTACCCTGAAGGTCAAGCAATGCTCAACTTTTATCATTCTTTGTGTTTTATTACAGATGTCAGCACAGAAAATTGTTTACGGAGCCTGGGTCCCTGCTGCTGCTTCTGAGAAATATAATATCTATGGAATCTGGAAATTCAGAGATATCAAAGGCTCTTTCTGTGATATGTGGGCACCAAAGGCTTTACTAGGGACATGTGTCCCAAGAAACAAATTAATGTCTGTTTGATTAAACAAGGAGAGGGTAAACAAAGCCATGGTTAATGAATTTAGTCATTGTTTTTCTCTGCTAGGATATTTGCCTGTGTTAGATCTTGTTGATAATAACACTGTTAAATAATCAGACCATGATACAACCAAGCTATATACTTTTCCATGCTAATCATCTTGCAGGATCACTACACACTCCAGGGGGCTACAACAACTTCGGATGGGCTTTGAATGGGAGTAGTTAATCAAACTCGCTGTATCAATTAGCACTCTCTTGCTTGTAAATGACAAGAAACTCATATGAAACTGGCTGAGGCAAAGAAAGAAATTTGTTGGTTCGTGGAACTGAAAAGTTCATGGAATTTGCTTTGGGTTTGGCTTCATGTCATCAGGACTCATCCTGCTTCTTTTAGTTCTTTCTCCTTCTGAGTTGGCTAAATGCTCAGGTAGGCTTTCTCTACACGGAACTAGATGATGAGTGCTAACTCTTCCAAGAGCTGACATCAGGATTCTCAGATTGTGTCCACCTGGTTGGGATAAGATTGTGCTCCATTGTGGAATCTCCATCTTGGTCCTCTGATGCTTCAGATCCTGGAAATGCCCCATATTATCTCAACCAGATGGATTAATCTTCCAAAGAAAACTGGGATGCTATTACTAGAAATATGGAGAAGACAATAAATGTCCACAAAACCAGCCCAATTACCCTAGTCACATCTGGACATTAGCCTTTCTTAGGAAAACACACACACGCGAGTGCACGCGCGCGCGCACACACACACACACACACATACACACACACAATTTTAAATTTTAAATAATTTCTAAAACTTTCACCTGGACAGCACTGGGCACACTCAGGATGTTTACCCTCACTATTGGGGGCTTACCCCAGCAACTTCTTAGAACTGTATTTTCACCTTCAACATGGAGATAATATTTTTCTTACATTTTTCTCAGGGTTGTTTGAGACTCCCAGAATACTTTATCAGAGAAATTGTTCAATACTGCTGAACCTTACACATTTTATGATTCAACGATCACAGTTAATTTTGAAATATTTTAATGATGTTATTAAACATCACCAAAGATAGTAAAAATTGATTTTTTTTTTAACTTTACATGCCCAAACTCACAAGCATCACAAAGAATAGGAGAAAGTGTACATGGTTAAGAAGTGGGCACTAGAATTTTTTTTTTTTATCTTTTTCTCTCTCTCCAGTAGACTACACAGCATAATTTGAGTATTTATGTATTGAAAATATCAATAAAACAGTTGATAATAACCTGCATGTCATTTTCCCATGCTTTGATCAGTATCAGTTTCTTTGATATATTGGTTTCTTTGAAGTACATGGATGTCCATGTCTAATCAATATGTAGAAAGATCTGTGAAATCAGCATGTAAAAGGAAAGAACCCAAGAATTAAATCCAGAGGCCTAAGTTCTCCTTGTGTGTTTTCTACTTATTCAATGGTCTGACCCAATGATGGTTAATTTTATGTGTTATCTTGACTGGGCCACATTGTGCCCAAATATTTGGTCAAATATTATTCCGGGTATTTCTCTGTGGGTGTTTTTGGGCGAGATTAACTTCTAAATTAGTGGACTGGGTAAAGCAGATTGCTCTCTTTAATGAAGGTGGGCCTTATTCTATTCAGTTGAAGATCTGAATAGAACAAAAAGGTTAATTCAGTCTCCTCAATAAGAGACAATTTTTCTTGCCTAACTGCTTCCCAATTGGGACACAGCTTTTTTCCTGTCTTCAGACTCCAAGTGAAGCACGAACTCTCCCAGTTCTCAGCTTTCAGATTTGGACTTCAGCACTATCTGATCTCCTGGGTCTCTGGCATGCCAGATCACTCTGCAGAATCTTGGGACTGGTCGGCTTCTATTATTACATGAGCCAATTCATATATGTAATAAATTCTGTTACTCTGGAGACTTTTGACTTGCAAGGGTCTTAAGGACATTATTTAACCTCTGCGAGCCTCAATTTCGAGAAAGTTAAACAAAAGCATCTCAGAGTACCTCTCATATCTGCTAGCCAGTAACTCCACAAGCTCCAGCCCATATTTGAGACCTACACCAGCAATGTGGCAGCCTGATGCATCGTGTCCAGGAGCTACAGACCCAGAGCCAGGTGCGGCACAAACTCAGATGCCTGGGTCCCAGCTCCACTGCAGCCACTTTTCCAATGACCTGGGCCCAAGGATGATAATGATCCATTTCCTACCTACAGATCATCTTTAACCTTCTAAAAGCTGGTTTTCATATAAGTCACAAAGCTTCTGAGATCCCATAGAGATATTTAGGGTTAGCATATGAAATCAGCTATATCATAAACCATCACAGAAGAATAGTCCTATGATTGTAAAGAATTTCATGGGGTGTCTGGGTGGCTCCATTAGTTAAGTGTCTACCTTTGGCTCAGGTCATGATCTCAGGGTTCTGGGATCGAGCCCCACATCGGGCTCCTTGATCAGCAGGGAGTCTGCTTCTCCCTTTCCCTCTGCCACTCCCCACCACTTGTGCTCTCTCGTTCTCTGTCTCAAATAAATACATAAAATCTTAAGAAAAAAAAGAATCTTACATGATGACAAAGAATATAATCATTGGAGCCCAACGAACTGGTTCAAATCCTACCTCTGCCCTTAGTTCAGCTGGGCCAGGTTGCTTTGTCTCTCTGAGTCTTGCCTTCCTCGTATGTGTAGTTGGCCCAACAATATTTAGTTTAGGGAACTGAGTGAAGATTAAAAATATTTCCTCTTGGCATCATGCCTGACATCCTTAATTCTCAATCCAGCATAAGATAAAATCAGATTGTGTGTTATCTCATTGTCAAGGGAATTAAGATTCAGAAAGTAACCTAGAGGACGCCTGGGTGGCTCAGTTGATTAAGCGACCGCCTTTGGTTCAGGTCATGATCCTGGAGTCCCAGGATCAAGTCCCACATGGGGTTCCCTGCTCGATGGGGAGTCTGCTTCTCCTGCTGACCTCTCTCCTCTCATGCTCTGTCTCTCTCTCAAATAAATAAATAAAATCTTTAAAAAAAAAAAAAGAAAGAAAGAAAGTGACCTAGACCTCATGGTGGTCTAAATGGTGGGTTGAGAATTAAAACCCAGAACCTAGGGTATCATTGGGCACAAAGCATGCATTTACTAAGTGTCGACTGAATGAATGAAAAATATTGACACACCTGAATTCATCAACACCCAATCCAATCTTCTTTTTCCTCTTTTTTTCAGGATACAAAAGTTAGGCAATCCAACACATAATGAGCAACCAGAACCTGTTTTCTGCTTGGTGTATTCATGTCGGTTATGAACTAGTTGAACAGTGGAAAATATACTCCAGTAAGTACAGTGTTACCTTTTTTCCCCCCATATACAGTGAGGAAGGTAAAGAAAATGAGTGAGAGGAGAAATGTTTATTTGTTTTACAATTCACTCTGTTTAAAAAAAGCTACCTGTAGGGGCTCCTGGGTGGCTCAGTCATTAGGTGACTGCCTTCGGCTCAGGTCATGGTCCTGGGGTCCTGGGATTGAGCCCCATGTCAGGCTCCCTGCTCCGCGGGAAGCCTGCTTCTCCCTTTCCCACTCCTCCTGTTTGTGTTCCATCTCTCCCTGTGCCTCTCTCTGTCAAATAAATAAATAAAATCTTTAAAAACAAGAAAAAGTACCTGTAAACTGAAATGAACCTGAGAGCTAGAAAAAGGCCCAATGTTCCAGCACCCTGGGATTGAGTCCCACATTGGGCTCCCTGCTCACCAGGGAGTGTTTCTCCCTCTTCCTCTGCACCCCCCTCCAAACACTGCTCATTTGTGCATGTGCACACACTCTCTTTCCCTCAAATACATAAATAAAATATTTTTTTAAAAGTGCTTCAGCAATGACTGTTCCCCAAAAACCTGACAGGCCACCGAGGATAGGTCAAGATACGTCTTGCCTGCTTTGCAGATCTTCTTTCAAGGCAGCCAAGGGGTTCTCTGAGCAAAGGACCCTTCATTTCCCATTGACATTTTATAGACAAGACCAGCTGCAAGGTCCCTTGATCACTGAGCCAGAATCAGACTCAGTTCCTTGTTCCTCTTGCTGTTTTCACAAATGTAGCTTGGAAGCTTGGAAGAGACAGGGAGGTGTTTTTCCAACCCATTTTTAGGGCTTGCGGCATGCATTATTTTCAAATTGGAATAGTTAACGCCTGTTCTTCCCAAGCTCAAACTGGGTTGCATGTGCTCCTGGAGAGCTATGTTGATATTCCAATGTTCTCCGAGTGTCTAGTGGAATTCGAGCCGCATTTCTCCTCTATAAACAAACACCCCTCTAAGTTGTGATCCTATTGGACAGTGCCCAGAATTCATTGTGCAAACATCTGTCTCCTGGGAAATTGCCATCTACCTTTGATAAGACTGGTGGGCCTTGACTGCCTACTGAATTATCATTGGTCTGGACTTCACCCACAGGTCTCTGCAGAAACATAGGGAAATCCTGACTCCTCCAAGGGGGTTTGCTTTTGCAAATATACAGGCACCTTTTCTACACATTAATAGTTATGAAACATCAGGATTAACAGATTCAATGGAGACTGTCAGGTTCTAGATCTTTGGCCTAGTCTAGAGCCCCAAGATAACATGTTATTTCATTGGCAAGTGGGGGAGTCTCTGTTTTACTTTTGGTTTTGACTTTCGTCATTGTTGATGATATTTCTTAACAACCATCACCCTCTCATCCAATTTAAACTGCATAATCCTCCATGCCTTAGTGAGCCTGCTAGGTCTTATACACTTGGGTCTTATACACTTGGACATATCTGCATTCATGCGGCCCAAACAGAATCCCTTGGAATCCAGCCGCATTCTAGCTCTTGGACTTCATTGCATCGTCAAAGAAGGGCAATGGGGTTCTGTGCTGGTCTGGCTCACTATCTTCCCAGCTCTATTTATCTGAGGGACTGAGGATGCCTCTAAAACATCCATGGGGCACTGAATCAAGGCTAAAATAACCTTTAAAGGTCAAGTCCTACATTCTACTCCCTCCCGTTTTCAAGCTGCTATTTGAACCCCCAGCTATCGAGAAATAGAGTTACAATGACTAAAACTCCAAAACTGAGCTGTTGCCACTCATGGGTACTGTTGGGAAAGCTTCCAGGCTACAAAGAGGAGGGGAGATGTCTTCTCTTGCACTAGTTCTTGAAAGCAGCAGTAGCTGGCCACATGTGGTGGTTGAGAAATGGAGATCTAGAAATACGGTTGGTGTGAAATGATATGTGCTCTTCATGTAACATACACACTGTATATGGAAGATAGAGTGTGGAAAAGAAATGCAAAACGTCCATAATAATGTTTATATTAGTTATATGCTGAAATGAAGCATTTTCAACAGAATTTAATAAGATATTATCATAATTAATTTCATTCATTTTATTTCACTCTTTCTAATGTGGCTACTAGCTGTTCTAAAGGATTTTGGAAAAGGGGATGGTCACTGTAGATGAAGGTAACACAAGTATCAGATTCTGAGAAGAGTGACTTAGCCATGACCCTGGAGAATGAGTAGAGAGTAAATGGTAAGTGTGAAAACTGAACACGCTCCTGTTTATTCTCCCATTATATCCAGAACAACTCTGTGGTGGTATCACTTGGTGCATTCCCATTTGGAAAGTCAAGGAACTGAGGCAGTAAAGCTAAGTTGATAGGTTAAAAATCTAGCCACAGGAAGTGAGTGGTACAAACAGGAATATCAACTCAAGTCTTTTCTCTGTAGAAACCCAGGCTCTTTCTCCTACCTCCAAATGCATCCTCCCAAAATGCATTTACTTTACTCTAGCCAGCAGGCTGAAGATTTTCAGTCCCGATTCTTCGTCTTCTCTTCTTATCTCCTTCTACCCATCACTCACAGGACTGCGAACAGGATTTAATATTGTTATTTTATTTACTACAACCATTTCTGGCCCCTGCATTCTGCTTGATGCTATATAAAAATAGTTTGCCCTTTGGGAAGACAGTGCTGGGTCTGTGCACCTCCATGCCTGTATCCGTGTTTATGAACCAGGCAGGGGACAGGGAGATAGCAAGTTGACTAAGTATGGCTCCAGGGGGAGTGGATTTCTGGCTGAGTTGATAATGGAAAATGGAGAATTTCATCTCCAGGTCAGTGACTGAATCTGGTCCAGTCTTTCACTGTCTGCTGTATATGATTATTGGTGGATAGAAGCTGGGATTTGGGACTTCCCCCAAAGATTCTTCTGTTCTCCAAATGCTCTCCCTCCCTCCTCCTAGCCCATTTCCATATGCCATTTTCTTAGGCCTACTTTTCCACCTAAACCTCTCCTCATTAATTGGGAATGCAAAGTTAATTCCCCCTGACTTTATGTTTCCTCATACCTAACATGAAAGAGAGAATTAAAAGTAGGTGGTATAGAAACACAGGATTAAGTGTCATTTCTGTATATTCTGATATGGTTATAATTGTTATCATTAACCAGCATTCATTTAATGAAACATTTTATGTGATTTATTTTGGTAACTAAGGTTTTAGTTATATTTTGGAGGATTTTTGAGTTAATGGTAGTTATTAGGCTAATTGACAATGTCGCCTGTATGTATCTGGCAGGAAATACCATTTCCGAAGGATGGGATACAGTGGTACAAAGGAGAATGAATTACAATCAGGATGAGTAGACTTGCATTTATATTGGACTCTTCTGTTTACCTTTTCCTTGATCTTGCCTATCTAAACCTGTTTCCTTATGTATAAGATGTGAATAAGAGCTTTGTGCCTTTCTGAGTTGCCATATGCCAACTCAGCAAGCATGTTACCTTGTCTGCCCATGTTATATTTTATAGTATTTTCTATCTGAGTATTTTCTATCATGGGTAAATACACATCTTACAGATACAAAGATAATTCATTTTGAGTTTTTAGAAGAAAATATTAGAATTGTATTTCTATTTTTCTCATCTTTCAGAGTTTCTTTTCTTATGTATGCAAGTAATGACAAATATACTGTATACATGTAGCAATGTGAATGACTACAAATATAGGAGTTCATATTTATGATGTTTTATCTGTTGGGATGCACAATCGAAAGTACTATCAACGACCATTGTTTTATTTTTTTTTAAAGATTTTATTTATTTATTTGTCAGAGAGAGTGAACACAGACAGAGAGAGTGGCAGGCAGAGGCAGAGGAAGAAGCAGGCTCCCCACTGAGCACGGAGCCCAATGCAGGACTCCATCCCAAGACGCTGGGATCATGACCTGAGCCGAAGGCAGCCACTTAACCAACTGAGCCACCCAGGCATCCCATGACCATTGTTTTAAAAGGGCCTTTTAGGGACGCCTGGGTGGCTCAGTTGGTTAAGCAGCTGCCTTCGGCTCAGGTCATGATCCCAGCGTCCTGGGATCGAGTCCCACATCGGGCTCCTTGCTTGGCGGGGAGCCTGCTTCTCCCTCTGCCTCTGCCTGCCATTCTGTCCGCCTGTGCTCGCTCTCTCTCCCTCTCTCTCTGACAAATAAATAAAAAATCTTAAAAAAAAAAATAAAAATAAAAGGGCCTTTTATTGGGGCACCTTGGTGGCTCCATCAGTTAAGCGTCTGACTCTTGATTTTGGCTCAGGTCATTGATCTCAGGGTCCTCAGATTGGACTCATGGGTCTCCATGCTTATTGGGGAGTCTGCCTAAGATTTTTCTTCCTCTCCCTCTGTCTCTGCCCCCCCAAAATAAATAAAATAAAATAAATAAAAAATAAAGGGCCCCTCAAAATTTTTCTAAGTTATGGAAGTTGAAGATGAGGATGGTGAAGGTAACTGCACTAAATTAATTATAATGCAAGGTCATGCCTTAGCAGATAAATTTTAAAGCTAATAAATCATATAGTTTTTGTGTATCTCCCTTTTATCCTTATAATTTTAAATAATGCTAAAGGACAGTTGTCTGAATGGAATACTATGCAGCCATCAAAAGAAATGGAATCTTGCCATTTGCAACGATGTGGATGGAACTAGAGGGTATTATGTTGAGCAAAATAAGTCAATCAGAAAAAGACAATTATTGTATGATCTCCCTGATATGAGGAATTTGAGAGGCGGGGAGGGGGCTTGTGGAGGGTGTGGAGGGAAAAAAATGAAACAAGATGGGCCTGGAGAGGGAGACAAACCATAAGAGACCCTTAATCTCAGGAAACAAACTGAGGGTTGCTGGTGGGAATGGGGGAATGGAGAGGGTGGTTGGGTTATGGACATTGGAGAGGGTATGTGATGTGGTGAGTGCTATGAAGTGTGTAAGCCTGATGCTTCACAGACCTGGACCCCTGGGGCAAATAATATATTATATGTTAATAAAAATAATTAATTAGTTGAAAAATAAATAAATGCAATGAAATAGAAAGCGGAGGGAAAAAATATGTTACCGGTGTTTTGTGGAGTTTAGAACTTATATAGGAGGAAAAATATATGAAGTAACGGCATGGCAGCCAGGATGGTAGAAATGGAAGTATGTATCTGCAAGGTTTTTATACAATATGTAATCTGATGCAATATCACTTGAAGATCAATTGTAATAGGTTAAAAATGAATAGCCCTAGAACAACTAATCACTACAATGAAGAAAAAAGAGATTAACAAATAGTAAACAAATAACAGAGCTCAAACAGAACCATAGGAAATGCTCAGTTAATGAAAAAAAATTGGGAAAGTAAACCAGAAAAAGAGAGCAAAGAACAGATGGTATTAAAAGAAAGCAAATAGCATAAAGGTAGCTATAATCCATCTACATCAATAATTAAATATAAAGAATCAAACTCCAAATTAAAGGTGTAATGGTCAGACTGTATTAAAAAATAGCAAGATTTAGCTGTCTGATGCCTACTACTACTTAAATATAAAGCAAAAGATAGGGTAAAAGATGGAAAAGAAGTATACCACAGGAACCCTGAGCAAAGGAGATCTGGGGTATCTACATGAACCAAATGAAATTGATTGAAGAGAAGTATATTAGCACAGGTCACCAGCAGAATTTGTATTCTTTCAAGTAAAAACGTAGTCTACGTAACATTACAGACACCCCCAAAATCTAGATAAACTTAAAATGATAAAATATTTAGAGTATATTCTCTGATCAAAATGAAGTTAAATTAGACATGAGAAAACAGAAATGTTTTGGAAAAATAAATCTCAAATATTTGAAATTAGACAACACACAGCTGAATAATCCATGAGTCCGGGAAGAAATCACAGGAATTTAGAGATCATTCTGAATTTGATGAAGATGAAAATCACAACATGACAAAACTGTGGGATGCAGGTAAACTGATACTTAGATAGAAATTTACAATGTTACATATTTATTTTAGGAAAGAATAGAAGTCTCAAATGAATGCTCTTAGTTTTACATAAAAACAAGAAAAATAAGAATAAATGAAATCTAATGAAAATAGAAAAAAAGAAACAGTCATGGTAAGAAGGGAGAGCAAAGAAATAGAAACCAAACAAATAATTCAGAAAATCAATAAACAAAAATCTGATTTTTGAAAAAGATCAAATTTTGCCATATTTCTAGCCAGATTTAATACTGATAGAAGACTCAAATGACCAATATCAAGAATAAAAGGGAGATATCGTTGTAGATCCTATAAACATTATTCATTATTAAAATGAATAATAAGAGAATATCACATAACTAACAACTTTGTGACAAAAATTTTAACAACTAAGATGAAACATATTAAGTACTTGAAAGTCACTGTCAAGACTCTCTTGAAGAAGAAAAAAATAACTGGAACACTGTATCTATTACAGTTATTAAAATTCGTATGTGGAAACATTCCCACAAAGGAAATTTTAGGCCCAGGTGACTTCAACCAAATATTTAAGGAAGAAATAACACCAATTCTACAAACACTTCAGATAAATGTAAAAAGAAAGAACACTTCCCAATCTGTTTAATAAATACAGCATTACCTTGACATCAAAACCATAAAAGATATTAAAGGAAAAGAAAAATATGGAACAACGTCTCTCATAAATGTAGATGAAAAAAATCCCTAATAAAATATTTTAAAAATGAAATCAGTGATATTTTCAAAGGATAAATTTTATGAGTAGGTGGATTTTTTTCTCAGGGATACAAAGTTTATTTAATATTTGCAATATTGTAGTGCAATTCTGACACTAATTATCCTGAGTTAGCACAGAATTCACAAGTTAAGAGCACAGTCCCCAACAACACTGCTGTGATTTCATATACTTGCCACAAATCGCAGTGCTCCTGGGTCCTCCATACTTCTGACCAACCGGCTGCAAATTCAGGGGTTTTCACTATCCTCTTGGGTTCAATGATTCACTAGAATGACTCACAGAACTCAGTATATGTGTCACCAGAGCAAGCCCATGACTCACAGAACTCAGGAAAGTGTTATTCTTATAATTACACTTTTATTATAAAAGCTATAAATCAGGACCAACCGAAAGAAGAGACCCATACGATGAGGTCTGGAAGGGTATTGAACATGGAGATTCCCTGGTGTCCTCTCTCTGCTCAATCAGGGCATGTCACCCTCCTGGCATATCACTGTGTTAATTAACCAAGAAGTTCAACCGTACTTTGGTGTCTGGAATTTTTATTGGGGTTTCATTCTGTAGGCCTGATTGATCAAATCATTAGAATGTGATTGAACTCAATTTCCAATCCCTGTCCCCTTCCCAAAGTCAGATTAAATCATCCAATTCAAAACCCCAAGCCTCCAATTACATGGTTGGTTGTTCCTGCAAGACCAAACCCCATCTTAAACCATTCAAAGACTCCTCATGAATCAGTTCATTAGCAAAAACTCAGGTATGTTCCCAGGGACCCATCATGAATAACAAGACACTCTTATCAATTGGGAAATTACAAAGGTTTAGAAGCTCTATCCCAGGAACCAGGGACAAAGATCCAGTAATTTATTACATAACAACATTCAAAAATCTATTGATGTTATTATCTACCGTATTAATAGACTAAGAATAAAGTCCATATAATTATCTCAATCAATGCAGAATAGGCATTTGAAAAAATTAAATATCTGTTAATGATACCAAAACTTGCAGCAAACTAAGAAAAAAAAATTTTTTTTTAAAGATTTTATTCATTCATCTGAGAGAGATAGAGACAGAGAGAACATAAGCAGGGGAAGGGGCAGAGGGAGAGGGAGAAGCAGACTCCCCGGTGAGCTGGGAGCCAGACATGGGGCTTGATCCCAGGGCCTGGAAGTCATGACCTGAGCTGAAGGCAGATGCCCAACCATCTGAGCCACACAGGTACCCCAAAGAAAAATTTTTTCTCAATCTGATAAAGAGCATTTAAAAAAATCTTATGACCATCAGCTTATTTAATGGTAAAAGACTAAATGAATATATTTCCCATAAAGCCAAGTATAAGCCTAGAATGTTTATTCATATTACTTCGAATCATTATTGTGCTGGAGGTCTTGGAGTGTGTAATAAGACAAGACGAAAAAAGTAAAGATATACAGATTAGAATACAGTAAGTAAAGTTTGGTTTATTTAGAGAAAACGTGGTGATGGATGTACAAAATACCCCCAAATCTGTTACAAATCTGCTAGAACTAGTAAGTGAATTCAGTAAGATTGCATGATACCAATAAATGAACAAAAGAATAGTTTTCTGTTTACCAGCACTGAGCAATTAGAAATTTTAAAAATACATCATTTATAATGATGTATAAACGCATGAGCACTTAGAGACAAATTTAACAAAACATGTAATATCTATACATTGAATATTAGAAAGTATTGTCAAAAGAAATTTTTCAAAAGATGTGAATAGATGGAGATGTGTATCATGTTCATGAATCAGAAGACAGTATTTTTAAGTTGTCGATTCTCCCCAACATAAATCTCAATCAATATCCCAATAAGCACATCTCTATAAAAATCAATACATTGATTATAAAATGTATATTAAAATGCAAATAACCCAGAATAACAAAAACAATTTTGAAAAAGAACAAAGTTGGAGTATTTGAACTACCTAATTTGGAAGGCATTATAAAGCTGTAGAATCAGGATAGGTTTGTTCCGGCTTAAAGATAACATAAATCAATGGAACAGAATGGAATATTAGAAATGGATTCAAACACAAATGGTTAATTGATTTTTGACAAAGGAGCCAAGATAATTCAAGGGGGAAAGGTATTGTCCTTTTGAACAAACGATGCTGGCACAATTGAATATGCACATATTTAAAAAATGAACCTCAATCCTTACCTCATACCAGTCACAAAAATTAACTCAAAATGGATTATAAAATTAAATGTAAGAGCTAAAAAATAATTATAAAACATAATATAGAAGGAAATCCTTGTGACCTTGGGTGAAGGAAAGATTTCATCCACAGAATATGTAAAGGAGAAACCATAAAGAATTTTCAAATAGGGCTTTATCACATTTAAAGTTTTTTTTTTTTTCTCCTCAAAAGACACTGGCAAATTACACAGTGGGAGAAAATATGTGATAAGTATGTATCTGATGAAGGACTTGTAATCAGTAGATATAGATAACCCATTCAACTCTATAACAAAAAGATAACTAGATTTTAAAAAAGAATCTGAACAGACCCTTCACCAAAAAATAATCTACAGATGGCAAAATAAACACAGGAAAAGGTCCTCAACATCTTCAGTCATTAGGGAAACACAAATTAAAACCACAATGAGATAGTTCTACACACCCATTGGGAATGACTAAAATTAAAAATGACAACAGCAAGTTCTGCTGTCACACATTGTTGCCGGGAACGCAAAACGATACAATCGCTTTGGAAAACCATCAGCGCTTTCTTATAAAGTTAAAACTTAACTCTGCATTTCCATTCTTAGATATTTACCCAACAGAGAGGAAAACATATGCCCACCCTGAGACTTGTATACAAGAATGGTAAGAGCTTCATTAACAAGAGTCAAAACTGGGAAGCTAAGTATCCATCACCTGGTGAATGGATGAACAAATTGTTGCACAACCATAAAAAAGACTCCGGAACAAACTAGCAATACGCAACTGCACCGGTGAGTCTCGAAAGCTTAATGCTACGTGAGAGAAACCGAGACCACCAGACTACACGCAGATTCCAGAGCAGTTTGAAACCCGATCAGTGGTTCCAAGGGACCCCAGATTCACTGGGGGAGAAGAAAATGTTCTAATCCTGATTGTGGTACTTGGTCTTGATTGCATGACTGTATACATTTGTCAAAACTTGTTGACTGCATACTTGAAATTGATGACTATTATTGTATGCAAATTATACTTCAATTGAGCTGATTTTTAAAAATGAATATGTATATGTCTTGTTTGTATAAAGCCTGGATGGTGATACAATTTGTGTTAACAGTGGTTATCTCTGTGGTTCAGAATTAGGTGTGCTTTTTTTTTTTCCTTCTTCGTCTTCTTGCTGGCATTCAATGACTTATTCATATATTCAGAATCTATTTATTAATTAGTCCCAGACAGTCTACAAATCATCAGAGATACAATGGTTCGCAAGATAGACATAGTTTCTGTGATCAGGGACTATACACGCGAGCCCACTCTCTTCCCTAATCCTTCTATGATGAACATGTTTTATTTTTGTCCTAGCAAGAAGAAAAATTCCTCATAACTTTAGGAATTATGTTGTCTTTCGATTCTCTTTTTCCTGTAAGTTTGCTTCTCTGGTTCGCTACTTTGCTACTATCATGATCATCAGCATATGTTCAATGCACAGAATGTATGGTGTATGTCAACAGCTGTCACCATGAAAAATAAGAAGAAAACAGAATCTAACTGCTTCCCAACCTGTGTTAGACTAAAACATGTGACATGCTTCAAATTTTATACGAAATGAGTCAACATCGATATTTTAAATAGCTATATTGTTTCTATAAGTAAATGCCCTATGTAGGTAATCCATAGGATTACAAAGAGGGGGGAAATGCATTGGTATATTAGGATGAAATGCGCCATTATTCTATGAGTGTGCATGTTCTACTAATACAGTCATTATAAACTTCCTGTAAAATCACAGACCGTTTCAGCTGGATGAAACCTTATCAATCGGATTTTACAGACTCATAATGACCTTTGAGAAGGAAATGACCTTTTGAAGACCATACTGCTCCTTATGGAAGACATCAGAAATAGAATCCAGGTGTCCTGATGACTCAAAATCCGGATTACACAGATGGCTAGTGCTTTGGAACTTGGAATTTACAAAGGTTTTAAATTATATGGCATGTGTCCTACCTTCTTACCACCCACACTACCATCTCCCTGACAGACATTATTAATCAATCGCCACACTTTCTGGCTAAATTCTGACACAGGCTTAAAATCCTCCCTACCAGTTTTCTCCACAGTTACTACCAATAGATCAGAGTAAATACTTGAGTTGAACTCTTCTGAGAAACACACACACACGCGCACACACACACACACACACTTTTTTTTTCTTTTTCTTTTTCTTTTTTTTAAAGTATTCGACACGTTGTAGCCCAACTTGGGGCTAGAACTCATGACCCAGAGATTAAGGCCTGAGCTGAGATCAAGAGTCAGACACTTAACGGACTGAGCCACCCAGTGTGCCTCCTCCTACCCACACACACATCTTTTATGGTCCATACAGCAGTGTATCAGGCTTCTCAAACAAATACTTATGTTCCTGTCTGTGTCCCACAGTCTTCTTCATCTGGAAAAAGCAGATGATAACCTCTAGTCTGTTGGTTTGAAGATTAGGTGAGATAATATATATGGATAATATATGTGGAAGGACTTTTGGGAGTTCTGCCACTAAACGATGGTAAATTTTCTCTATTTCCAGACTCCCATCTCCTTCTCTTTTCCCCAAGTGTGCGTGGCTATGGTGTACTCCCAGTTTGTTTCCTCTGGTAAAATCAGCCTGCATCTTGATTTAGGAATAAGGTACAGTGAAGGGGATTTATGTTGATTCATTCTTATTTTAGCATTCACTTCCCATTATATACAGTGAAAAGAAATTAACTCTAAAAATGGGAGCTGAATAAGAAGTTCCCAGGGAGAATACCAATGGGGAAAAAAAAATGTTGCATATTTGGAGGTAGAAGTCAGTGATTCGGAATCCTCTGTCCCTAGTCGCTTAGCCATCTGACGAGCTGAACAAAGATTTTCCCCAGCCATGAACTGGAGGAGACTCGCATACCGTGGCTCCTCTTTAAAGTACTTCCCAGCATGGATGGTAGATTCAAAAATTACTTTTGGACCCTAACCACTAAGTCAAGTCAAGTTAGTTGTGACTAACCCCAAACTCTCTTTTGCAGGGTTGGTGCATCTGGGGAGAACAACCTTGTGAGGTTTCCACTACACATTCAATTTTATTGTGAAAAATGCACGGGGAAGACTAACCACTAACCAAACAAATAACAATGTTGAAAAGGCATGCAGAGAAGCGTTGTAAGAGAGGAAATAATATGAGAAAACATAATAAAAGTTGGCAAATGGGCAAAGCAGACCCACTTGGGAAGACGCTCTTGAGCCTGGAAATTTAGACCTGAGAAATGTGAAAGGGCCCACAGAAGTCCTGACAGCAGAACATGATGAGGGGTGGGGAGTCTTACAAGGAATCAGGAAGGAGCTAGGTCCAGACAAAAGTGTCAGCATGGCAGAAGGTAGGGCACAGACAGCTTGCGGACTATGTCGAACGGTGTGAGTGAGAGAGGTCTGTAGTCTGGGATAAGGCAGGCTATTCTTTTTTTTTTTTAAGATTTTATTTATTTATTTGACAGATAGAGATCACAAGTAGGCAGAGAGGCAGGCAGAGAGAGAGAGAGGAGGAAGCAGGCTCCCCGCTGAGCGGAGAGTCGGATGGGATGCGGGGCTCAATCCCAGGAACCTGGGATCATGACCTGAGCCGAAGGCATAGGCTTTAATCCACTGAACCACCCTGGTGCCCCCAAGGCAGGCTATTCTTTATGTAGGGCCTCACACAAGATGGTAGGAGTTTGGGTTGTGTTCTTCCAAATTGTCAAAGGCAGGCTTTGCACGGTTTATAAAAGGAACATGGACTCCTCAGTCCTGGAGAGAAGGGCCAGGAGAAGAGAGCTTTAGAAAAAATGCCAACACTTGGTTTGTCTGCAAAATTGCAGTGAGAATACAAGCTCCTCTTCCAACATTGCCGGTTTGAACCCAGCAGATCTGCGTAGGCTCTCAATAATCACATGGAAATGTAGACACATAAATAAACATCATTCCCTCTCTCTTAACAAGGTCTGTGCTACCTTTAGCAGAAGGCTTGGCTTAGTGCAGAGACGATTAATTGTAGCTGCTCGGAGGACGGGGCACGTTGTGAGTGAATTAATGTGCTTCAAGGACCCTGTGTGTCTGACTTTTCATGTTGTCTAAATTTGTAACCTGTAAGACTGCATTTCCATAAGTTTTGAAATGCAATGTGTTCTGTGGCGCTCAGAACTCGATCGGGATGAAAAGAGCTTTAGAAAGTAAGATGTTATTATTGTATTTGTCTTCACAAGAGAAAATAGTCAAAGGAAGACAAACAGAGAAGAAAAAAAAAAGATCCTATATAGATTAGCACTCCCACACACCCTCCAACCTGGGGGAAAAAAGAAAAGAGGAAGAAAACCAGAAAACCCCGGTATAAGAATAAACGTTATCAAAGACTGAACACTACAATCGGGCCTCTGTGTGGGGAAAGTTCTACCTTTTTGAACCCCAGAGAAGAAATTACACTCACTAGAGGAAGAAAAAAGAGTTATTAACAAATCAGTTATTTGATGTTTAAATAATGCACCTGCTAGGGTGAACCTTGTAAGTAAACCTACAGTGGAATTAATTAGTTCAGGGTTTTGGCAATAACTTTGTCTCCCTTCCCTTTAGCTTAAAAAAAAAAAAAAAAATGGGTGGGCTCAAACCATCAACCCGTAACATCAACTATGTGATAAAACAGGTATTTCAGAGGAATTAACATGGTGGTCTGGTCTTTAAACTTGACTGCTTTTTAAATAGTATATGAATAGTAGGTGGAATTTTCATTAGGGAGTCTGAGCAGAGCCTGGTTCCAAAAGTTGGCAACCTTGAGTTCGAGACCTGGTTCTGCCATTTACTACTTGTGTGGCCCTAGACAGACCCTGTAACCCCTCTGAGCACTACTTCTCTGCAATGGGAATATTATTACCTATCCAGCTTGTCTCAGTGGTGGTTGCCATAAACAAATAAACTATTCCAGGAGTCAGTATTTTGAAGATGTTTAAGTCATACACAAACACACACACACATGCAGGCACACACACACACATTCTATTTTACTAAGAAATTAATATAGAAACAAGGTAAGGTGCCATTCTGCCATCTAATATCATAGCCACATGTGGCCACTGAAAACTTGAACTATGTCCAGTGTGATGAGGAACCAGATTTTTTATATACTTTTTAAAATAATTTTTTAATTTTTTATTAACATATAATGTATTATTAGCCCCAGGGGTACAGGTTTGTGAATTGCCAGGTTTACACACTTCACAGCACTCACCAAAACACATACCTTACCCAATGTTCATAACCCAACCACCCTATCCCAATCCCCTACCCCCAGCAACCCTCAGTTTGTTTTGTGAGATTAAGAGTCTCTTATGGCTTGTCTCCCTCCCAATCCCATCTTGTTTCATTTATTCCTTTCCTACCCCCCAAGCCTCCCACTTTGCCTCTCAACTGAGGAACCAGATTTTTAAAATGTTATTTAATTTTGTGTAATTTAAACCTAAAATCTGATGTGAATACAACAATGTTAAATATGTTTGAAAAGCTCAAGTATATGAATCTACTTTTTCAATTGGGTGAATTTTTTTTAAAGATTTCATTTTTTTATTTGACAGAGAGAGAACGATCACAAGTAGGCAGAGAGGCAGGCAGAGAGAGAGGGGGAAGCAGGCTCCCTGCTGAGCAGAGAGCCCGATGCGATGCGGGGCTGGATCCCAGGACGCTGGGATCATGACTTGAGCTGAAGACAGAGGCT